>NC_135239.1:37571254-37875897 GCF_051348905.1 Ranitomeya variabilis | reverse complement strand
CCCTAATCCGATGGCGCACTTGTGGGGTGACATCAAAAATGCTGTTTCTGAGGCAAAGCCAACAAATGGCAAAAAATTGTGGGCTGTAGTCCAAGCATCCTGGGCTGGAATAACAGTGACTGGGGCCAGAAGGTGGTGACTCTATGCAACATAGATGTGAAGCCGTTCTAAGAAAAACTGTGGGTAACAACTAAATATTAGGTTAGGGATTCACAAAAATTATAAATCCACAAAAAAATACATATTGTGAATTTGTAAAGACAAATGCAGACACTGCTGTTTGTTAGAACAGAACAATGTTCATTGTTTGTTGTTTTCTGTAAAGTAGTTAAAAATTATCTACATTTCTCCATGTTTTGCATTAGAAAACGGCGTGCGATGTCCCCAATGCTGGAAATGAAAACTAGGAGAAAGATTTTGATGATCTCCTGTTTGTGAACCCACTGCTATTATTCTGAACCCTACATAGGTCCGTACGTCCTTGCCTGTGAATGGTACGTACCGTATATATTTTTCCTGTTAAATATCTCATATCCGGTAGTCCCTTGTCGTCTTTTCGATCACGCCGTGTGTAGGTGACTGCTATGTTTTCAGATCACAATCTGAAATGTGAAGAAGCGGAAAGCGCAGCACAAGTGAAGGGAGAATAGAAGAGACAAAGGCGCTTTTAGCAAACACAGGTATTGACTCCGGCATCCTTGCATTTACTTCTTCGGTATTACACAGCCATTTCCTGCGCTCTTTACAGTACCAATAAATAATGAATCTCTCTATTGAGGTCTTTGTTAGAAACGCCTACAGTGTTCAAAGCTGAATATCCATTTGCTCTGCAGTCATTATTTTACTGCATTTCATATAAGTACCGAGCGCTGTGGAATTTCTCTTGCATGCTGCTTTGTTATTAAAATATGTATAAATGACCACCCGGACCTACAGACTCCACGCAGGGTTAATATCATGTCTAACCGAGCGAAAACTTCTGCTTTAAAATCAATTTACTGCAGATCGGTCACCAGATTTCACAAAAAAAACTGCATAAATTATTAAATGGATCTCATTTACCTGATGACCCTGGTATTCTTGCTTTGGAAACTTGTATCAGAATGGTCCCGTAATTTGTTTTGGAAGTTTAAAGTCAATCTCTGCCCGATTGACGGCTCCTCAATGTCTCTGCTGCTGAATCTCTGCCCACCCAGCCCGATCGACAGCTCCTTAATGTCTCTGCTGCTGAATCTCTGCCCACCCAGCCTGATTGGCAGCTCCTCAATGTCTCTGCTGCTGAATCTCTGCCCACCCAGCCTGATTGACGGCTCCTCAATGTCTCTGCTGCTGAATCTCTGCCCACCCAGCCCGATTGGCAGCTCCTCGATGTCTCTGCTGCTGAATCTCTGCCCACCCAGCCTGATTGACGGCTCCTCAATGTCTCTGCTGCTGAATCTCTGCCCACCCAGCCCGATTGGCAGCTCCTCGATGTCTCTGCTGCTGAATCTCTGCCCACCCAGCCCGATTGACAGCTCCTCAATGTCTCTGCTGCTGAATCTCAGCTCTGACAAAGATCTGTAACAGATCGAAACGCGTAGCTCGTTTCCCGTCCTTATTATGGAGAGTAATACAGCCTGTGTCTTTTTAAATACGCACCAATAAAGGATTTAATTTTATTCAAGACATCTTTTTGGAGCTGGAATCAACCTTTTGTCTACTATATATACGCTACCACGTGGATCGGCGTGGAGGTTCCGTGCACCTACCAATGGCTGTCTGGTGAGCTGGCTTTTTGTTTCTTGTTTGTATATACAAATAGTCCAAAACGAATTAGAACTTATTGCATAGTGAATACCATACATATGTTTAAAGTGCGTGTGCATAGAGATAGTATACAACACCGCTGTTAGCAACCCACAGATGACCTAGAGCCAATATAAAAGAGTTACTGCATAGAATGTCCACACAAGCAAAGTGCAAAAGGGTACTATGCAGAGGAGAGTAAAGGGTGCAAAGCTGCATTGTTCAACTAAAGTGCATATCTGGTGCAGAATAGTTTGTTCATAATAGATTGTATATGTATATATTACCTACACGTGGTGAAAGACCTGGACCCCCAGCCTGCCGCCTCAACACGCGTTTCGCTGATCTTCATCAGGAGGCCTCTGATAGTGCGTATAGATTACTATTATTCATGTGGTGAATGTGTACCTTCTTCCTATCCTGCTTGGTTAGCTATATACTGCTACGGATTATTGGATTTTAATTGTTTAATAAAATATATACTTTTCCATAAGATACTCTGGATTGGGTCTCTTTATACTTAGAGTTCCCCTTTTTCTTGTGTCATTGGTTGTGTAGAGTTGGAGATATATTGTACATGATCCGGTGGGAAAATTGTTTCATGTTTCTCTGCTCACCTAACCCGATAGATAGCTCCTCAATGTCTCTGCTGCTGAATCTCTGCCCACCTAGCCTGAATGACAGCTCCTCGATGTCTCTGCTGCTTCTGCTGAATCTCTGCCCACCCATTCTGATTTACACATCCTCAGTGTCCCTCCTCCCTGCTGCTGCTGCGATCTCACACTGCTCATTTCAATTGCAGCCATCAAGTTGGGCTGGCTGAGACTGAATACACTTGCATTCATAAAATTCTCATTCTAACATCAGGATTATACCATCATTCTGACATGGGCTTTCAAAGTAAGTGCTCCAGCCTCTTCAGGACTGAGATATCTAATTGTGTGCAGTTTATATTGTACAATCTGGCGACAGATCTGCGTTGAAGGGAGACTGTCTGCACAATATGACTGTTCAAACCAAGTACAGGTGCTCGGTGCACCCTTGGTGTGGCCAAGCAATTCAGTGCACCTTCCCAGCTACTAGTTTTTTGTCCATCTCTACCCTTCTTCTTCGACAGCTCTGGCTTTATAGAGCCAGAGAAGACAGATAGAGGGAAAATAAGTAGGTGGGAAGGTGCACTGAACTGTTTGGCCACACCAAGGGTGCACCAAACATATATGCTTTGTTTGAGCAGTCCTTCTATGCTGAAAGGTTCCCTTTAAAGCTGATTTAGTGTAACTTTCCAATGTCGGATGTGTACTTTCTCCTCCGATATTTTCAGACCACACAACCAGCCACAAGTAATGACTGCATCTGTCATCTCAATCCACTGCATAATGAAGATTTGCCATAAAATAGACCCACAACAGTCAATCATCGTGCGACATTGAGATCCGTAAATGCCCATCATTATTTGTGTATCCGCCTGATGAACTAATTAGCAAGTTCCACGCACAGTCGGCATTGAAATGGATCTAACTCCACATTTGTCTGGGCCGGCAATGATTTACTGCAGAATGCTTACAATGGGGCCGTAATGGAGTTTTCACTCATTTAAGGTCTAATTCAATTTATTTCTATTCTGACCTTATGTAGATTTCAGTTTAGTATTAATTGAAATATGCCCTATTTACTTTCCTCCTGAAGTTCCCCATGCGCGGCATTGTGTAATGATTTCTCTGTTCTTTCCGCTCTTTCTGGTATGTTTCTATGGAGACCTTTATTACTGGATGTAGGGTGAACGAGCACAAAATACTTTTCTAATTTATTTGCATAATAAAAGATCTAAAAGAGTTGTCCAGGGACAAAAAAAAAAAGTTATCAACGATCCTTAGGATAAGTTATAGATTAATATAAAAAGTCAGCTCGCCCATATGACGATCCAATGGACGAAAACTTGCAGCGCGGCAAGAAAATATTCTGAGAAATAGGAGAAAATCTAGCATCAAAAATCTTCTGTTAAAAAGCCATAAATTTATTGATAGAAAAAAGGAAGAAGTCACAACTTCTACAGCGTAAAACATTACATGAGTAAAGACAGCCCCCCGAAATGCGTTGGCATAATATTTGTACAGCGCTGAAATTGTGACTTCTTCCTTTTTGTATCAATAAGATTATGGGGTTTAAACTGTAGATTTTTTTTAATGCTGGATTTTCCCCATTTCTCCGTAGATTAGTGGGGTCCAACCGCGGATACTGCCTATCCATGCTCTATAGGAATGCTGGTGGAAGCCAAGTGCAGCACCCAGTATTTCCATAGAGAATAAATGGTGCAGCAGTTGAGCATCTGGACTGACGCGCCATTCAATCAGGGATAAAAGTTCCTGATGGGTCCCAGTAGATGGACCCCCACTTTTCCAATTAAGTTATCCTATATCTCAGGAATACGTGATAACTTATTTTCTCCAGACAATCCTTTTAAACTGATCCAGCCCCCACCAAAATACAATGCCTGAGTGTATTGCAACAGTTCCCCTCTTTAGTAATTAGACCATTGCCCCTTTTAAATGGAATCTGTTAGCAGGTTTATGCTGCGGAATCTGACAGCTTCATGATGTAAGGACAGATGGCCTGATTCCACAGATGTGTCACTTTAGTCTAATGTGTATGGGAGCCTTATGTCGGATGAACCCGTTATTCTAATGTGTATGGGGCACCAGCCATCTGATGGTCGGGAGAGATGTTGGTTGGGCATGTCCAATTTCAGACTGCTATTCGCATTGCTCTCCCTGGGATAGACAAGTCTCCTGGAAAGTTTCTCATTGAAACGCAGGGGAGCTAAGCCAGGCGAGTTCTCCTGTTTATGGGAGTGTCAGGTGAGATGGTTGTCTATCGAACAATCGGTTGAAGCATCTAATTTGCATTAGTTTACTGGGTGCAGCATTTGTGATAGAATATCAGCTTTCTCTGCCGCTGTTCTAACAGGGCTTGGAATGCTGAGCACTGTATAACCCCACCACTACTACTCTCATTGGCCTACACTTGCTGTTGCTGATAACAACGAGAGCAGGTGGTGTTGATGGGAGCATTCATGAACTGGTGCCAGTGCTACAAACTTTAAAATAAAACTGATGTGCGGGCTGCAACCCTCAGCTGTCAGCTTTATCTTGGCTGGTTAGGCTTCTTTCACACTTCCATCTGCAGTGTCCCATCCTAATGCGTCGGGAAGACGTGCCGACGGATGTTGATAATATAGTGATACAATGGAGGCAACGCATCCAGTGTTATGACGGATGTGGCGGCTGAGCTTTTCCAGTGTAGATATGGGACTTGGTATTCTGGGGACGAGAGAGAGAGAGAGAGACTGACTTTTTCCCGGACTTAAAAATCCTTCCGGGCATGCTCAGAGGGGAAAAAACATGATACGTTGCTGGATTCTTGTGTTTGACGGTCAGTGATGGATCCTGTGTCCATAGGCTTCCATTATAGCCGACGACGGACGGCGCAGGACCCGTCACTGACCGATTTTACGACGTGCAGAAAAAACGTTCCTCTGAACGTTTTCTCTCCACGACCGACTGCTATTTTCCGACGTAACCAGTGCACGACGGATGAAACGGATAGCCATCCGTCACAATTCATCGCTAATACAAGTCTATGGGAAAAAACAAGATCCTGCAGAAAAATTTGCAGGATCCTGTTTTTTCAAAACTCGACAGATTTCGACATGAGACAAAAGATAGAAGTGTGAAAGAGGCCTTATCAAGAATAGAGGGGTCCCACGCCATTTTTAAAAATTATTTAAATAATTTAAAAAAACAATGTAAGTTCCCCCCATTTTTGACAACCAGCCAAGCTAAGGCAAACAGCTGGGGGCTGGTATTCTCGCACTGGTAAGAGGCCATAGATATTGGCTCTCCCCAGCCTAAAAATAGCAGCCTGCAGCCACCCCTGAAAAGGGTCATCTATTAGATGTACCAATTCTGGTTCCTTGACCGGTTCTTTCCCACTTTCTCTGATGCAGTGGCAAGTGAGGTAATGGTTATTGGATTGATGTCAGCTGTTTTAATGGCAGCTGATATCTAGCCCAGGGGTTAGTAACGGAGAAGCGTCAATTAGACTACGTTCACACTAGCGTCGTGCACTGCACGTCGCTATGCGTAGTTTTGTAGAAAAAACGCATCCTGCAAAAATGCTTGCAGGATGCGTTTTTTCTCCATAGACTTGTATTAGCAACGCAGTGCGATGCATTGCCACGCGTCGCAACAGTCGTGCGACTGTTGCGTCGGACCGTCGCCACCAAAAACCGTTACATGTGACGTTTTTTGGTGCGTCGTCTGCAGCATTTCCGACCGCGCATGCGCGGCCGGAACTCCGCCCCCGCCTCCCCGGCACATCACAATGGGGCAGCGGATGAAAACTGCATCCGCTGCCCCGTTGTGCGGCGCTTTCACAGCTAGCCTCGGTGCGCCGCAACATCGCATAGCGACGTGCAGTGCATGACGCTAGTGTGAAAGTAGCCTAAGACTCCCTCATTACTAACCCCATAGTTAGATTGTAAAAGAAAAACTGTTAAGGGTCGAGTTCCCGCCTCTGCACAGGGGGAATCTCGGGCCATCTCCGCTGCGGTCTCCCATTCTTCTCCTGCCGCAGTGGAGCCTGCTCAGCGGAGACGTCGGTCCCTGCGTCTCGCTCAGTCTGACTCCGTATAAAGGGTTACTGCTGCTTTTCCAGCTTCTGCCATTGAAGCCAGTGCTGGGCAGCGGCGAGCAGACGCTTCTGGGACTAAGTCCTGCTTTTCTCGTTCTGAGCATGCCCAGAGTAAGATCTCTCAGTGGAGATCAAGGGTCACATGTTCAGATACTGCAGCTAAATCCATTGGTCCTCCAGGAAGGTCCTGAAGGTGCTCAGGCTCTGTAGCAGCCTCTCATTGGTCCTTCTAGGAAGGTCCTGTAGTTGCAGCTATTTAAGGCTCTCATGACCGCACGGCCATGCGCTAGTATTGAATCAGTTATGTGCATGCGCCAGTGTGGTCACATTTATGTGTGTTCAGGGACTCGGCTGAAATAAGCCCCTAGAATGCCGGCTCCTCCGGTGAGGAGATTGTATGTTTGTGTTGCCACACACTGCCATCAGCTCGGCAGTTGCTGGATACTCCTGTGAAGTCAACAGGGTTCCACGTATCTTAGTTGCCTAGGTCTCAGCTGCTGACTCGGGGAGTCCTCAGGCGCGGGCTCAAAAGCCACCGAGGGTCAGAGTGAGACCTGGCACAGCATCTCTGTGAAGTAACAGAGTTCGCTTCCACCGCCATAAAGGGCCGCCATTTGCCAGCAGTAGGTCCTCTCCTGCACGGTGGACCCCGGGCTGCAAACGCACCAAATAACATCTCTCAATTAACTCGGTGCGTTCCGCCAGCCCTAACAAAAACACAACCAGAATAAAATCTTTTAATTAAAATAATGACACAGACTGCTTTATTTCAAATAAAAAAGCAAAATTATATTCACCTTTACGTCTAATTCACTGAAGCCCATGTCGGCTGTGAAAAACAGGAAATAGCAGCCATAATACTCCCCTTTACGCTTAATCTGCCTATGTCCCTTGTAAAAGAAAAATAATAAACAACCATATCCCTCACCTGTCCGATTTGAAGATGATCCATACTGTCCCACGACTATTTGGATGATTTAGAGAGCAATCACATCAGTGACCGCTGTTCCTGCCAGCTGGTTCACATTGAAACAGGAGCCTAATCGGTCCTGCAGTATCTAATGCTGAGCTGCCGTGAGCTGATGAAATCCCCTGGTAACCTTACTTGGGGCACTGCTCGCTACGTGAGAAAAGTGAGGTCACGGGGTTTCATCAGCTTTGAACTCCCATGAATTCTTTCACGGCGGCTCAGCACTAGTTACTGCAGGAGTAATTACACTCCTGTCTCAGTGTGAGCTGGCTGGTGGTGAGAGCAGCCAGCTCACGGATCATCGTTGGGAGAGTATGGATTAACTTCACATTGGACATGTGAGGGATATGGTTGTTTATTATTTTTCTTCTTTTCCAGGGGACATGTGCATCGGTGGATTAGGCGTAAAGGTGAGTATTGTGGTTGTTTGTTATTTTATGCCTTTTACAGGTGACATGGACTTCATTGTGTTAAATGTAAAAGTGGGTATAACTGCTTTTTTATTTCAAATAAGGAAGTCTGTGTCATTATTTCAATTAAAGGATTTTATTTGGGTGGTCTTTTTTATCTAACTATGGGGTTAGTAATAGGGGGTGTCTTATAGATGCCCAAAGTGCCAGAATTGAAGCACCAAATAAATGCGCCTTTTCTGGGGCAGCTGCAGGCTGCTTTCTTTAGGCTGGGGGGGGGGGGGCAATAATCCATGGTCTCGCACCAGTCTGAGAATACAACCTACAGCTGTTTGTTTTAGCTTAGCTGGTTGTCAAAACTAAGGGAGGACCCCACGCCGGTTTTTAATTATTTAAATAATTTAAAAAAAAAACAGCATGGGGACGCTTCTATTCTTGTTAACTAGCCATGATAAAGCGTGAGCCTAAAGCAGTCAGTTTTGCCTGCGCTGGTTATCAAAAATAAGAGACACCAAGTAATTTTTTTAATTTATTTAGAACGTACAGGCACCGGCTGATCAATACTCCCATCGGCGACACCTGCTCTAGCTGTTATCAGTCACAGCAGGCGTAGGCTGGTGAGAGTAGTACTCTCTCATCCGCTGATATCGTGGGAAGCGCAGCTCTCTGACTGGTGGTGATGATCTGACTGCTGATCATAGCTGCTGGTGTTTCTCGTGCTGTCATGCAGATAACGGCGGGGGAAACAGCCAATGTTCGAGGTATCGAACCCGAACAGTAAGTCCGTGTTCGGGGTCCGTTCTCGGTACAGATCCCGAACTTTACGGTTAGTGTTTGCCCATCTCTAGTAAAAATGACTATATAATTTGTTTTGAAAGTTTCCCTGCCTAATATTAAAACCAGCATTTTATCATTGCTCATTTTTATTTCAGAATTATAAATCTGACTGGTATTTTCAAAGTAAGTACACCTGCATTGTCAACTCTAACATACACTGCTCAAAAAAAATAAAGGGAACACTAAAATCCCATATCCTAGATATCACTGAATGAAATATTCTAGTTGTAAATTTTTATTCTTTACATAGTGGAATGTGTTGAGAACAATAAAACCTAAAAATGATCAATGTAAATCACAACTAATATCCCACGGAGGTCTGGTGTTGGAATCCCACTCAATCAAAGTGGAAAATGAAGTTACAGGCTGATCCAACTTCAGTGGAAATGCCTCAAGACAAGGAAATGATGCTCAGTAGTGTGTGTGGCCTCCACGTGCCTGTATGATCTCCCTACAATGCCTGGGCATGCTCCTGATGAGGTGGCAGATGGTCTCCTGAGGGATCTCCTGCCAGACCTGGACTAAAGCATCCAACTCCTGGACAGTCTGTGGGGCAATGTGACGTTTGGTGGATGGTGCGAGACATGATGTCCAAGATGTGTTCAATTGGATTCAGGTCTGGGGAACGGGCAGGCCAGTCCATAGCTTCAATGCCTTCATCTTGCAGGAACTGCTGACACACTCCAGCCACATGAGGTCTGGCATTGTCCTGCATTAGGAGGAACCCAGGGCCAACCGCACTAGCATATGGTCTCACAAGGGGTCTGAAGATCTCATCTCGGTACCTAATGGCAGTCAGGCTACCTCTGGCAAGCACATGGAGGGCTGTGCAGCCCTCCAAAGAAATGCCACCCCACACCATTACTGACCCACTGCAAAACTGGTGATGCTGAAGGATGTCGCAGGCAGCAGATCGCTCTCCACGTCGTCTAAAGACTCTGTCACATCTGTCACATGTGCTCAGTGTGAACCTGCTTTCATCTGTGAAGAGCACAGGGCGCCAGTGCCGAATTTGCCAATCCTGGTCTTCTGTGGCAAATGCCAAGCATCCTGCACGGTGTTGGGCTGTGAGCACAACCCCCATCTGTGGACGTTGGGCACTCAGACCATCCTCATGGAGTCGGTTTCTAACTGTGCGGACACATGCACATTTGTGGCCTGCTGGAGGTCATTTTGCAGGGCTCTGGCAGTGCTCCTCCTTTTCTTCCTTTCACAAAGGCTGAGGTAG
Source organism: Ranitomeya variabilis (assembly GCF_051348905.1). NCBI lineage: Eukaryota > Metazoa > Chordata > Amphibia > Anura > Dendrobatidae > Ranitomeya > Ranitomeya variabilis. The sequence continues at coordinate 37,865,978 of NC_135239.1, read as the reverse complement.
CGGTCCTGCTGCTGGGTTGGTGCCCTCCTTATGGCCCCCTCCACGTCTCCTGGTAGCGCCTCCAGCCTTCTGGCACTATGCTGACAGATACAGCAAACCTTCTTGACACAACTCACATTGATGTGCCATCCTGGATGAGCTGCACTACCTGAGCCACTTGTGTGGGTTGTAGAGTCCATCTCATGCTACCACGAGTGTGAAAGCACAACCAACATTCGAAAGTGACCAAGACATCAGCCAGAAAGCATTGGTACTGAGATGTGGTCTGTGGTCCCCACCTGTAGAACCACTCCTTTATTGAGGGGGTCTTGATAATTGCCAATAATTTCCATCTGTTGTCTATTCCATTTGCACAACAGCATGTGAAATTGATTGTTAATCAGTGTTGCTTCCTAAGTGGACAGTTTGATTTCACAGAAGTTTGATTTACTTGGAGTTATATTCTGTTGTTTAAGTGTTTCCTTTATTTTTTTGAGCAGTGTCTATTTAATACTGTATATGTTTTTTGTAATTTGAAATCTGGTAAGTAGTCCACAAATGTAATATAAAATGCCAATCTTTTAAATAGGGTAATTGGTCGACCAGATAATAAATGGATAGGCTAGGTCACCCCTTTGATGATGTCGACATGCCTTAATACAATATGTGGAAAGAAATAGTTTTATTAGAGAGCCGGTTACTTTAATGTTACAGGTCTCTGAAGATAATAAAAAAGATAATAAACTGGCTATTAGACTTGCCAGCTATCTACATTGGCATGCAGATTACACTTGGTAGCTGAGCAAGAAGTAAGGGGCAGATGGAAAAGAACCTCTGCAAGATCTGATTGCACTGAGATGGAAGCAAATATCTTTGCTTTGAAGGTGCAGACCGAAAATAATAGAAAATGTTTAATCTAGACTATTGGCAAAAAGTTTGGTTTTTAATTTTAGATGCTTTAGAAAAATTTAAAAAATGATTAGTAAAGTGTACATACATATTCTAAAGGCTCTGTACAAAAGATTTTTTTTCCATTGTTCATGTACTTCTAAGTGCAACGCTAAGTAATTTATTAAATAGTCTTCATTATTTTTTTCCATTTTGCTGCTGCAGAGCATCTGTAAGTCCTTTATCTGAAAAAATATTACAAATCTGTCAGCTCCTGGTTCTGACAGCTCTCTGCTGGTCACTACATTTCTTTATGTTAAGACCCCTATACACAATACACTAAATCCAACGTTACATCCAGCCTATATTACAGGGAGGGACACTCACAAGAGAAAAATCTAAAACTTATATAGCGCCATTAATTCCACAGCGCTTTACAGATATCATGATTACTGTCCCTATAGGGGCTCACAATCTACATTCCCTATCAGTAGGTCTTTGGAATGTGGGCGGAAACGCAGCAAACTGCTAACCACTGAGCCACCGTACTAACCAAATACCTACAGTACTTTTAAAACCATTTTTCAAAACAAACTCCTTCCGATCTTTTACTTAATTCTCAGGGTGGATGGCAACGGAGATTTGTGGTGGCAGAAGTATATTTCAATTAATAACTTCAGACACTTTTCTTTCCCATTTGACAAGCATTGACTTATTAGTCGTTAATCCTTGTGACAAATTGCTACATGTACAGAGTGCTAAATGTATTAAATATCCATTATAGATAGAGCGGATATAATTCCTGAAAGTATCTAATACAGGGTTTCCAAAATTTTAGTTTTACCGTTTTGATTCGTTAACTTGTGACACTTGAAGGTGTAAACTCCTGATTTACTATTTTGGATGTATAAGATGACACATATAGGCAGTGATACAAAAAAGTGAATTAGATTTGGCTTAAGAAAATAGCAACTAAAGGGACCAAAAAGATGAATGGACACAAGACTATAGATCTGAAGAAAACAATACACCTTCAAGACTTTGAAGACGTGGTGGATGGCTACCTTGATACCCACCCAGGAAGAGGATTCAGCCAGCAATTACTTATTTTGAGACCCTGCCCCAAGTACTTCTCAAAGAGATTCCCGCTGCAAGCCCTTAGTTCCCAGCACTTGGAGGAGGTTGTGCATATTTCCTATTGTTTTCTGTGAAACAATTGTACCTGCTGATTACTGGTCTTTCTGTAGCTCTCCACAGCTGGTCATTGACTCTCGGACAACTCTTTTGATGTGCTTACTAAGAGTAGCCATCTCCATATATAACCAACAAATAAAGCAGCCCCCTTGCGCTTGCAGGACAGTTTTTTTTCCTTTTAGATGAGATGTATTTTGCATAGTTTTCTTAGTGAACATGAACTCAAATATCAAGTTTTGTGTTAGATGACCTGTCACCAGATCAAAAGTGCCCAGTTTTTGCTTTTATATAATTTCCACTGCTTCCCTAAATATGCTAATTTTGTTTGTTTACTTTATTTTATTTGTTTACTTTATTTTATATTTTTTTAATTCTCAACTGTTTGAGATATGGACCTTTTTTGTTCATAATTTTTGTTATAATTTCTATGGTCTTTACAAGGGAGTGTTGCTTACAAGGTAATAATGCAGAGCAGCCTAAAGACACGCCCCTGAGGATCCTGTGATCATCACTTCCTTGGGAAAGACCTTAAAAATAAGCGCTTAATAAAAAGGCCAATATCTCTGGAATCATATAGATTTAAAAAATAATGAAATACACATGGGAGCAGCAGATTTGTTGACAGGTCCTCTTTAAATGTACTTTTTTGTCAATTTTCATTTGTATATCACAATCTTTATAATAAAAAAAAAATAAATTTGCAATTTTCACACTGGCCATGGGGACTATTTAGACTCATACTTATTGTTCTTTCAGGAAAAGTTTATAACAGTTTCTTTATCAACCCAGTCAGGATTATAATGACTGATAAAACCTCTATACATCTGATAACGCAGGATCAACCAATCACATTAAGCGATGTCACAGCTCACCTGCTCGCCCTCCCTTCACAATGACCTTTGCGCACGTTCAATAAATGCTTAAATATAAAAATATAAGGTCTCAGTTTGTTGATTGCTGATGGTGTACATGTAGAGTTGTGATTTTTAATGCAGATGTTGATATAAGAAAAAAATACACAACAACATTAAAAAGGTACCGTAATTTCCTGCTGTCACATTCTCTTTATGGTTGCCGTCATTTTAACAATCTTTGCATAAATCGATTGCCAAGCAAAATACTTTGTAACATATGTTATTAGAGAAATAGGCTTCTTTCTCCTCTTCTGAACCACTTCTTTCCCTATTCATGTTGAAAAAACTGCTAAAATCCATCTTGGTAAAAAAAAAATGACTGCTGCATTCTCACTAAGGAAGCTATAATCTGATGCCTAGTAAGGTCTATGGAGAGAGAAGGGGTGATAGAGTTACAGAGGGAGAGAGAGAAAAATGTATATACCTAGACACCTGTTGCAGCTTTCTAGCAAGTATTTATTTCACCCTAGAGCTGGATTCACAGCTACACTGTTCAGAAGCAGCAAAATGCGGGACCTAATATAAATGAAGTTTTTAAAACCTACTTTTCTCAGTCTGGACTGGATGTTTGAGGGCAGCGCTGTAAGATAACCTAAACCAGAAACCTCCCTCAACCAGAAACCTCCCTCTTCATTCATAGCTAATAGATTATTAGTGCCATCAGGATCAAATCTCTCAGAATATGATTTAAGCAGCATGGAGCAACTCTCTTAAAACATAACTTTTAATAAATAGTATAAAATAGGGACATTCCCAGGAAAAAAAGAAGAAGAAAAAAATGTACCTATAACAATACTGTAAGTGAATAAAGAGCCTGTATCGGTAAGTAGCATATAAATATATAACTAAATATATAGAAGGTGCCATAGTGTGTAAGAAAATGGTTTAAATCTCATTCATTTCAGACGCGGGGATGTAGAGGTCCACAGGTAGTAGAAATCATGTTTAATCTCCCCGCCATACCTCATGCATATGATCCACCCTGACAAGGGCAATACCCTAGTGTAGTTCTGGCTATATTCCCCCAACGCGTTTTTATCTCAGTAATGAGGTGTCATCAGGGGAGAGTACATGTGGGGGAGGGAAGGCATGAGTTACCCAAGAAGTGCAAAAAGGAGACATCTACAGCACAGAGCAATAGTTTGGTCACACCTTCTCATTTAAAGATTTTCTGTATTTTCATGACTATGAAAATTGTACATTCACACTGAAGGCATCAAAACTATGAATTAACACATGTGGAATTATATACTTAACAAAAAAGTGTGAAACAACTGAAAAGTTGTCTTGTATTCTAGGTTCTTCAAAGTAGCCACCTTTTGCTTTGATGACTGCTTTGCACACTCTTGGCATTCTCTTGATGAGCTTCAAGAGGTATTCACCGGGAATGGTCTTCACTTCACAGGTGTGCCCTGTCAGGTTTAATAAGTGGGATTTCTTGCTTTATAAATGGGGTTGGGACCATCAGTTGTGTTGTGCAGAAGTCTGGTGGATACACAGCTGATAGTCCTAATGAATAGACTGTTAGAATTTGTATTATGGCAAGAAAAAAGCAGCTAAGTAAAGAAAAACTAGTGGCCATCAGTACTTTAAGAAATGAAGGTCAGTCAGTCTGAAAAATTGGGCAAACTTTGAAAGTGTCCCCAAGTGCAGGTGCACAAACCATCAAGCGCTACAAAGAAACTGTCTCACATGAGGACCGCCCCAGGAAAGGAAGACCAAGAGTCACCTCTGCTTCTGAGGATAAGTTTATCCGAGTCACCAGCCTCAGAAATCGCAGGTTAACAGCAGCTCAGATTAGAGACCAGGTCAATGCCATACAGAGTTCTAGCAGCAGACACATCTCTACAACAACGGTTAAGAGGAGACTTTGTGCAGCAGGCCTTCATGGTAAAATAGCTGCTAGGAAACCACTGCTAAGGACAGGCAACAAGCAGAAGAGACTTGTTTGGGCTAAAGAACACAAGGAATGGACATTAGACCAGTGGAAATCTGCTTTGGTCTGATGAGTCCAAATTTGAGATCTTTGGTTCCAACCACTGTGTCTTTATGCGATGCAGAAAAGGTGAACGGATGGACTCTACATGCCTGGTTCCCACCGTGAAGCATGGAGGAGGAGGTGTGATGGTGTGGGGCTGCTTTGCTGGTGACACTGTTGGGGATTTATTCAAAATTGAAGACATACTGAACCAGCATGGCTACCACAGCATCTTGCAGCGGCATGCTATTCCATCCAGTTTGCGTTTAGTTGGACCATCATTTATTTTTTCAAAAGGACGATGACCCCAAACACACCTCCATGCTGTGTAAGGGCTATTTGACCAAGAAGGAGAGTGATGGGGTGCTACGACAGATGACCTGGCCTCCACAGTCACCAGACCTGAACCCAAACGAGATGGTTTGGGGTGAGCTGGACCGCAGAGTGAAGGCAAAAGGGCCAACAAGTGCTAAGCATCTCTGGGAACTCCTTCAAGACTACCTCTTGAAGCTCATCAAGAGAATGCCAAGAGTGTGCAAAGCAGTTATCAAATCAAAAGGTGGCTGCTTTGAAGAACCTAGAATATAAGACATATTTTCAGTTGTTTCATACTTTTTTGTTAAGTATATAATTCCACATGTGTTAATTCATAGTTTTGATGCCTTCAGTGTGAATTTACAATTTTCATAGTCACGAAAATACAGAAAAATCTTTAAATGAGAAGGTGTGTCCAAACTTTTGCTCTGTACTGTATGTGTATCAGATACACAGGGTAATACACAAATATGAATATTAGAGAGGGTATGCTAGAGGGACAAGTTTACCCCATTAGAGGTGCATAGTGCTGCACCCTCTCTGAAAAATGGGGAGAAAGGGAAATAGGGTGACACCTAAAATGTCAGGATAAGTCTCCTTCCCTTATCATTAGAGCTTCTAGGTGATTACTCTGATTACAAATATTAATATGCAATGAACAGAGAATGATCTGTATATAGATGGACAAAGGGACCTCACAATCATTACCGCTGTATGACCCAAAGAACCGATTTAACACTAGCTCTGTTTAGTCCATGGCGAGAAGGATATTCTTCAAGCAGTAGAAGACTTTCTTGGTTTTTCTAGCTGGATATTGTAACCAGAATGGTTATTTATTTGTCCTGGACCACTTAATTTGTCCAATTCTGAAGAAAATGACTCCTATTTTTATATCTTCCATCTTTTTCTCCTATTTGTAGTTTTACATTTCTGAAACCTGGCCCAAGGTCCTTTAGGATCCTGTGTATTTATTAGTGGCTCCATTCACCTTTATTAATAAAAAATATGGTGACGGCAGAGAACATCATCAAGGCTTGCCTCTATGTTCAGCCTGTGGTCATGTTTGAGAACCCAACAATTAAAAACATCTCTAGATATACACAAGAAAGTCATACGAGCTCACCATGTCTGTATTCTCCCACGTCTTATCCATATCTATGGGTGTCACTCCTTTTGTGGACTTCCAATTTGGCAATTTTTTTTGAAGATTGAAAGAAAATGGCGCATCCATAAAATCCGTTACTTCTAAATTGATTATCCATAAGAAATAAAGATTAAAATCCACATGATATGCACAAATAAGATCGCTGACATGCCAGAAACGCATCAGTGAATTTTCAGACCATGCCATGTGGATTTTAATCTTTTTTCTATTTCGTATATATAATCAATAAAAAAATAATTTGTTTTTAATGAGATTTGTAAATATTCAGTTTTTCATCAGCCCTCAAATATATAAACATCTGTACTTATTAGTAGCAAAAAGAAAAAAAGTCTTAAACCCTGTTAAGCCAACAAACGTTTTTCTTCATTATTAATCAGTTTGGGCAAATTAAATTTTTTTTTACCAAATTAAGCATAATTATAATTAACATATGTTTTGGTTTCCTAAGGAAACCATCAGGATATGCTGAAAAGGGTCTTTGTCAGTGATTAATTAATCGATTCTAAACAAATCAGGTTAACATCAAATTTTACTCCCCAAAAAAATCAAATTCTAAGAGATCAAAAATTTTATTTGCACAAATCCAGCAAAATGGTGGCCAGTGGTTGTCACTTTGGCTGGATTATGAAGGCTGGGAAGAGGTTCCAAAAAAGCAACTAATCTTCCTGACCATCCTCACACTTGTCCCACCAGCATTTGGTCCTACAATCACACCCCTTCAGCCTCTTCTTCCCCTCCGGTGCTGCAATTTTTCACTCTCCACACCAGTATGTTACCACATGTGTTGCAATGCATATCATTAGCATTAATGTGAAGGTATGGGGCCTAGTGAAGAATGGCAGTACTGGACTCCCGGAGTGAGAAGAAGACAGGAAGAGAAGACAGAGGAGTCAGTCTGAAGACTTGCTGCAGTAGTAGAGATATGGGGAGTATAAGATTTTTTTTAATGCCTTTCTTACAGATTTAGTTTTACCAAATATATTCGATGAAAATCAAGTTTCCTCGTCAAATCTGGGCGAATCTGACAAATTCAGATTCCGGCAGATTCACCCATCTTTAGTCTTTGTGAAGTGAAATGTTTTCATACAAGCGCAAAAAGTGAAAAAAAAAACTGCACTAAACTATTGACTGCAGTCTGAATCAGTCCTTAGTATAAGGACCCGCAGAAGCGCTGGGATAGGCACGAAACAGCTGTTGTCCTTCATTTTCCCGCTCCCCCTGCATGTTAAAGGATAGTCCCACCACATGGAATAAAGGACATTAACCTTTTTTAAGAAGCAATGGTGAGGGCTGTTTCCTTTTCTCAATTTTGTTTTCATACAAGGTTGTCTAGTTTAATTATTTTTTGTGTGAATACAGCGATACACAAGTATTTTCCTCCTTCCATATTCCCATTGTTACACAGGTTGAATCTTGGATAAAGAATATGATTATGAAGAATATAAAATCCCAATATCTCCTATGTAAACAGGTAATTTCTACTTTAAACTTGAGAACATCACTTTTTTCATAAATCGGTAATATGTAAGAATGTAGAAAACTTTGGGTTCTTATACATTTTTAGGGGGGGGGGGAATGGCATCTTCTTAACCATCTCGCATCCTTTACCATCAACTTTCTAAATATCCAGAAATGACAATTGGTAAAAAAAAAGTTACCTTCAGTAACACGGTAAAGGAAGACACAGGAAAGTGTAGAGAGAGGGGAGGGGGATGATTCTGCAAACTCTCTTTATTTTCTGCCAGACTGAGGATGTGAAAAGGGAGCAGGAGAAACAGTGGAGCGTAGCTGATTGCTATTTCTTGAATAGGAGATAACCTTAAGTACTTGGCAGTGACACTACACAATGTATGGCGCTACTGTGTTCCAATGTGTATAAATTATTCTTTTGAAAGCTGAAACCCTCCGAAATGTGGTTTAGGTTAAGAAAATAAATTTGCATCAACGCAGAAATATTGATCAGTTAATGGACACAGAATTGTCAGATTTTGGCAAGACAAAAGTTTTGTCGCCTGGTCATCTAATGCATCCAATCCTAGTTTACATCCTCACCTGTGCTCAGTAAATGATTGGTTAATTAGTGTGTGTGTATAAAAAGAAACCCAGCACTTCAGACCTTCAATTGTACTGCAACTTGAGCTTTGACAACATGCCAAAAATCGACCCTGCCACCAAAGCCTGGATTATCAAGAGGCTGAAGACCAGATCCACTGCATAGGTGGTTGGCACCTTTAATGTGTCTCAGCATCAAGTACAAGACTGGAGATGTGTTTGTCAAGCCCAGATCCGGCAGACTCCGCAAGACAACTGCTCAGGAGGAATGTTTGTTGGTTAGAAAATCCAAAGCAAGCCCCTCTTCCACTGCAGCAGAGCTCCAACAGGCCTGGTCACCTCAAGTCCCTGTGTCAACTAGAACAGTTTGTAGGATTCTGTCTCAAAATGGCCTCCATGGTCGAATCAGTGCCCAGAAGCCAGCACTAAAGAAAAGGCAAATAAAAAATCGTGTGGCATTTGCAAAGTCCCACAGTCTGCTAAACAGATGGACACTGGAAACGTGGCAGAAGGTGGATTTCTCTGATGAGTCTTCAGTAGAATTACACCACAGCAGCCGCACATACTGCAGGAGACCTACTGGAGCCCGTATGGATACAAAATACACCCAGAAAACAGTTCAGTTTGGTGGTGGAAAGATCATGGTCTGGGGTTACATTCAGTATGGGGGTGTGCGAAACATTTGCAAGCTGGAAGGCAATATCAATAGCCTAAAATATCAAGAAGTATTAGCTGCCTCTTATATTCCAAAGCATAAAAGGGGTCAAATTCTGCAGCAGGATGGTGCTCTATCTCATACATCCATCTCTACAACAAAGTTCCTCCAGGCAAAAAAAGATCAAGGTGCTCAAGGACTGTCCAGCCCAGTCACCAGACATGAACATCATTGAGCATGTTTGGGGTAGGATGAAAGAGGAAGCTTGGAAGATAAAACCAAAGAATCTAGATGAACTCTGGGAGGCATGTAAGACTGCATTCTTTGCTATTCCTGATGACTTCATTAATAAATTGCATGAATCATTGTTGAACCGCATGGATGCAGTCCTTCAAGCTCATGGAAGTCACACAAAATATTAAATATGACTCTAGTAGCACCACAACTTCATTCACCAATGTTATGCAACATATATTTGTACTGTATTTTAATGTAATTATTGTTTGAATATAACATTACTTTCTGTGGGCGATAACTTTTATCTTGCCAAAATCTGACCATTCTGTGTCCATTAAATGATCAATGTTTCTTCATTGATGCCAATTTATTTTGTTAACCTAAACCACATTTCGGAGGGTTTCAGCTTTCAAAAGAATAATTTATACAACCAATGGATGAATTTAACGTCAGGTTATAAGCTTTTATTTACATAACATGGATAAGCGACATAACTTCTGTCAAGGAGTGTATCTAAAGAATAGGTCATTAATAGATTGCTCAATGTTAAAAGGAATGCCCAGGAGTAAAGAAGACTCAAAACAGTGGTGAAACATATCAGTAGAGCATCTAAGAAACTGCAAACCTTCCTATGTCCAACTAAGGTCAACGTTTACGACTCTCAAGAGAACGTGAATTCAAATCAACATCCACATCAAGGTACACATCATCCCGAACATTAAAGTTCGCAGTGTGTATGTTAACATCAATGTGAATGGAGACTTAGACCTGGCTACTGTCTGGCATGGGACAGAAGAGAAAAAGTATCGTCTGACTATCTCTTGGTGTCCTTGGATATTTAGCTGTATATTCAATATAGCCTCTTGTGCTGTTTATTCCAGACTATTTGAAATGCTTATTTTTTTCTGCAGTAATCAACTTTATATTGTACAATGAAATAGATAAAGGGTGTAGATTCATCATTTACAATTTTTTAAATGACTTTTGTTATCTTATGGCATTAACTGACCAACTTTATTGCATTAAATTCAGCAAATTGTGATTCATGAATTTTGCACTGTCAAAAATGGCCGCATTTTCTGTCTTTAATGTTTTTGCAACTTGGCAGTGTGAAAAAAAAAGTCACGTTTCTGCAAAATGTTGCAAAAATTTATGTCTTACATAAATTTACTTCCAGAAACTGGAGTGCATCTATGACAAATTTAGCAACTTTTATTCAAAAGTCTCAAATGATGAATTAGGCAAAAACGTCCAGTGATCCTAAATAATAAAAAAAAATAATAAAAAAATAAAATATAAGACAACTGAAAACATAACAAATGAAAAGATTAAATTTACGCAAAAAAAGAGGAATGAAATACTGAGAAGACTAGACATAATCAGGCGCAAGTGCAATAATGAATCAGGCCCAAAATGTATTTCAAGACTCTTCGAGGTTTGCAGTATTCTGCTGTCAGCTTTCTGCTTTTTCCCCTATAAGAAACCTTCACGCCTGTTTACCGTTGCATGTTGCCAATGTAGCCTCCCTTCTTCCTTTTTATTTTTCCTTCAATGCCAATATTAATAGCAGCAAAGCTATATATGCTTGTATCACATGCCATCTACACACAATTCATCACAATGGGGTTATATTAACGTGTCCTTGGTGAGCATGGAGCTGTTCCTCCACAGTTTCTAACATTTCCTATAGAACTGTTAATGGCGTCTGCTCTGTATTATGCATCGACAGGTTCTGCACAGCGGCCGCATTGCAATCATAGCATCTTGACTTTTTTTTCCAATTTGATTCCTATTTGCCGGCTCAGTTGCACATACTTCTTACTCCCAATGTTGATCAATTTTCTGAATGACCTTTACATGGGACCCCAGGACTTCAGGAAACCGAAATATCACTGCTAAAATCCAAAGGTCGACCAATCATTTTAATAGCAAACAAATACATCTCAATTAGAGAGACTCATAGATCAACGTAGCCTGGGAATGATTCTTCCATTAATTCCCTTCTACAGTACAGGAGCAGAGCATTGCAGCATTTTCCCGTGAATTAAGTTCATAAGTTGTCCTCAGCTGTATGATTATCATTTTTTTTCGTTAAATTATTTCTCCAACAGAAGAAAGGAAGCGGTGTTTATAGCGCCATCTATATGACACTACCCTGTAACCCCTTCCTGTTTTGTGGCACACTATTATACCATAACTGGAAAGTAGTTCTCATGAAGTGACATAATATGTCCCAACGATGGTGTGAAAAAAGGAGAACCATCACTTGCAGATGGCTCCTACACAAATGACTGTTTAACACCTTTAGATGCCACGGTCAATGCTGATTATAGCATCTAAGTGGTTAGATAAAATAGATCTGAGAAGAGGATTGCAAAACATGCTACACTGCAATCTCAAAGGCAAAAGTGATATCTAAGTGGTTTGTTGAACAAAGCAGTGACATTTTGGGTCCATAGACAAGAGAGTCCCCTGATCTTAATCCCATTAAGAACCTGTGGTCAAACCTCAAAAAGCAGGTGGACAAACCAAAACACAGAAATTGTGTAAAACTCCAAATGCTAATAAGACAAGAATGGGTCTTCACCAGTCAAAATTTGGCTGAAAAACTGATATCCAGGTGCCTGGGTGAAGTGCAGACATCTTGAAGAATAAGGGATAAGGGCCAACACTGTAAATATAAAAGTTGAAAAATGTGTGAAATGCTTATAATTGTAGGTTAGTAACCACCAGTAATCTGACCAAAAGATATGAAAACACAGAATAAGCAAAATTTGTGAAAACCAAATTTGTGGTAAGTCTCAGAAAAACTTTTCGCCATGAGTATGGAGCCAATGTTAATCATAGATCGAGCTTCAAGGTATATGTTTTGCAATGTATGCATTTAATGTCATTTTATACTGTATAGTAGTTTTTCGTTTAGATTTTTCTTTTTTATAGTACAATTGAGAAAGTTTGTTCACTTACAGAAGTTTTTATTTCATATATATACAGCTGGGAAATAGTATTTGATACACTACTGATTTTGCAAGTTTTCCCATCTACAAAGAATGGAGAGGTCTGTAATTTTTATCATAGCTACACTTCAACTGTGAGAGACAGAATCTTAAGAAAAAAATCCAGAGAATCACATTTAGTGTTGAGCCACCCCCCTAGTGTTCGAGTTCGGTTCGGTTCGTCGAAATGGGTCGTGTTCGACGAATGTTTGTCGAGCATTCGACGAATGTTCTGCGAACGTTCGATGAACACCATCGAACCCCATTGAAACCAATGACAGGCAAACACAAACACATAGAAAACACCTTAAAAGGTGTCCAAAAGCTTACAAACTGCTCAGAAGACACAACAAATCCATTGAAGCGCTGGAGCGGCGCGAAACGGCCGTGGTTTGGACCTGTACACTTTGCTGCATATGTACCCCTGAGGCTTCTTTCACACTAGCGTCGGGCTCGGCCCGTCACCGTGCGTCGGGCCGAGGTCCCCGACGCTAGCGTTGTCCCCGCCGCACAACGGGGGCAGCGGATGCATTTTTCCTGCGCATCCGCTGCCCCATTCTGAGGTGTGGGGAGGTGGGGGCGGAGTTCCGGCCGCGCATGCGCGGTCGGAAAAAGCGGACCGTCGGGAGCAAAAAACGTTACATGTAACGTTTTTTGCTCCCGACGGTCCGCAACAGCACGGCGCAACCGTCGCAGGACGGTTGCGACGTGTGTCATTGCGTCGCAAATGCGTCGCTAATGTTAGTCAATGCTGAAAAAACGCATCCTGCAAGCACTTTTGCAGGATGCGTTTTTTCGGCAAAACGACGCATTTGCGACGTAATGCAGTTAACGCTAGTGTGAAAGTAGCCTGAGCCATGAAGATTTTATTGCAATAAAGTATCACCTGCTTTGAAGATCGGTGAGTGCTGCCGCCTTCTTTCTACTCATGAAACACATGGAAAAGTCACAAGTACATATAGTCATGCGAAAAGAAAAGAGGTGGAGGAGTAAAAGGAGGAGGAGACACAGATATAGGCATGTCATGGCCTTCTAAATTCAAGAAAGGCTGGAGTAAAAATCTAAAATCAGCCTACCAACACCCAGACGTGGTGACCAAAAAATAAAAAAAATATATCTTTAGGTACAATGGCGGGTCCTTTCAGAACACTTTCCTTAGAAGACGTAGTGGTATCCCCGTTGGGAGTCGTGCCAAAAAAGGAACCCAATACATTCAGACTAATCCACCATTTGTCATATCCAAGGGGCAGGTCAGTAAACGACAACATCAACGCGGAACCAAGTGACGAGGCAATCAGGCGGGTCAAGAAGTTGGGAAGGGGCACCCTAATGGCCAAAACAGACATTGAGGGGGCGTTCCGGTTACTACCTGTGCCTCCGAATAGTGTGCTCCCATTGGGCTGCTTCTGTGAAGGAGCATACTGCATAGATCGTTGTTTGCCCATGGGGTGCTCCATATCTTGCTCACTATTTGAGGCGTTTAGTTGCTTCCTCGAATGGGTCGTCATGGACATTTCTAAGGGGGCACATATTATCCATTACCTCAACGACTTCTTATGCCTGGGCCCAAAAGATTCGTCACAGTGTGAATACACACGGTAGTCCACCTGTGAGAAGGAGAGAGCTGGAGGGAGAGCGGACACCCCAGAGTTGAGGGGTTAGATTGAGAAAGGAAGAAGGCGGTGTAGCTTGCTTCATGGGTGGGGTACTCTGCTGAGTAGCAGAAACTGCTACTAGGCCCAAAACGATTTACTTTGTTAGATGCAGTAAAAATTTAGATACACAGGCGGTGTAGCTAGCTTCACAGGTGGGCTACTACGCTGACGTGCAGACACTGCTCCTACTGCTAGTAGGCCCAAAACGATTTACTTTGTTAGATGCAGTAAAAATTTAGATACACAGGCAGTGTAGTTAGCTTCATAGGTGGGCTACTCTGCTGACGTGCAGACACTGCTACTAAGCCCAAAACCCCAAAACGATTTACTGGGTAAGTGCGCTCCTACTTTTTTCTGTTCTTCGTTGGATTTACTGGGTTAGATGAAGTAAAAATTTAGATACACAGGCGGTGAAACTAGTTTCACAGGCGGGCTACTCCGCTGACTGGCAGACACTGCTACTAAGCCCAAAACGATTTACTGGGTTAGATGCAGTGAAAATTGAGATACACAGGCGGTGTAGCTAGCTTCACAGGCGGGCTACTCAGATGACTACCAGACAATGCTACTAGCCCAAAAGAATTGGCTGAGCTAGATTACACCAAATGCTGTGACTAACACTTGCACAGCACTGGCACAGACCTGCCTGGCAAAAAGTGCTATGAACTGCTGTAACCTACCCTGAAAAGGACTGATATGACAACTAGTCCCGACTTCCTAAACCTATATCTCAGAAAATTCGCTCACAAAAAAGACTCTTAGACTGTATAGCGCCCACAGCAGCAGCGGTGCCGTCTAACACTAAGCTGCAGCAGTGATAAAATGGTGGCGAAGGGGCAAATGGCTGGTTCTCATTGGGCAAGGAGTGACATGTGACATACACAGCCAATGACACATGCCCTTGCTTGTGTGCATCACATGCACATTGCTGTGTGTGTGCGCACTGCTGATAGGCTGAGAGACTGCACCGCCCCACTGTAAATGCGGGAAAGAAAAAAAAATGGAGATCGGCATTATTTCAGCACAGATCTATCCCCCGCCCACTGTACACTGAAACAGTCCATTAACATTGATAAACAGTTTTAATGTGAAAATCAAGTTAGGCTTTTGGTGAATGAACAGTTATCGAACAGAAACTCGAACAGCCGAATTTTAACCCCTTCACCCCCAAGGGTGGTTTGCACGTTAATGACCGGGCCAATTTTTACAATTCTGACCACTGTCCCTTTATGAGGTTAAAACTCTGGAATGCTTCAACGGATCTTGGCGATTCTGACATTGTTTTCTCGTGACATATTGTACTTCATGATAGTGGTAAAATTTCTTTGATATTACCTGCGTTTATTTGCAAAAAAAATGGAAATTTGGCAAAAATTTTGAAAATTTTGCAATTTTCCAACTTTGAATTTTTATGCCCTTAAATCACAGAGATATGTCACACAAAATACTTAATAAGTAACATTTCCCACATGTCTACTTTACATCAGCACAATTTTGGAACCAAAATTTTTTTTTGTTAGGGAGTTATAAGGGTTAAAAGTTGACCAGCAATTTCTCATTTTTACAACACCATTTTTTTTTAGGGACCACATCTCATTTGAAGTCATTTTGAGGGGTCTATATGATAGAAAATACCCAAGTGTGACACCATTCTAAAAACTGCACCCCTCAAGGTGCTCAAAACCACATTCAAGAAGTTTATTAACCCTTCTGGTGCTTCACAGGAATTTTTGGAATGTTTAAATAAAAATGAACATTTAACTTTTTTTCACAAAAAATTTACTTCAGCTCCAATTTGTTTTATTTTACCAAGGGTAACAGGAGAAAATGGACCCCAAAAGTTGTTGTACAATTTGTCCTGAGTACGCCGATACCCCATATGTGGGGGTAAACCACTGTTTGGGCGCATGACAGAGCTCGGAAGCGAAGGAGCGCCATTTGACTTTTCAATGCAAAATTGACTGGAATTGAGATGGGACGCCATGTTGCGTTTGGGGAGCCCCTGATGTGCCTAAACATTGAAACCCCCCACAAGTGACACCATTTTGGAAAGTAGACCCCCTAAGGAACTTATCTAGAGGTGTGGTGAGCACTTTGACCCACCAAGTGCTTCACAGAAGTTTATAATGCAGAACCGTAAAAATAAAAAATCATATTTTTTCACAAAAATTATTTTTCGCCCCCAATTTTTTATTTTTCCAAGGGTAAGAGAAGAAATTGGACCCCAAAAGTTGTTGTACAATTTGTCCTGAGTACGCTGATACCCCATATGTGGGGATAAACCACTGTTTGGGCGCATGGGAGACCTCGGAAGGGAAGGAGCGCCGTTTGACTTTTCAATGCAAAATTGACAGGAATTGAGATGGGACGTCATGTTGCGTTTGTAGAGCCCCTGATGTGCGTAAACATTGAAACCCCCCACAAGTGACACCATTTTGGAAAGTAGACCCCCTAAGGAACTTATCTAGATGTGTGGTGAGTGCTTTGACCCACCAAGGGCTTCACAAAAGTTAATAATGCAGAGCTGTAAAAATAAAACAAAATTTTTTTCCCACAAAAATTATTTTTCAGCCCCCAGTTTTGTATTTTCCCGAGGGTAACAGGAGAAATTGGACCCCAAACTTTGTTGTCCAATTTGTCCTGAGTGCGCTGATACCCCATATGTGGGGGGAACCACCGTTTGGATGCATGGGAGGGCTCGGAAGGGAAGGAGCGCCATTTGGAATGCAGACTTAGATGGAATGGTCTGCAGGCGTCACATTGCGTTTGCAGAGCCCCTAATGTACCTAAACAGTAGAAGCCCCGCACAAGTGACCCCATTTTGGAAACTAGACCCCCCAAGGAACTTATCTAGATGTGTTGTAAGAACTTTGAACCCCCAAGTGTTTCACTACAGTTTATAACGCAGAGCCGTGAAAATAAAAAATCTTTTTGTTTCCCACAAAAATTATTTTTTAGCCCCCAGTTTTGTATTTTCCCAGGGGTAACAGGAGAAATTGGACCCCAAAGGTTGTTGTCCTATTTGTCCTGAGTACGCTGATACCCCATATGTTGGGGTAAACCCCTGTTTGGGCACACGGGAGAGCTCGGAAGGGAAGGAGCACTGTTTTACTTTTTCAACGCAGAATTGGCTGGAATTGAGATCGGACGCCATGTCGCGTTTGGAGAGCCCCTGATGTGCCGAAACAGTGGAAACCCCCCAATTATAACTGAAACCCTAATCCAAACACACCCCTAACCCTAATCCCAACAGTAACCCTAACCACACCTCTAACCCTGACACACCCCTAACCCTAATCCCAACCCTATTCCCAACCGTAAATGTAATCTAAACCCTAACCGTAACTTTAGCCCCAACCCTAACCTTAATTTTAGCCCCAACCCTAACTGTAGCCTTAACCCTAGCCCCAACCCTAGCCCTAACCCTAACCCTAATGGGAAAATGGAAATAAATACATTTTTTTTATTTTTCCCTAACTAAGGGGGTGATGAAGGGGGGTTTGATTTACTTTTATAGCGAGTTTTTTAGCGGATTTTTATGATTGGCAGCCGTCACACACTGAAAGACGCTTTTTATTGCAAAAAATATTTTTTGCGTTACCACATTTTGAGAGCTATAAATTTTCCATATTTTGGTCCACAGAGTCATGTGAGGTCTTGTTTTTTGTGGGACGAGTTGACGTTTTTATTGGTAACTTTTTGGGCACGTCACATTTTTTGATCGCTTTTTATTCCGATTTTTGTGAGGCAGAATGACCAAAAACCAGCTATTCATGAATTTCTGTTGGGAGAGGCGTTTATACTGTTCCGCGTTTGGTAAAATTGATAAGGGTATGTTTCCACGTTCAGGAAACGCTGCTTGTTTGACGCTGCGCAGCGCTGCAGCGTCAAACAAGCAGCGTCCAGATGTTCCAGCATAGTGGAGGGGATTTGATGAAATCCCGTCTCCACTATGCGTGGAAACCCGCACGCGGCGGCCCTGCGACTACGGACATGCTGCGCGTCTTTTCAGATCGCAGCATGCCCGTACACCTTGCGGGGACGCAGCGTCCCCGCAAGGCATATCACAGGGCCCTATGGGACAGAGCGATCATCCCGGATGTGAAGAGTTAACACATCCGGCATGATCGCGTCCCATTAAGGGGGCGGGGCTTAGCGCCGAGCGGCTTCGCCGCTGCGGCGATACCGCCGGCCATCCTGATCGTGGAGTCATACCCTAAAGCAGTTTTATTCTTCGGGTCAGTACGATTACAGCGATACCTCATTTATATATTATTTTTTTATGTTTTGGCGCTTTTATACGATAAAAACTATTTTATGGAAAAAATAATTATTTTTGCATCGCTTTATTCTCAGGACTATAACTTTTTTATTTTTTTGCTGATCATGCTGTATGGTGGCTCGTTATTTGCGGGACAAGATGACGCTTTCAGCGGTACCATGGTTATTTATATCTGTCTTTTTGATCGCGTGTTATTCCACTTTTTGTTCGGCGGTATGATAATAAAGCGTTGTTTTTTGCCTCGTTTTTTTTTTTTTTCTTACGGTGTTTACTGAAGGGGTTAACTAGTGGGCCAGTTTTATAGGTCGGGTCGTTACGGACGCGGCGATACTAAATATGTGTACTTTTATTGTTTTTTTATTATTATTTAGTTAAAGAAATGTATTTATGGGAATATTTTTATTTTTTTTTCATTATTTTGGAATTTTTTTTTTTTTTTTTTTTTTTTACACATTTGGAAAAAAAATTTTTTACTTTTTTACTTTGCCCCAGGGGGGGACAATACAGATCGGTGATCTGCCAGTTTGCATAGCACTCTGACAGATCACCGATCTGCGAAAAGTGCAGGCTGCTTCACAGTGCCTGCTCTGAGCAGGCTTCTGTGAAGCCACCTCCCTCCCTGCAGGACCCGGATCCGCGGCCATCTTGGATCCGGGTCTGGAGCAGGCAGGGAGGGAGGTAAGACCCTCGCAGCAACGCGATCACATCGCGTTGCTGCGGGGGGCTCAGGGAAGTCCGCAGGGAGCCCCCTCCCTGCGCGATGCTTCCCTGCACATCGCGATCATGTTTGATCGCGGTGTGCCGGGGGTTAATGTGCCGGGAGCGGTCCGTGACCGCTCCTGGCACATAGTGCCAGATGTCAGCTGCGATAGGCAGCTGACACCCGGCCGCGATCGGCCACGCTCCCCCCCTGGAGCGCCGCCGATCGCGGTGGACGTACTATCCCGTCGGCGGTCATACGGGCCCACCCCACCTCGACGGGATAGTACGTCGGATTTCAGGAAGGGGTTAAGCAAATTGTTCCAGTTCGTCGAACGACTCGAACACCGCCCAAAACAGCCCGAATTTGAAATTGGCGAACAGTTTGACTCGAACACCGCTCATCTCTAATCACATTATGATTTTTACATAATTTGCATTTTATTGCATGAAGTAAGTATTTGACACAATAGGAAAACAGAACTTAATATTTGGTCCAGAAACCTTTGTTTGCAATTACAGAGGTCAGACATTTCCTGTAGTTCTTGACCAAGTGTGCACACACTGCAGCAGGGATTTTGGCCCACTTCTCCATACATATCTTCTCAAGATCTTTCAAGGACTAGGGCTGTCGCTGGATAACATTGAGTTTCAGCTCCCTCAAAAGTTTTTCTATTGGGTTCAGGTCTGGAGACTGGCTAGGCCACTCCAGGACCTTGAAATGCATCTTATGGATCCACTCCTTAGTTGCCCTGGCTGTATGTTTCAGGTCATTGTCATGCTGGAAGACCCAGCCACGACCCATCTTCAATGGTCTTACTGAGGGAAGGAAGGAGGTTGTTGGCCAAAATCTCGTGATACATGACCCCATCCATCCTCCCTTCAAAAAGGTGCAGTCCTCCTCTCCTCTCTGGAGAACAGCACCCCAAAAGTGTGATGTTTTCCCCCCCATGCTTCACAGTTGGGACAGTGACAGTGTTCTTGGAGTTGTACTCATCCTTCTTCCTCCAAACACAGCGAGTGGAGTTGATACCAAAAAGTTCTATTTTGGTCTCATTTGACCACTTGACCTTCACCCATGCCTCCTCAAGATTATCTAGATGGTCATTGGCAAACTACAAGTGGGCCTAGATGTGCTGATGTGAGCGAAGGGACATTGCGTTCCCTGCAGGATTTTAATTTATGACTGCATAGTGTGTTACTAGCAGTAATGTTTGAGACTGTGGTCGAGCTCTCTTCAGGTCATTGACCAGGTCCTCTTGTGTAGCTCTGGGCTGATTCCTGACTTTTCTCAGTATCATTTTTACCCCATGAGGCAGGCTCTTGCATATAGCCCTAGTCCGAGGAAGATTGAAGGCCATCTTGTATTTCTTCCATTTTCTAATAATTTTGCCAACAGTTGTTGCCTACTCACCAAGCTGCTTGCCTATTATCCTGTAGCCCATCCCAGCCATGCACAGGTCTACAATTCTGTCCCTGGTGTCCTTAGACAGCTCTTTGGTCTCGGCCACAGTGGAGAGGTTGGAGTGTGATTGAATGTGTGTGGACAGGTGTCTTTTATACAGGTAATGAGTTCAAACAGGGGCAATTAATAAAGCTAATGAGTGCAGAGTAGGAGGCTTTTTACAGATAAACCTAACAGGTCTGTGAGAGCCAGCATTCTTGCTGGTTGATAGGTGATCAAATACTTATTTCATGCTTTAAAATGCAGTTTAATTATTTAATTTATCTTTGCAAAATCGGCAGTGTCACATACTTATTTTCCCAACTGTATGTACTATATATATATATATATATATATATATATATATATATATATATATATATATATATATATATTTATTTATAGACATACAGTATAGACCAAACGTTTGGACCCACCTTCTCATTTAAAGATTTTTCTGTATTTTCAGGACTATGAAAATTCTACATTCACACTGAAGACATCAAAACTATGAATTAACACATGTAGAATTATATACTTAACAAAAAAAGTGTGAAACAACTGAAATTACTTCTTATATTCTAGGTTCTTCAAAGTAGCCACCTTTTGCTTTGATGACTGCTTTGCACACTCTTGGCATTCTCTTGATGAGCTTCAAGAGGTAGTCAACGGCAATGGTTTTCACTTCACATGTGTGCCCTGTCAGGTTTAATAAGTGGGATTTCTTGCCTTATAAATGGGGTTGGGACCATCAGTTGTGTTGTGCAGAAGTCTGGTGGATACACAGGTGATAGTCCTACTGAATTGACTGTTAGAATTTGTATTATGGCAAGAAAAAAGCAGCTAAGAAAAGAAAAATGAGTGGCCATCATTACTTTAAGAAATGAACGTCAGTCAGTCAGTCTGAAAAATTGGGAAAACTTTGAAAGTGTCCCCAAGTGCAGTGACAAAATCCATCAAGTGCTACAAAGAAACTGGCTCACATGAGGACCGCCCCAGGAAAGGAAGACCAAGAGTCACCTCTGCTTCTGAAGATAAGTTTATCCGAATCACCAGCCTCAGAAATCGCAGGTTAACAGCAGCTCATATTAGAGACCAGGTCAATGCCACACAGAGTTCTAGCAGCAGACACATCTCTACTAGTAATGAGCGAATATACTCGTTACTCGAGATTTCTTGAGCACGCTCGGGTGTCCTCCGAGTATTTTTTAGTGCTCAGAGTTTTAGTTTTTAGCGCTGCGGCTGAATATTTTACATCTGTTAGCCAGCATAAGTACATGTGGGGGTTGCTTGGTTGCTAGGGAATCCCCACATGTGCTTATGCTGGCTAACAAATGTAAATCATTCAGCTGCGGCGCTAAAAACTAAAACTCCGAGCACTAAAAAATACTCGGAGGACACCCGAGCGTGCTCAAGAAATCTCGAGTAACGAGTATATTCGCTCATTACTAATCTCTACAACAACTGTTAAGAGGAAACTTTGTGCAGCAGGCCTTCATAGTAAAATAGCTGCTAGGAAACCACTGGTAAGGTCAGGCAACAAGCAGAAGAGACTTGTTTGGGCTAAAGAACACAAGGAATGGACATTAGACCAGTGGAAATCTGAGCTTTGGTCTGATGAGTCCAAATTTGAGATCTTTGGTTCCAACCACCGTGTCTTTGTGCGACGCAGAAAAGGTGAACGGATGGACTCTACATGCCTGGTTCCCACCGTGAAGCATGGAGGAGGAGGTGTGATGGTGTGGGGGTGCTTTGCTGGTGACACTGTTGGGGATTTATTCAAAATTGAAGGCATACTGAACCAGCATGGCTACCACAGCATCTTGCAGCGGCATGCTATTCCATCCAGTTTGCGTTTAGTTGGACAATCATTTATTTTTCAACAGGACAGTGACCCCAAACACACCTCCAGGCTGTGTATGGGCTATTTGACCAAGAAGGAGAGTGATGGGGTGCTACACCAGATGACCTGGCCTCCACAGTCACCAGACCTGAACCCAATCGAGATTGTTTGTGGTGAGCTGGACCGCAGAGTGAAGGCAAAAGGGCCAACAAGTGCTAAGCATCTCTGGGAACTCCTTCAAGATTGTTGGAAGACCATTCCCAGTGACTACCTCTTGAAGCTCATCAAGAAAATGCCAAGAGTGTGCAAAGCAGTCATCAAGGCAAAAGGTGGCTACTTTGAAGAACCTAGAATATAAGACATAATTTCAGTTGTTTCACACTTTTTTGTTAAGTATATAATTCCACATGTGCTAATTCATAGTTTTGATGCCTTCAGTGTGAATGTACAATTTTCATAGTCATGAAAATACAGAAAAATCTTTAAATGAGATGGTGTGTCCAAACTTTTGGTCTGTACTGTGTATATATATATATATATATATATATATATATATATATATATATATATATAGAAAGTTTTTTCTCAGCTGTGTCAGTGATTGATTGAATTGCAATTTCAACATCAAGATAGATATTATTCTCACTGAGCTAAGAAATTGGAAGTAATCACACTTGGTGGTTTCAAAAGTCAGAACCTAAGTGAGGGAAATCAATAGTATTATGAATTAATGCAGAATTCTGCAGATTGCAAATGGTAATATATCTGGCCGTCAACAATAGAGACTTTGCTACTACCCATGTATGACTGCTCAATCGTAGTTATAGCATGGGAATTATATTGTGGGTGATACACAAGTGCGTGCATGTGTCATTACTTTAAGATTGGCTGTCTATGGCCAATTATGATGAAATTATATGAAAGCTGTCAAACAAACCCAAAGCGGTTATTTCTCAACACCAAACTTGATCCAGTTGATTGCCAACTTACAATCTAACAATGCAGTATAATTTTTGTATTTAAAAAGGAGGAGTTCACCAACACACCCGACCCCATTTTTTCCTCAACCCACAACTGTGGAGTCCACGTCACAGTACCTCACATAGGCTTCCAAAGGTGACACACCTATAGTGGATCCTCCAATAATCTACTGCACTGTATGCCACTAAAGCTTTCAATAAGCAACCTTTTACGCTTGTTCTCTGGTGGCCATATTTGCTTCTGAGGCAGGTCTATGCACAGACCAAAGCGTTACGTTCTCACTGTGGATTGAAACTCCCAGTTAAATCACCTAGAAATTCTATATTTGAGTGTCAAGTTCTTGCTCCATACATTCCGATGGATTGGGTTCCTTCTTATGCATTAATGCACAGGAGTGCCGTGTTCTTATACCACCAATTATTATAAAACTGGCTGGCTATGGCCAATTATTATGGCCAATTCCTTATCTTGCTGTGATGAGTGGATGCAGCGACGAGGTGTCCACCGCTTGTCCTATGCGTCACTGCCCCCGCTCATCACAGCAAGATAAGGTATTTTCCTTTTGATACAGCCATAGGCCATTCACCACAAGCTTAAATAGCCTGCATGGATACTGGATAACAGTGTCTATACCACATACCTATTTTCTATTTGCAGTTTTTTCACTGAGGAAGGTCTGATTGACCGAAAAGTTTGTATGTCTAATTTTTTACTACAACACGTGGATCATATTAAAATACAACTTATCCAATTTCCTGTGTGCCAAGTTTATTCTACTAGTCCACTTGCACACCAGTTAACAGTTGTGCTTATGTCCAAATACAGTGGGGCAAAAAAGTATTTAGTCAGTCAGCAATAGTGCAAGTTCCACCACTTAAAAAGATGAGAGGCGTCTGTAATTTACATCATAGGTAGACCTCAACTATGGGAGCCAAACTGAGAAAAAAAAATCCAGAAAATCACATTGTCTGTTTTTTTATCATTTTATTTGCATTTTATGGTGGAAAATAAGTATTTGGTCAGAAACAAACAATCAAGATTTCTGGCTCTCACAGACCTGTAACTTCTTCTTTAAGAGTCTCCTCTTTCCTCCACTCATTACCTGTAGTAATGGCACCTGTTTAAACTTATCAGTATAAAAAGACACCTGTGCACACCCTCAAACAGTCTGACTCCAAACTCCACTATGGTGAAGACCAAAGAGCTGTCAAAGGACACCAGAAACAAAATTGTAGCCCTGCACCAGGCTGGGAAGACTGAATCTGCAATAGCCAACCAGCTTGGAGTGAAGAAATCAACAGTGGGAGCAATAATTAGAAAATGGAAGACATACAAGACCACTGACAATCTCCCTCGATCTGGGGCTCCACGCAAAATCCCACCCCGTGGGGTCAGAATGATCACAAGAACGGTGAGCAAAAATCCCAGAACCACGTGGGGGGACCTAGTGAATGAACTGCAGAGAGCTGGGACCAATGTAACAAGGCCTACCATAAGTAACACACTACGCCACCATGGACTCAGATCCTGCAGTGCCAGACGTGTCCCACTGCTTAAGCCAGTACATGTCCGGGCCCATCTGAAGTTTGCTAGAGAGCATTTGGATGATCCAGAGGAGTTTTGGGAGAATGTCCTATGGTCTGATGAAACCAAACTGGAACTGTTTGGTAGAAACACAACTTGTGTTTGGAGGAAAAAGAATACTGAGTTGCATCCATCAAACACCATACCTACTGTAAAGCATGGTGGTGGAAACATCATGCTTTGGGGCTGTTTCTCTGCAAAGGGCCAGGACGACTGATCCGGGTACATGAAAGAATGAATGGGGCCATGTATCGTGAGATTTTGAGTGCAAACCTCCTTCCATCAGCAAGGGCATTGAAGATGAAACGTGGCTGGGTCTTTCAACATGACAATGATCCAAAGCACACCGCCAGGGCAACGAAGGAGTGGCTTCGTAAGAAGCATTTCAAGGTCCTGGAGTGGCCTAGCCAGTCTCCAGATCTCAACCCTATAGAAAACCTTTGGAGGGAGTTGAAAGTCCGTGTTGCCAAGCGAAAAGCCAAAAACATCACTGCTCTAGAGGAGATCTGCATGGAGGAATGGGCCAACATACCAACAACAGTGTGTGGCAACCTTGTGAAGACTTACAGAAAACGTTTGACCTCTGTCATTGCCAACAAAGGATATATTACAAAGTATTGAGATGAAATTTTGTTTCTGACCAAATACTTATTTTCCACCATAAAATGCAAATAAAATGATAAAAAAACAGACAATGTGATTTTCTGGATTTTTTTTTCTCAGTTTGTCTCCCATAGTTGAGGTCTACCTATGATGTAAATTACAGACGCCTGTCATCTTTTTAAGTGGTGGAACTTGCACTATTGCTGACTGACTAAATACTTTTTTGCCCCACTGTATATTTACTGGCCTTCCAGGCTCCAGTCCCATAGCAGCCAATCACATCTAGTTATAGCCACTGACGGTGTTGTATCTGTCCCAACCTTGGCTTCCTTTCAGATTTGCATCTATGAAACCCATAATGGGCATCCCTGACCGATACCAAACTTAATGTCAGGCTCAGCCCATGCCGCTTCAGTAGCAGCTGACATGGAGCTCAGCAATCTTTCCTTTTCAATGTCTAAGACCATCTCAGCCCTACTACTTCTAAATGGCAATAATCTGTTTGGTCAGTTTACTAACCAGTGACATCTTCCAGGTCTTGCTTGGCAATATATACCTCTTGACATGGTTTGTGACTTACTATGCAGCGTTTCCTCAGGACTGCTGTCTCTCATCTTGGTATTGAGGCCAACGCGCCTCTTCTGCAATGGACAAGCTGCTGTATCCTCTATATCCAGGGTGTATTGTGAAATCATGAGCCCCAATGGCAAAAAATGGATGGCAACCCTTATCCCCCCAAAAATTATTCACCTGAGTAGGCAGTGTCACAACGCATAGGTACAGTCATGTAGACAGAAATATTGCCCTTACTTAAATCCTTTCGTTTTCTCACCTACTTTTTCCATGGCTCTTATAGAGTATGAGGCCCCTAGAAATGCCCCCTACATGCTCCCAGTGATTTTCCCCATACACAAAGTATGATGCACCACAGTGTCCCTTCATGTCTCGAAACTGACCTCCAACACAGTATGATGCCCCTACAATGACTCCCAATAGTATGATGGCCTCACTGTTCATACATACAATGAGGCTCTAATACACACAGTATGGTGGCACCACCGACTACCACCATCTACCAATGCAAACATCCTAGGACCTCCATAGTGTGCAATCACAATGTAGATTTCTGCCCTTAGTTGTCAGAAAATATTCTAAATCAACTTTTACAACCATCTAAAAATATCATGTGCGGTCTTCAGTAGATGCAGATAAAGGTAGATGCCAAACAAGATCACAGCACCATGCAGAAGGCTTGTCACTCCGGGCTACACAGATCAAACTTTCTTTATAGAAGAAGTGAAGGTTTAGATAAGACATTGCGCTGACCTGAAGAGAGTTAGCTTTTTTTTCCTCTCTTTTCTTTTTCCCTCTGCTGTCAAGCCTTTCATGTGCCTTGATCATCGTGTGAGCTTGGACTTAAATTCTTACATAACTGCTAATTAATGATTGTTTTTAGGCATCTCGGTTAAGTTAAAAAAAAAATGAGTATAGACCCTTAGTGCCTTCCGATAAGCTGTAGGATGTCTCTTTACACATGAACCATTACCAAACACTATATGTTATACTCTGCACTGGTGCATGAAGAACGTTCTTTCAAGACAGGGTGCGTACAATCCCATCATTGGATGCACCTAGTTGCCGAATTGACACGAGAAAACAATGGCAGATCCGCGCTGCCCCATGGTATAACACTGAGCCGACTGCTATCAGATGAAACATCTTGACCGTGTTGTGTAAACGAGCCCTACGAGTCAAGCCCGTGCATCATGACCATGTATACCGGTCTATACATAGATGCCAAATTAGTTTGAACAAGTTTCCACCATATCAAAACCTTCTTTGAAATCCTCTCTGCAGAATATATATTTGGAACATAGTTATTAATCCATTCTCGTTTCAGCTCTCATCTTGAACTTTTTAGTTTTCAAGCTGCGGGATCACAGGGATTAATTTATTCCTGCCATTTGTCTACAGTATTAGTGAAGGTTTTATCTCAGCGATGAGATGATAGATGGCAAGACGTAAGATGAGCTGAAAGAGCAAGTGACATTTTTCGGATACATAGAAGAGAGGTTATGAAACGGAGGAGACGACAGTGTGAAGTGGAAGAGCTAAATACCAGCGTCACATTGAAGTCTTATGGGCAAATGTTAATGGTCTCGGCTTGTGTCCTTCCATCCCCAGTAATCATCATGTAATGTCTATGCGGCAGCAGCAAGAAGCGTAGCCATAGTTCACAGCACCGAAGTTTCCATGTCAGGTTTTCTGTGTAAGATCACAGCGACTTTTACATCAAGCCAGATCCATTGGGTCCAAATCATTATTGGATTTGAGCCTACTTTTAGCCTGTGTTTTTTTTCTGGTTTTAGGGTTGTTTTTTTGTTTTGTGTTAAATTCTTTCTTTAAGTTGTTCCAATTTTGAATTCTATTTTTTAATTCTTCTACTTGTTCGTTCATATGACTGTATTTTTGGTCCGAGCGTGATCCGATAAAACATCGTATAGCTCTCGGACCAATGTTATCCTATGGGGTCTTGCACATGTTCAATTTTTTCCAAGGACTGAGCCGGTCAAAGAAAAAAAAAATCTCAGCATTTGCCAAGTTTGATCCGATATCTGATATTACTTTGACTTTTAATTATGAGTGATTTGCTTTGAAGGCTAGTCAAATTTGCTTTGACTATTCCAAAAAAAAATGTAGATTTTCCAGAATCCAAAATTTTTGAGATCCAACTTGCACAAATTAATTCAAAAGGGCAGAGAAGGGGATGAATAAATGTATACTTCTGGCTTACGGCATCTTTGGTGTCTCCTGGGCTAAATAAGATGTGACATATGATGATGTGGACCAATCAATGCAAGAGATGCTGAAGATGACTCAGTGAGGACCACACCGGTGACCAGACTGATGATGATGGCATGACCAGAGCAGTGCTGCAGCAATGGTACAGGTCAGGTTCTGGTGAGTATAATTTTTTCTCACCCAATGTTTATTGTGCTCGGGGATCTGAAGAGTCCAAAAAATTTATTTTAGATTATCAGCAAATAAATTTGAGTTTCCTGTCCAAATTTGAGTGAATGGCCAAATGTAAATTTCAGCAGATTTTGCTCCTCACTATTGACCTTGACTATACCCAAGGATACAATAGATCACATACGGCATGTATCTGGAAGCAAGTAGCCATATTTTTTTAATCTCCTAATGCCATTTAATATTTACAAGGATGAAAGAGAATGTACAGTGCTCTTCTATACACTTTAAAGAAAAGAAAAAGAAAAGGTATTATTGTTGGGTACTTTTTGGCATCCAGATGGGAATTAGGGGACTATGAATATCTTAGCAAACATTGTGGAGAAGATTTATGTATCTGCCCAAAAGCGTAATTGTGCTTGTTTCCCATAGCAAGCACAGTACAACATCTATTTCTTTGTTTTATTGGTTTCAATGGGAAACAAAGTTTTTCTTTGAGAGTTTAGAAGCCATCAAAAATATGAAAACTGTCTAAAAGTATAAAGGAATGAACTATAGTAACATAGGCAATTACTGGGAGGTGGGTGCAGAGGAGTATAAAGGGGCCTAATTTATTTCATATAGAGAATACATGTCAAATTCTGGACCGTGGGCCAAATCTGGGCTGCAGGGTAATTATATTTGGCCTGGGGACTATGTGGGATCATTATACTGTATAGAGGACTAATTGGGGCCCACTATACTATATGGAAGAATATGAGGGGCTCATTATACTGTATGGAGGACTATGTGAGGCCTATTATTTTATATGTAGGGCTGTGTGGGGATCACAGTTGTGGCATCATACTGTGTTGGGGTCACCATACTTTGCTGGGGGGGTACAGCATGGTCATCATACCTTGCGGATGGAGGGCACTGTGTAGGAATTCACTGTGAGGGCATCATAATGCATTTGTGGGGTACTTTTGTTGACATCATACTTTATTATCTGTATTATTTATTCAAGGTTTTTTTTGTCCTTTGTTATTACATACTTAAAAAAGGCCATTGGGCCATATGCTTTTTACTGCTCTTACATGACATGATACTATTCCAGTATGCCCCATTTGTGATTGTGTTTTAGTTTACTCTAAGATCTATTAATCTATTAATTAAAATGTACTTTGTTCATGGGACAACCCTTTAAGTTTTCTTCCATATGAAAAATGTAATCATTTTTAAAAAAGTAAACAATGTTGGCCCACAACCTTGTTTTTAATTTTGGCCCTCTGTGTGTTTGAGTTTGACATCCCTGAAGAGGAATATGCAGACACTTACACTGTTCATGTTACATTGTTGTTTTCATGGTGACAGCAGGAAAAGTACTGTATGTACTTGAGTATAAGCTGACCCAAGTATAAGCCGAGGCACCTAATTTTGCCACGGAAAACTGGGTAAGCTTATTGACTCGAGTATAAGCCGGGTATGCATTGTCCCCTCATCCCTGTCCTGCTATGCGTGGCTCCCCCCGTCGCTGTCCTGGTATGTGTGGCTTCCCCGTCCTGTCCTGGCATGTGTGGCTTCCCAGTCCTGTCCTGTCATGTGTGGCTCCCCCATCCTGTCCTGGAATGTGTGGCTTCCCCCTGTCCTGTCCTGCTATGTGTGGCTTCCCCCTATCCTGTTCTGCTATGTGTGGCTTCCCCCGTCCTGTCCTGCTATGTGTGGCTTCCCCCTGTCCTGTCCTGCTATGTGTGGCTTCCCCCCGTCCTGTCCTGCTATGTGTGGCTTCCCCCTGTTCTGTCCTGCTATGTGTGGCTCCCCCAGTCCTGCATGACTCACCCCCCCGTCCCAGCGTTGTATGCATGGCTCACACACCCCCGTCCTACTCACCCTCCTCTTGCCGTCGCTGCATCTCCTTTGTCTCGGCACAGCAGCTCTCCTGTGCTGAGAGGTCACGTGGTACTGCTCATTAAAGTAATGAATATGCACTCCACGCCTATGGGAGTGAAGATGCGTGCATATTCATTACTTTAATTAGTGGCACCACGTGACCACTCAGCACAGGAAGAGCTGCCAGCACCGGGACAGAGATGCAGGGACGGCTCGAGGAGGGTGAGTATGATGTCTTCTGTTAGCCGGCTTCTGCCCCTTTCCCGCCGGCTTTCTGGACAATGACATGTGTATAAGCCAGGGGGGGGGGGGGGCGTTTTCAGCACAAAAAAATGTGCTGAAAATCTCGGCTTATACACAAGTATATACAATATATGGAAACACATTAACTGTGAAATTGAGCCAATAGAAAATTATTATTAGTATTACAAATCCACCATTGATTTTTTTTTAGACAATGCAAAGCTGAAACCCTGATTTGTGCCACATTTTATCCCTCATCTCTATGGTAGTACAATAAAACTAATTTATGGTTTGTCCATGCAGAATACAAGATATTGAACATGTTGCGGACTTTAATATCCACAGTGTGTTCATTATTCTGGATGGATTTTTTCCAGTGCAAGAAAATGAATTATAAAATGCCTTATTCACATTTATTGCCGGGAGAATTTCGGCTCTGAAACCTCTGAGGTTTTCAGATAGCACTCAAATCTAGTATGTTCTATGGGTCTGTCCTCAAGTCCAACTTATTTTATGGACTGAGTGGTCCGCACAAAATTGCAGAGACATGTCCAATATTGATCCGAGTGTGAGAGCAAAGTCTGCAATGCAAGTCTATGAGTCGTGAAAATCGCACCGCACTCTGATGCCATCCGTTTGCTGTCTGTTAATCACAGACTGATAGATAGGGGAAGCTGGAAAAACTTTTTTTTTTTTCTTATCTGAGAAAAACTAATCAAACTGAAACCAAACTCTGATGAAAATCTAATAAAACTCTGAACAAAATCATTGATGAAATTAGGATCATTTTTCCCGTAGTGAAAAAAGCGGACATCTGAATGATCCTTTATGAATGTGTGAATGTGGACAATGCTGATGACTGTGGATTCAGCAAACAAAACAGATCACATGGAAATCCCAATTACCTTCACCAACCGATTATCACTCATACTGCCTTACAGTAAATGAGACACTGTGTCGTCCTGTTAAAGTTCTTTAATACACTACACTTCCACTGCAAGATTTACTTAGTTGATCAATCCTGATCATTGATCGACAGTAATTCCATTGCAGGTTGTGCCAATGAGGTGACAGAAGGAGCCTTCTCCCTCTGTCAAACTCCTTCGATGCTTTGGTCACTGTGCCCATCCCCAAGACATATATATACACTCACTGGCCACTTTATTAGGTACACCTGTCCAACTTCTTGTTAACACTTAATTTCTAATCAGCCAATCACATGGCGGCAACTCAGTGCATTTAGGCATGTAGACATGGTCAAGACAATCTCCTGCAGTTCAAACCGAGCATCAGTATGGGGAAGAAAGGTGATTTGAGTGCCTTTGAACGTGGCATGGTTGTTGGTGCCAGAAGGGCTGGTCTGAGTATTTCAGAAACTGCTGATCTACTGGGATTTTCACGCACAACCATCTCTAGGGTTTACAGAGAATGGTCCGAAAAAGAAAAAAAATCCAGTGAGCGGCAGTTCTGTGGGCGGAAATGCCTTGTTGATGCCAGAGGTCAGAGGAGAATGGGCAGACTGGTTCGAGCTGATAGAAAGGCAACAGTGACTCAAATCGCCACCCGTTACAACCAAGGTAGGCCTAAGAGCATCTCTGAACGCACAGTGCGTCGAACTTTGAGGCAGATAGGCTACAGCAGCAGAAGACCACACCGGGTACCACTCC
The DNA here is from genome assembly GCF_051348905.1 of Ranitomeya variabilis. Taxonomy (NCBI): domain Eukaryota; kingdom Metazoa; phylum Chordata; class Amphibia; order Anura; family Dendrobatidae; genus Ranitomeya; species Ranitomeya variabilis. The sequence continues at coordinate 37,833,765 of NC_135239.1, read as the reverse complement.
TTTCAGCTAAGAACAGGAAACTGAGGCTACAATTTGTACAAGCTCATCGAAATTGGACAGTAGAAGATTGGAAAAACGTTGCTTGGTCTGATGAGTCTCGATTTCTGCTGCGACATTCGGATGGTAGGGTCAGAATTTGGCGTAAACAACATGAAAGCATGGATCCATCCTGCCTTGTATGGAGCATCTTTGGGATGTGCAGCCGACAAATCTGCGGCAACTGTGTGATGCCATCATGTCAATATGGACCAAAATCTCTGAGGAATGCTTCCAGCACCTTCTTGAATCTATGCCACGAAGAATTGAGGCAGTTCTGAAGGCAAAAGGGGTCCAACCCGTTACTAGCATGGTGTACCTAATAAAGTGGCCGGTGAGTGTATATGTCTTGGGGATGGAGTGGGCACAGTGACCAAAGCATCGAAGGGGTTTGGCAGAGGGAGAAGGCTCCTTCTGTCACCTCATTGGCACAACCTGCAATGGAATTACTGGGTGTCGATCAATGATCAGGATTGATCAACTAAGTAAATCTTGCAGTGGAAGTGTAATATATTATTAGAAATTCAATTGCTCTGCTAGGTATTAGGTAACATTCACACGGGCAAGGCTATTTTGCTTGAAACACATGCAGGTTTAATTGCTTTCCATAGGTTGCACAGAACCAAAACAACAAAATTGTAAACATAAATACCTAGACTTGTCCAGGCATTAGCTAAACAGTATAGACCCTGACTACTTCAGATTCTGCTGAGCTAACCTCAGTCCAGTCAAACAAAACTGGTATTGTCCATAGTGACCACTGATACTTGCAGTTTGGTTCACACGGCCTGTGCAGACTCTCATCAAATAAGCTTGCTTCTCTCTTCAACCCCAAGTCACATCCAGTCTGCTCAGCCTCCACAGCATACTAACTTAGATAAGCACCCAACATGCAAAGTTAGCCAGGTATACCAATCAAAGCCTGCAGCGATAGGATTTAACCCTAGCCTACTTGGTATTGCTAATATATATATACTAGATTGTGGCCCGATTCTAACGCATCGGGTATTCTAGAATATGCATGTCCCCGTAGTATATGGACAATGATGATTCCAGAATTCGCGGCAGACTGTGCCCGTCGCTGATTGGTCAAGGCAACCTTTATGACATCATCGTCGCCATGCTGTGCCCGTCGCTAGATTGTGGCCGGATTCTAACGCATCGGGTATTCTAGAATATGCATGTCCCCGTAGTATATGGACAATGATGATTCCGACTGTGCCCGTCGCTGATTGGTCGAGGCAACCTTTTTGACATCATCGTCGCCATGGCAACCATTATGACATCTATGTCGATACTGTGCCCGTCGCTGATTGGTCGAGGCCTGGTGGCCTCGACCAATCAGACGCGGGATTTCCATTATGACATCATCGTCGCCATGCTATGCCCGTTGCTGATTGGTCGAGGCCCAGGCGGCCTCGACCAATCAGAGAATGAATAAACGGGACAGACAGACAGACAGACGGAAAAACCCTTAGACAATTATATATATATATATATATATATATATATATATATATATATATATATATACACAGACTATGCATATACACACACAAATACAGCATGGCATAGCAAGTTAATCTTTACAATGAAGTTTTGTTCTGGTGCAGGAAGGTGTTTGAACAATAACTTCTTCTTTGAATGATCCCTTGAGAATAAGTTGATCACAGAGTATCCCTCTGTTGGTATCTCCAGCATTCAGTTGTAATCTATTGGGAAATCTAACAAAAGCGTTACAAGGTGCCTTTTCCAATTATTGGTTTGTCTGTGTAAAATAGGAGAGGACAGCTCCTCCAAGCGAGAGACGCTCTTTGTATCTTCTCTCCACACTGGTTAAGAAATTAACAGTTGACCCTACGCTATTGAATTCCCTAATTGCGTACATGAAAATACATTTTCTAACAACCTCATTAAGCGGTTTATGTGGAAGAAAAGCAATACCACCCACATCATCTACAAAATGACTTCCGCATGTAGTCATAGAGTGGAGGAAGAATGGCAGGATCATCCCCAAACACTTATCGGGATCTAATTTTAGACCATGAATGACATGATGAGTCAATCCTAATTTCACTCCTACACATAGAAGATTATTCTCCCTCCTACTATTTTACCTAACAATATCATTCTTCACTCTTCACAATAAATTTTGTCTTTGGGTGGTACTTTAACACCTCATATGTTAGATATGAGTTAGTGGAACCCATCTAATTTGTATGGTGAGTCTCCTGACTCTCCATGGACAGATAATGTTTGGAGGAGGAAAGGATCGGATAGAATAAGTTTGAGCATCTGATTTTTTCGGCTTACTCTCGAAGTGGCTTACTCCCCTTTCCCCACTGAAAAATATGAAATATTGGCGTTCAGATGTATGGGAACGAAGTTTTGGCCTATCCCATGTGTATGAGAACCTTTAGTAGGTGCAATAAACGGATACATTTGGTAGGTAGAAATCCCTTGTATTTTCCTGATATGTAACCTATAGCCTACCTTGTGTCCTGTGCCGTTATACCAATGTCAGCAGGCCACTTGACTGCTATGAGACTGTGAGTCGGGGTAGCGGGGGTTTGGTTCCAAATGGATCTCACCCCTGCCTGTCACAGACATCCGCTGTATATGTATGGCAGGATTCAGATAGATTTGGATTGAGAGGGCTCGTACGCTGCCCCTGATCATTTCTATTGACATCCTTGTAGAAGGAGAGGCTAGCTCTGACGTACTTGTACTCGTCAGGTTGTATTTTGGGAGGTGGATACATGCCAGGTATCCAAGCAGCAGGCACTGTATATTAATAGAATCCTATATGCCTATAGATCAAACAAACCTGAGAAGTTTTTCCCGGCGTTTCCCATGCACATAACTTTCTTCCCCTCTCGCCACTTTATTTCTCTTATCACAGGTTTAACAGCTTTTGAGAAGCACAATAAATATGTTTTGGTGCTTGGAAGAAAAGTGATGGGCAGTAGAAGACATAACATCAGCATTAAGATCCCTAGCCAGATTATGCCACATGGATATCTCAGGGCGCTGTGAGCAGGAGGGTGAGGAGCCGCACAAAATCCCTGAGAAAGGAAAATCGAGACAAGACTACGTCATCTTCGGCAGAGCTGTTTATCTTTTTTTTTCCCAGCAGAAACCAATCTATTTGCCTATAAATAATTTTTCACTATACAATAGGTGGCTTACTGCTTTCTGTAAGGAACAGGAACACTGGGATTTGTGCAAATGACTATTTCTTTTTTATGCATCTGCAGTCTAAAACCCCTGTCAATGCTCTGTACGTAATACAGTGAGTTTTGCAGATAGCAGGGGATCCACTGGCAATAAGAAAAATGATTACAAAGAACGATTTTGTGGCCAGGTGGAACCTCGGACCTCCAAGAGTAGAAAAATGTTTCTTTTTTTTCCCTTAGAAAGAGTGCCTTGTGTCATAGACTGTGTCTGGTATTGCAGTTTCTAAGGACTGGTTGGAATACAAGGAGATGGACAAGTGAGAAGACTCACACAGTTAATGCCTAATAGAGTGTCTGCAAGGGAACACCTTCATTTGCTGGTCAAAGATGATAGGAAAAGGGAAGGCAGAGAGAATTGCATCAGCAGGAACTGAAGAGTGAAGTGCATGTTTCCTCGGGGAAGAGACTGGTGTAGATACCAGGTCAGATGATAGTTGTGGTGCAGAAAAGATTATAAAAGGCCCAGGAGGACAGTGAATGGGAGGAGTCGGCTCCTTAACATGTAGCAGGATGAACGAGCGGTGCAGTGAGTTTGGACTATAGCCATCATTAACTCGAGTGGAATATAGAGTGACCAGATCTGAGTGAGGAATTGAGTGACCACACCAGAACCCAAGCCAAGCAAAAAATCGAGTGACCAGATCCAAGAGAAGAACGGAGTGACCAGACCAGAGTGAGAGATTGAATGACCAGAGCCACAAGAAGCAAGTGAACCGTGTTAAAGGGAAATTTGTGAGATCTGCGACGCGATGTCAGAAGTATGGTACACACGGGAACGGGGCTGCACTTCAGGGAACAGAGGTGGCCAGGACAACGTTTGCTAGAAGCGATTCAGCAAGAAGGGACTTCGGCCTAACAGTAGTAGTATAGACTCCTATTAGGGCCTGGACGGTGTGTGCATCATTTCTGCCAGAGTGACAGGATAACAACGGCGATGGGTACATGACTGACGTGAAGCACCATAGGACAGAATATAATAGAGTTTAATTGTTATATCGTTACCGCTGCTGCAACCTCAAGAAGTGTTTTACGTTTAAATTGTTAAATATTTTATTGCACTCTGTTCATCTCGTTTAATTTTATATCCAAATCACTCTGATTGTTGTGTTAGAGTAATAAATATTCTTTGGTTAAGTTACCACTGTGTCCTCAGCGCCTTTGCATCCCAAACACATGTTTACATGACCAGAAGCTCATAATAGGGCAATATGGCAAGAGAGATGAGAGAGGGCGAGAGTGATGGTAGTACTCACATGGGGTGGTTGTGTATGGACACAACACCAATAAGAGCATTAAAATTCACACTGCAGCCCCTGTGACTGGAGGAAAAATTATTTCAGATGACCATTCATTTTAGTAGAGAGATCACAGTACCCGGACTGTGCTTGCAAAAATGAATAATCCTCAATGGTGTAAAACGGGTGGGGAACGTTCGGCCCACGGGCCATATATATTGTCCATGATATCATCTGCTGCAGCCCGCAGCCACTTTGCTCGTTATTGGCTATGGGTGATGCTGTACCAGCTGTGGAGCCGATGAGACCGGAGCAGCAGAGCCTGGAGCAGCATGGGGTACACGGAGGAGGGGCGAGTATTGTGTGTGTGTATGCATTATACTGTGTGTGTGAGAGAATGCAGGGGCCTCACTATACTGTGTGTGTGTGCACTATACTGTGTATAATACTATATGGAGGACTGAGGAGTAGTGTTGAGCGATACCGTCCGATACTTGAAAGTATCGGTATCGGATAGTATCGGCCGATACCCGAAAAGTATCGGATATCGCCGATACCCGATACCAATACAAGTCAATGGGACACCAAGTATCGGAAGGTATCCTGTATGGTTCCCAGGGTCTGAAGGAGAGGAAACTCTCCTTCAGGCCCTGGGATCCATATTAATGTGTAAAATAAAGAATAAAAATAAAAAATATTGATATACTCACCTCTCCGACGCAGCCTGGACCTTACCGATGTAACCGGCAGCTTCCGTTCCTAAGAATGAGCGCTTGAAAGACCTTAGATGACGTCGCGGCCTGTAATTGGTCGCGTGGCGGTCACGTGACCGCTCACGCGACCAATCACAGGCCGCGACGTCATCTAAGGTCTTTCAAGCGCTCATTCTTAGGAACGGAAGCTGCCGGTTACATCGGTAAGGTCCAGGCTGCGTCGGAGAGGTGAGTATATCAATATTTTTTATTTTTATTCTTTATTTTACACATTAATATCGATCCCGATACCGATTCCCAATATTACAAAAGTATCGGATCTCGGTATCGGAATTCCGATACAGCAAATATCGGCCGATACCCGATACTTGCGGTATCGGAATGCTCAACACTACTGAGGAGTGTATTATACTATATGGAGAACTATGGGGCACATTATATTATATGGAGGAGTATGGAGTGTATTATACTAAACAAGCAAAAAGCTGCATATTCATCAAGTTATTGGATTGTTTATGTCGGAACAAAAATCATTGTTCTCAGCAGCACATCTCCGGTGTAAACTGTACATGTGCTGCTGATAACATGATACTGTATGGTGATCTGTTAGTGATCTATTAGTGATCATTCTGTCCCCATTATTCTTTCTCAGACGGTGGAAAGAAGCCAGGAAACAAGTGTTGAACGATTTCAATATTGTCGCTCACACTTGTTTAGTGGCCGAACTCAGCGTGTGTAAATACAACCGAAATGCTTTCTGTGTGATGTGCAATATGTTATTAAACTTTGCCTAGGGCCCCACTTTGCCTAAAAACCAGCCCTGGTTGGGGGAGCTGCACTATACTGTGTGTGTGTGTGGGGGGGCTGCACTATATGGTGTGTGGGGGGACTGAACTATGCTGTGTGTAGGGGGGAGGTGCACTATCCTGTGTGTGGGGTGGAGCTGCAATTTATTTAAATCTTTGAATCAATATAGTTTGTTAATTTTTAAGTTAATATTTTTATACGCCCCCCCAAATGCTATTATAAAATTCCAAATGCCCCTTGGCAGAAAAAAGGTTCCCCACCCCTGGTGTAAAATAAAGGTTTCTATTGCTATTGCACCAATGCAGTTTGAGCCTGACTGACGCGTTTTTCAAGGTAAAAATCCAAATGTGCAAGACATCCATCAATAGGAGTGAAAATGAGCTGACGCACGAGGGACAAATGGGGTGTACTGCTTTGCAAAAATTGAAAAAAAAATTCTTGTGCTACAAAACACCATGAAAGGTGTTATTAAAAAAAAATAATGAAGACAGGGAATGTGTTAAGATAAACAAAAAAAAAATAACATCATCTGTAAATTACTGTCCGCATTGACTGCATCTGTCATTTGTGCAATGCCAGCAAGTCATCACTGAAGGACTAAAAGGACCACCACAGCTGCAGCAAGGGACAGGGGAATTAGAGAGTGAGAATAAATTATTCTGGATTAAAGAATTTTGCAGTGTGCACAAACATTATTAAAAGGAGTTCTCCAAGAATTTAAATAAAACACCTAAATAAAATATAAATAGAAGTTCAAAAATAAACTTAATTAACAAATTACACAATTTGTCTAGTGACATAATCACTACAATTAAACTGACCACTGCCTTGCTTTACTGACAGAAACTTGTCTTTGGAAGTTAATAGAACTTAGGTATGTGAACATGTGCAGTATATGTTTTTCCCCCTTCCATTCATTAGTAGGAAGATGTGATGCCAGTGGACATTCTGATCTAATACTGGAGATACCAGGAGTGGTGAGGTAAGAAGAGGCTTCTCACACTGCTTGTCCACCCTGTCTATCTGATCTAATATTGGAGATAACAGGAGTGCTGAGGTAAGAGCATGCTCACACTGCTTGTCCACCTCATCTCTCTGATCTAATACTGGAGATGCCAGAAGTGCTGAGGTAAGAAGAGGCTGCTCACACTGCTATCCACCCTGTTTATCTAATCTAATCCTGGAGATACCTGGGGTGCCGAGGTAAGGAGAGGATGCTCACACTGCTGTCCACCCTGTCTATCTGATCTAATATTGGATATACTAGCGGTGCTGAGGTAAGAAGAGGCTGCTCACACTGCTGTCCACCCTGTCTATCTGATTTAATATTGGAAATACCAGGAGTGGTGAGGTAAGAAGAGGCTGCTAACACTGCTGTCCACCCTGTCTATCCAATCTAATACTGGAGATAACAGGAGTGCTAAGATGAGAAGAGGCTGCTCATACTACTGTTCACCTTGTCTATCTGATCTAATACTGGAGATGCCAGGAGTATTGAGGTAAGAAAAGGCTGCTCACACTGCTGTCCACCATGTTTATCTAATCTAATACTGGAGATACCAGGGATGCTGAGGTAAGAAGAGGTTGCTCACACTGCTGTCCACCCTATCCAATCAAATATTGGAGATACCAGGAGTGGTAAGGTAAGAAGAGGCTGCTCACACTGCTGTCCACCCTCTCTTTCTGAACTCTGTGTAGCTGCTATGCCCTGGAGATAATCTATAGCACACACTACTGCACAAGCTCACAGGCTCTTGTCCTATTAATGTTCTAGGACAGGTTTCTGTTGGTGATAGCAGCTTTTTAATTCCAGAGTTTTTACCTTCCTTGACAAATCAAATGTAATTTGCTAATAAAAGTAGATAGCAATTCATTTCTAATGACGTTTCCATTATTTTTTTTTTCTATTCCTGAATAACCCCTTTATCGTGTGTGAGGACCGAGGATGCATTTAAGACTTGGCAATAAAAGGGTTAAGGACGATTCTATGCACAGACAAATATTATACAAGACTACAGGAGTCTTATTAATATTTACTCCATCTGCTTATTACCTGGATATAACTAGAATTGTTTTAAATGATTGAATCCTGGATCCTTGACCTATGCAAAGCAGCCGTGAAATGAATGTCCTTCCCGCTAGGGTTGAGCGAAACGGGTCGATCATTTTCAAAAGTCGCCGACTTTTGGCTAAGTCGGCGTCTCATGAAACCCGATCCGACCCCTGTGCTTGTCGGCCATGCGGTACGCGACTTTCGCGCCAAAGTCGCGTTTCAATGACGCGAAAAGCGCCATTTCTCAGCCAATGAAGGTGAACGCAGAGTGTGGGCAGCGTGATGACATAGATCCTGGTCCCCACCATCTTAGAGAAGGGCATTGCAGTGATTGGCTTGCTGTCTGCGGCGTCACAGGGGCTATAAAGGGGCGTTCCCGCCGACCGCCATCTTACTGCTGCTGATCTGAGCTTAGGGACAGGTTGCTGCCGCTTCATCAGAAGCAGGGAGAGCGTTAGGCAGGGTCCACTAACCACCAAACCGCTTGTGCTGCAGCGATTTCCACTGTCCAACACCACCTTCGGTGTGCAGGAACAGTGGAAGCTATTTTTTTTTTTTTTTCCCCTCAGCGCTGTAGCTCATTGGGCTGCCCTAGAAGGCTCCGTGATAGCTGTATTGCTGTGTGTACGCCACTGTGGAAACCAACTGCTTTTTTCAAAGCACATATCCTCTTGTTCCTTCCTTTCTGCACAGCTATCTTTTTTGTTTGTCCACACTTTTTATTTAATTTGTGCATCAGTCCACTCCTATTGCTGCCTGCCATACCTGGCTTACATTACTGCAGGGAGATAGTAATTGTAGGACAGTTTTTTTTTTTTTTTTGATTTTTTTTTGGGGGAGATTAAGATTGGCATTTCTGCTACAGTGCCATCCCTGTGTGTGCCATCTCTCACTGAGTGGGCCATAGAAAGCCTATTTATTTTTTCCGTGATTTGTGTTCTAAAATCTACCTCAACACAGAAACACTACATCAATCAGTGGGAGAAAAATATTGGCCTCAGTCAGGGCTTGTGTGCCACTGCTGTGTGTGCGCTATCTCTCATTCAGTGGGCTATAGCAAGCCTATATTTTTTTTTTTTTTTTTTTTTAATATTATTTGGTTTCAAAAGTCTCCCTGAAAAAAAAAAAAAACCTAAAAAAACAGTGGGAGAGTAATATTGCCCTTTCAGCTTGTGTGCCAGTCTTGACTCCTGGGTGTGCCACCTCTCTCCCTCTCATTCAGTGGGCCATAGAAAGCCTATTTATTTTTTTTTTTAAATATTATTGGGTTTCTAAAGTCTCCCTGAAAAAAACAAAAAATACATAAAAAAACAGTGGGAGAGTAATATTGCCCTTTCAGCTTGTGTGCCAGTCTTGACTCCTGGGTGTGCCACCTCTCTCCCTCTCATTCAGTGGGCCATAGAAAGCCTTTTTTTTTTTTGGTTTTTTTAATATTATTTGGTTTCTAAAGTCTCCCTGAAAAAAACAAAAAAAAACATAAAAAACAGTGGGAGAGTAATATTGCCCTTTCAGCTTGTGCGCCAGTCTTGACTCCTGGTTGTGCCACCTCTCTCTCTCTAATTGTGGGCCATAGAAAGCCTTTTTTTTTTTTTTAAATATTATTGGGTTTCTAAAGTCTCCCTGAAAAAACAAAAAATACATAAAAAAACAGTGGGAGAGTAATATTGCCCTTTCAGCTTGTGTGCCAGTCTTGACTCCTGGGTGTGCCACCTCTCTCCCTTTCATTCAGTGGGCCATAGAAAGCCTATTTATTTTTTCCGTGATTTGTGTTCTAAATTCTACCTCAACACAAAAACACTACATCAATCAGTGGGAGAAAAATATTGGCCTCAGTCAGGGCTTGTGTGCCACTGCTGTGTGTGCTATCTCTCATTCAGTGGGCTATAGCAAGCCTATTTTTTTTTTTTTTTTTTTTTTTTTAATATTATTTGGTTTCTAAAGTCTCCCTGAAAAAAAAAAAAAACCTAAAAAAACAGTGGGAGAGTAATATTGCCCTTTCAGCTTGTGTGCCAGTCTTGACTCCTGGGTGTGCCACCTCTCTCCCTCTCATTCAGTGGGCCATAGAAAGCCTATTTATTTTTTTTTTTAAATATTATTCGGTTTCTAAAGTCTCCCTGAAAAAACAAAAAATACATAAAAAAACAGTGGGAGAGTAATATTGCCCTTTCAGCTTGTGTGCCAGTCTTGACTCCTGGGTGTGCCACCTCTCTCCCTTTCATTCAGTGGGCCATAGAAAGCCTATTTTTTTTTTTTTAATATTATTTGGTTTCTAATTCTCCCTGAAAAAAAAAAAAAAACCTAAAAAAACAGTGGGAGAGTAATATTGCCCTTTCAGCTTGTGTGCCAGTCTTGACTCCTGGGTGTGCCACCTCTCTCCCTCTCATTCAGTGGGCCATAGAAAGCCTATTTATTTTTTTTTTTAAATATTATTGGGTTTCTAAAGTCTCCCTGAAAAAACAAAAAATACATAAAAAAACAGTGGGAGAGTAATATTGCCCTTTCAGCTTGTGTGCCAGTCTTGACTCCTGGGTGTGCCACCTCTCTCCCTCTCATTCAGTGGGCCATAGAAAGCCTTTTTTTTTTTTGGTTTTTTTAATATTATTTGGTTTCTAAAGTCTCCCTGAAAAAAACAAAAAAAACATAAAAAACAGTGGGAGAGTAATATTGCCCTTTCAGCTTGTGCGCCAGTCTTGACTCCTGGTTGTGCCACCTCTCTCTCTCTAATTGTGGGCCATAGAAAGCCTTTTTTTTTTTTTTTTTTAATATTATTTGGTTTCTAAAGTCTCCCTGAGAAAAAAAAATAAATAAATTAGGTGGGAGATTAATATTGACATTAGTGCTTGAGTGACAGTCCTGCGTGTGTGTCATCTCTGTGATTTTGTGCCACAGAAAACAGAGTGTGTAACATTGTGCCTGATTTTCCTTGTGGTCTCACCAACCTGTTAAGGGATATTGAAATCATACTGAAGTTATAGCTCACCGTGTAAGTTGTTTGATAGCAACAAATAAAGTTACTTTGGTTAAGATTTTAAAACAATGAGGAAGTCTGGTGCAAGAGGTCGTCGTGGGCGTTCATTGTCAGCTGGTAATGATGGTAGTGGTAGTGGAGCATCAGGTGGTCGTGGGGATAAAAATATTCCACCTAAGTCTGGAGCTGTGGAGCCAGTTTCGTCGTCAGGCTACACAAGGCCTCGAACGCTCTCTTTTCTGGGAGTAGGAAAACCGCTTTTAAAGGCGGAGCAGCAACAGCAAGTTTTGGCTTACATTGCAGACTCAGCCTCTAGCTCTTTTGCCTCCTCTTCCGAAACTGGTAAATGTAAAAGCAGCGCGTCGCTTGTGGATGTTCACGGTCAGGGACAAGTCGCTTCCTTGTCCTCCTCAGCAAAAACTACAACAAGAGAGAAGGATGCAGCAGGCGACACAACGGGTCACTCCATGGAGCTCTTTACACATACCGTCCCTGGCTTAGAAAGTGAAACATTTAACAGGCCATGCCCATTACAAGTATATTCTGACATGGAGTGCACTGATGCACAGCCACAGCCAGAGTACTATGCTGCTCCTTTGACTCAGACCACCACATTGCCCTCTCAGGGTACAGATCCACAATCAGACCCTGATGAGACTATGTTGCCCCGCCACGAACGCTATACCACCGACCGACACAGTGACACAGACGAAGTTGCACACGAGCTCGAAGAGGAGGTAATAGATGACCCAGTTATTGACCCCGATTGGCAGCCATTGGGGGAACAGGGTGCAGGCGGCAGTAGTTCAGAAGCGGAGGTGGAGGAGGGGCCGCAGCAGGCATCAACATCGCAACAGGTTCCATCTGCCGGGCCCGTATCTGGACCAAAACGCGTGTCAAAGCCAAAACCTGTTGGAGCACAGCGTTGCCATCCGGTTAAAGCTCAGTCTGCAATCCCTGAAAAGGGATCAGAGTCTAGGAAGAGTGCAGTCTGGCATTTTTTTAAACAACATCCAACTGATCAGCGCAAAGTCATCTGTCAAAAATGTTCAACTAGCTTAAGCAGAGGTCAGAATCTGAAAAGTCTAAATACTAGTTGCATGCATAGACACTTAACCACCATGCATTCTCAAGCCTGGACTAACTACCAAACGTCCCTCAAGGTTGTAGCACCCTCGGCCAATGAAGCTAGTCAGCAACGCAACATCCCTTCCGTCACTGTAAGGCCACCATTTTCCGCACCACCGGCAGTATCTGTGCAGGTTTCTTTGCCAGCCAAAAGCAGTCAGGGTCAGGGAATCACCAGTTTTGTAGGAGGAAATATTGCATGTAGGGCACCGGCGGAAACAATACCGTCTCCAACCGTCTCTCAGTCTGCCATGTCCACCGGCACACCCGAAAGTTCCACGATCTACAGCTCTCCAGTCCAGCTCACCCTACATGAGACTCTGGTTAGAAAAAGGAAGTACTTATCCTCGCATCCGCGTACACAGGGTTTTAACGCCCACATAGCTAGACTAATCTCGTTAGAGATGATGCCCTACCGGTTAGTTGAAAGCGAAGCTTTCAAAGCCCTGATGGAGTACGCTGAACCACGATACGAGCTACCCAGTCGACACTTTTTTTCCAGAAAAGCCATCCCAGCCCTGCACCAGCATGTTAAACAGCGCATCGTCCATGCACTCAGGCAATCTGTGAGTACAAAGGTGCACCTGACTACAGATGCATGGACCAGTAGGCATGGCCAGGGACGTTATGTGTCCATCACGGCACACTGGGTGAATGTGGTGGATGCAGGGTCCACAGGCGACATCAATTTAGGGACAGTTGTGCCTAGCCCACGGTCTAGGAAACAGTTGGCTGTAGGCGTTCGCACCCCCTCCTCCTCCTCCTCGTCCTCCTGCAGAAGCTACAGCTCTTCCACAGAACGCAGTCGGCCAACCACTCCATCGGCAGATGACACTGTTGCACACCAGTTGTCCCATTATGGGCCAGCTACTGCCAAGCGTCAGCAGGCTGTATTGGCTATGAAGTGTTTGGGCGACAACAGACACACCGCGGAAGTTCTGTCCGAGTTCTTGCAACAAGAAACGCAGTCGTGGCTGGGCACAGTAGATCTTGAGGCAGGCAAGGTAGTGAGTGATAACGGAAGGAATTTCATGGCTGCCATCTCCCTTTCCCAACTGAAACACATTCCTTGCCTGGCTCACACCTTAAACCTGGTGGTGCAGTGCTTATTGAAAACTTATCCTGGGTTCTCCGACCTGCTCCTCAAAGTGCGTGCACTTTGCTCACATATCCGACGTTCGCCTGTACACGCCAGCCGTATGCAGACCTATCAGCGGTCTTTGAACCTTCCCCAGCATCGCCTAATCATAGACGTTGCAACAAGGTGGAACTCAACACTGCACATGCTTCAGAGACTGTGCGAACAGAGGCGTGCTGTTATTTATTTGTGGGAGGATACACGGGCAGGCAGTAGGATGGCAGACATGGAGTTGTCAGGTGTGCAGTGGTCGAAGATACAAGACATGTGTCAAGTCCTTCAGTGTTTTGAGGAATGCACACGGCTGGTTAGTGCAGACAACGCCGTAATAAGCATGAGCATCCCCCTAATGCGTCTGCTGATGCAAAGTTTGACGCACATAAAGGAGCAGGCGTCTGCACCAGAGGAAGAGGGAAGCCTTGATGACAGTCAGCCATTGTCTGGTCAGGGCAGTGTACAGGACGAGGTAGCGGGCGAAGAGGAGGTGGAGGACGAGGAGGATGATGGGGATGAGTATATTTTTAATGCGGAAACTTTCACGGGGGCACAGGAAATTGGTTGCGTGTCACGGCCGGGTTCTGGTTTTTTGAGGGACACAAGTGACGTAGATTTGCCTGCAACTGCCCCTCAACCAATCACAACCGGAGATTTGACAAGTGGAACTTTGGCCCACATGGCGGATTATGCCTTACGTATCCTACAAAGGGACACACGCATTACGAAAATGATGAACGATGACGATTACTGGTTGGCCTGCCTCCTTGATCCACGCTATAAAGGCAAATTGCAAAATATTATGCCACATGAGAACTTGGAACTAATATTAGCAACCAAACAATCAACTCTTGTTGACCGTTTGCTTCAGGCATTCCCAGCACACAGCGCACGTGATCGTTCTCACACGAGCTCCAGGGGGCAGCAGACTAGGAGTGTTAGGGGTGCACACATCAGAAGTGGCGTTGGACAGAGGGGTTTTCTGACCAGGTTGTGGAGTGATTTTGCTATGACCGCAGACAGGACAGGTACTGCTGCATCAATTGAAAGTGACAGGAGACAACATTTGTCCAGTATGGTTACTAACTATTTTTCATCCCTTATCGATGTTCTCCCTCAACCGTCATTCCCATTTGATTACTGGGCCTCCAAATTAGACACCTGGCCAGAATTGGCAGAATATGCATTGCAGGAGCTTGCTTGCCCGGCAGCAAGTGTCCTATCAGAAAGAGTATTCAGTGCTGCAGGGTCAATATTAACCGAAAAAAGGACTCGTCTGGCTACCCAAAATGTTGACGATCTAACATTCATTAAAATGAACCACAACTGGATTTCAAAATCTTTTGCCCCACCTTGCCCGGCCGACACCTAGCTTTCCTATGAAAAGCTCTTGCCTGTGAATTACTTTTCTAATGTCTAATTTGCTGCTGCAGATTGTACAGCATACGACATGTTTACACCTCCCTAAATGGCCAAACTCCCCACACGGGGCCGTGGTATCGCGACTTGGCGCAAGCACCCGTGAGACTGCTGTTTGTCTGAAGAGGTGGGTGTGCTCGCTTTTGGTTGACGGCATTGCTACTGGGTCCCTCATAGTACAATGTAGTGTCTCTGGCGGTGGTGGTGCGCACCCAACGTCAGACACACCGTTGTAACATGAGTGGCCCTGGGGCGGTCCCGCCGGCCTCAAGAGAGTTCCCCCCTACCCCAGCTCAAACTGGGCTCTACTACGTGCAAAATTATGTCGCACAGCTCCACCAATCTTTAGTCTATTCGCTGACATCATTCAATGTCTGGCACTGACAATACAAATTTGTAGACATCTATGATGCAACTTAAAGTAGTCTGTGTCTGTGTCCTATATTGGCACCATTAAATAGTTACTGCCAAATTACTATGTCAGAAACACAGCAGATGAGCCCACCCCTGTACCTAAGTATGCCATCTTTTTTTTTGTTTTGGTTGTTTTGCGAGACATTAACATCTATTTATATTTTGGGAGTACTGGGACAGACACTCCTTGCACTACTCCTCCACTCAGCACCAAGCTGCCTGCCCGTGTATCCATGTAACCGCTGTAAAACTGCCATGAGCCTATTGTTTGTTATTTTAGGCCTTTGATAGCCTGTCTGCGGTCCCTACTCCTCCACTGACCACCAAGCTGCCTGCCCGTGTATCCATGTAACCGCTGTAAAACTGCCATGAGCCTATTGTTTGTTATTTTAGGCCTTTGAAGCCTTTCTGCGCTCCCTCCTTCCACTAGTCCTCCACTGACCAGACCACTGCTGCCCGTGTACCCCTGGAACCAATTTTAAAGTGCCTACAGCCAGCCCATTTTATTGTGTTAGGCCTTCGAAGCCTGTCTGCGGTCCCTCCTTCCACTAGGCCTCCACTGACCAGACCACTGCTGCCCGTGTACCCCTGGAACCAATTTTAAAGTGCCTACAGCCAGCCCATTTTATTGTGTTAGGCCTTCGAAGCCTGTCTGCGGTCCATACTTTAAATACTCCTCCACTCACCACCAAGCTGCCTGCCCGTGTATCCATGTAACCGCTGTAAAACTGCCATGAGCCTATTGTTTGTTATGTTAGGCCTTTGATAGCCTGTCTGCGGTCCTTACTTTAAATACTCCTCCACTCACCACCTAGCTGCCTGTGTATCCATGTAACCGATGTAAAACTGCCATGACTGCCTACTGTTTGTTATTTTAGGCCTTTGATAGCCTGTCTGCAGCCCCTACTTGCAATACTCCTCCACTGACCACACCAATGCTGCCCGTGTACCCCTGGAACCTATTTAAAAGTTCATAGAGCCTAGTTATATATTTTATTTACTATTAATAAGGCCATGATGGACTACGCTGTACCACGCTACAAGCTAACCAGTCGACACTTCTTTTGCGAGAAAAGCCATCCCAACCCTCCACCAGCATGTAGAAGACCGCATTGTCCATGCACTCTGGCAATCTGTGAGTACAAAGGTGCACCTGACAACAGACGCATGGACCTGTAGGCATGGCCACGGAAGATTACGTGTCCATTACGGCGCAATGGGTTAATGTGGTGGATGCATGGTCCACAGGGGACAGCCTACTAAGTCTGTCTGCAGTCCCTAATTCAAATTGTCCTCCACTGTCTAAATCGGAACTTCCACCTTCTGGCTTTCGGCCTATAGTATCAGAAATTAAACTGCATTTGGCCTTCAACTTTGGTTAGGGCCTACTAACGGCTTCTGCCCCTCCCTGGTGTTGCCCTCAACTAAATAAAGCTGAGCTTCAACCTTCCGGCTCTCATTATGTGGTTTTAAAAAAAAAAATGGTGGTTAGGGCCTACTAACGGCTTCTGCCCCTCCCTGGTGTTGTCCTCAACTAAATAAAGCTGAGCTTCAACCTTCCGGCTCTCATTATGTGGTTTAAAAAAAAAAATGGTGGTTAGGGCCTACTAACGGCTTCTGCCCCTCCCTGGTGTTGTCCTCAACTAAATAAAGCTGAGCTTCAACCTTCCGGCTCTCATTATGTGGTTTTAAAAAAAAAAATGGTGGTTAGGGCCTACTAACGGCTTCTGCCCCTCCCTGGTGTTGTCCTCAACTAAATAAAGCTGAGCTTCAACCTTCCGGCTCTCATTATGTGGTTTAAAAAAAAAAAAATGGTGGTTAGGGCCTACTAACGGCTTCTGCCCCTCCCTGGTGTTGCCCTCAACTAAATAAAGCTGAGCTTCAACCTTCCGGCTCTCATTATGTGGTTTAAAAAAAAAAAATGGTGGTTAGGGCCTACTAACGGCTTCTGCCCCTCCCTGGTGTTGTCCTCAACTAAATAAAGCTGAGCTTCAACCTTCCGGCTCTCATTAAGTGGTTTTAAAAAAAAAATGGTGGTTAGGGCCTACTAACGGCTTCTGCCCCTCCCTGGTGTTGTCCTCAACTAAATAAAGCTGAGCTTCAACCTTCCGGCTCTCATTAAGTGGTTTTAAAAAAAAAAAAAATGGTGGTTAGGGCCTACTAACGGCTTCTGCCCCTCCCTGGTGTTGTCCTCAACTAAATAAAGCTGAGCTTCAACCTTCCGGCTCTCATTATGTGGTTTTAAAAAAAAAAATGGTGGTTAGGGCCTACTAACGGCTTCTGCCCCTCCCTGGTGTTGTCCTCAACTAAATAAAGCTGAGCTTCAACCTTCCGGCTCTCATTAAGTGGTTTTAAAAAAAAAAAAATTGGTGGTTAGGGCCTACTAACGGCTTCTGCCCCTCCCTGGTGTTGTCCTCAACTAAATAAAGCTGAGCTTCAACCTTCCGGCTCTCATTATGTGGTTTAAAAAAAAAAAATGGTGGTTAGGGCCTACTAACGGCTTCTGCCCCTCCCTGGTGTTGTCCTCAACTAAATAAAGCTGAGCTTCAACCTTCCGGCTCTCATTAAGTGGTTTTAAAAAAAAAATGGTGGTTAGGGCCTACTAACGGCTTCTGCCCCTCCCTGGTGTTGTCCTCAACTAAATAAAGCTGAGCTTCAACCTTCCGGCTCTCATTAAGTGGTTTTAAAAAAAAAATGGTGGTTAGGGCCTACTAACGGCTTCTGCCCCTCCCTGGTGTTGTCCTCAACTAAATAAAGCTGAGCTTCAACCTTCCGGCTCTCATTAAGTGGTTTTAAAAAAAAAATGGTGGTTAGGGCCTACTAACGGCTTCTGCCCCTCCCTGGTGTTGTCCTCAACTAAATAAAGCTGAGCTTCAACCTTCCGGCTCTCATTATGTGGTTTTAAAAAAAAAAAAAATGGTGGTTAGGGCCTACTAACGGCTTCTGCCCCTCCCTGGTGTTGTCCTCAACTAAATAAAGCTGAGCTTCAACCTTCCGGCTCTCATTAAGTGGTTTTAAAAAAAAAATGGTGGTTAGGGCCTACTAACGGCTTCTGCCCCTCCCTGGTGTTGTCCTCAACTAAATAAAGCTGAGCTTCAACCTTCCGGCTCTCATTATGTGGTTTTAAAAAAAAAATGGTGGTTAGGGCCTACTAACGGCTTCTGCCCCTCCCTGGTGTTGTCCTCAACTAAATAAAGCTGAGCTTCAACCTTCCGGCTCTCATTAAGTGGTTTTAAAAAAAAAAAAAATGGTGGTTAGGGCCTACTAACGGCTTCTGCCCCTCCCTGGTGTTGCCCTCAACTAAATAAAGCTGAGCTTCAACCTTCTGCTCCAAATTACCATTTTAAAAAATGCAATAGGCTTTTCCGGCCTACTAAAGGTGTCTGCCCCTCCCTGGTGTTGTCCTCAACTGAACAAAGCTGAGCTTCCACATTCTGGCTTTCGCCCTATACTATCAGATATTAAACTGCATTTGGCCTACTAGTGTGGTTAGGCCCTTGAAACAGTGTCTGCTGCTCTTGGGTTTGCTACTCCACTGAACAAAGCAATGCCGCCTGTTTAGTCCTGTTACCAATTTTGAACTGCATGTAGCCTACTTTATTCTTTGGCCCTATATCTGTTTCCTCCTCATCCTGCCCATTGCCCAGCCACTGCTAAATGAGTCTGCTGGTACATTGACCTAGACCACTACATTCCCCTTGTACTCTACACAGCCAGAATCTGTCCCTGCTGAAAGTAAGGTTCCCCTTCCCGCATGTTATACCACCTTACACAGGGACAAAGAGGAAGGTGCAGATGAAAGTGCAGGTTCCTTCATCAGGTGGGGGGGCATACTCGTTGGCGACGTCACTGGCACAGGGCCCCTCAGAGTACGCAAAAGTGTCGCTGCTGGTGGGAGGCGCCCCCGCCATGCAAACACACCGCCGTACTTTGAGGGGCCCTGTGCCAGTGGCAATGCGAACGAGTGGGCCCCCCCTGCTTGCTCAGGATCACAGCACTTGCAACTTTTAAATACTTACCTTTCCCTGCAACACCGCCGTGACGTAGTCCGCATTTCCTGGGCCCACGAAAAACTTGAGCCAGCCCTACTCCCCCCACAACTTTCCCCCAATTCCCTATGCCCAACTATTATTATACAGTTAATTAAGATTGGCAAGCTTCAGAAACAAGAATGGATGTTTTTGGCATTAAAATGGGCACTGTAGGTGTTTTCCTGGCCTCCACTCACTGCCGACTATGCTTCCCCATTGACTTGCATTGGGTTTCGTGTTTCGGTCGATCCCCGACTTTTAGCGATAATCGGCCGACTGCACTCGACTCGACTCTGGACAAAATCGGGTTTCCCAAAACCCTACTCGATCTTAAAAAAATGAAAGTCGCTCAACCCTACTTCCCGCTATGTCGGTATATATTCTGACTCCCTGGATGTATAAATCACATTTACTCATGCAGCGTCTGTGGCGGATGCATTTATCAGAGGCCGGGTATCGCTGTACCTATTACATGTATATTATATTTATGCGGGCGGTGTACTTGCTGTACTGATAAATCCCTAGTAAAAACATTTACAAGAGCTTGGCTACTGAGGGATCTGATTTATACATACAGTAAGGATGTCATCAAAATTTTATGCATTTAGTAAGTGAATCATCAATCGTTCTTCTTGCGAAGAAGCTACAAGCCACATGAACAAATGCAATCATGAACACGATATCTCTCCTGTATGCACGGACCTGAGCGACGCTTCCTGTAACTATCATTCATTGGTCAAACTTTTTAGGTTTATGGAATAGAAAATTTGCATTTCTTTACTTCCACTGGGAAATCATCTTCAGAGGCAACCTGTGCTGTCCAGATGTTTCCGGGACTCTTGGAGAGAACAGGAGCAATGTCTTTGAGCAAGGTGTTCAAGGTCATGTATGTTACGAGTCCCAACAGGATGATTAAATGACCAATGAACCTTAAACAGAAGCTGAATTTATCTATAGAAAAGAGGCTTGTAAGAAATAGCATGTGAATCTGATAGATGTGAAATTTCCTGTAAAGTTACAGATAATGAAAATATGAACATCTATATACAGGGTGGGCCATGTATATGGATACACCTGGGTGGGCCATGTACTGGATACACCTAAATAAAATGGGAATGGTTGGTGATATCAACTTCCTGTTTGTGGCACATTAGTATATGGGAGGGGGAAAACTTTTCAAGATGGGTGGTGGCCATGGTGGCCATATTGTAGTCGGCCTCTTTGGATTCAATTTTATAAATGACCCACCCAGCGGTATGCATATAAATGGCCCACCCTATAGTTTTTCTGAGGTTTTTAAATGTAGTCTTTACTAAAAGTGTTTGGGTTGAGTTCTATGATGACACAGATATGCAAAATTTGGGTTTATGAAAAAAAATTCAAATTCAAGGACCAACTCTTATGTTTTCTTATGCCCCAATTAAAAAACAAACAAACATATGTTTAACCAAACACAGGTGGACTTTGCACAAAATGCAAGTGAAATGACATATAAGCGAGATGAACAAGAAAAATCTTTATTGTAGCCAAAAATGTACACAATATTATATATAAAAATGTATTGAACATTCATTCTGCAACTTTATTGAAAATTAATTATCGCACCTTCTCCTTTTCTCTTCAAAGCTTCTCTTGAAACTTTATCTTTTATAGAAGGCCTGTGGTTCTTCGTTGTGAAGCATCCAACAGTAGTCCCCCATCATGTTCACTTTCCACCTACCTTTGTATCATCATTCCATCGTCTTGATATCCTGACGAAATCTTTCTCCTTGGTCTTTGCTAACAGCACCAAGGTTTTCAGGAAAGTAGTCCAAATGGGAGGGCAAAAAAATGTAGCTTCAAATTCATCGGACACCCCAAGGCTTTGAAATGCTTCAGCATATTCTCCGCGATGGACCTAAATTTTGGATCTTTGTTGTTACCTAGAAATTTCTTCATGACTTCTTTAATAGATCCCAAGCCCTTTTCTCAACAGCTTTCATTTTTGTTTTGAAAACGTAATCATTCATGAGTTTCTGAATATCGGACCTACAAAAATGCCTTCCTTCAGTTTTGCTTTGGACAGTTCCTGAAACTTGGTACACAGGTAGTTAAAAGTCTCTCATTCTTTCGGTAGAGCCTTCACATACTGCTTCATAAATCCAAGCTTAATGTGGAGTAGTGGCAGGAGAACGTTAGTGGGATCAACTAAACTTTCTGCTGCTATGTTTTTGAGTTCAGTTTGCAAAGATGTTTTCGTTGGCCAATTTTTTTGGCACCAGTGATGAGTGCTATCCCGGCTGTCCCATTCACACAAAAAGCATGAGTACTTTGTGTATCCTTCTTGTTGCCCAAGGAGTAAAGAGAGAACTTTCAGATCACCACATATTGTCCATCCTTGATCTTTGTAGTTTAGTTTCTTGAGAATAAAGTCTAAATTCTCATAGCTTTCCATCAAGTCTACAGAATGCCTTACAGGCACTGAAGCATACTCGCTGCCATTGTGCAGTAGCACAGCTTCCTGAATTTTTTTTGGGTGAATGAATAAAGAGTCTCCACTCGCTCACATTGTTTGCAATGTTAAATATACCCATCAGCAAACAAACATCACTAATACACTAGAGCACAGTCTTGAGAAAAGTATGGAAGGAATTATTTTTCTTTTCTCTCATACCATGAAAAACAGGTACCAGTGGCTAGTAGGTTATTTTCCTTTACTCTAGAGCAGGGGTCTCAAACTGCATTCCTCGAGGGCCTCAAACCATGCGTGTTTTCAAGATTTCCTTAGTGTTGCACAAGGTGCTGGAATCATTCTGTGCAGGTGAGTAAATTATCACCTGTGCAATACAAGGAAATCCTGAAAACATGACCTGTTTGTGGCCATCGAGGAATGCAGTTTGAGACCTCTGGTCTAGAGCCTAAAGATGCTGCAGAATGTTTAGGAAGGTCCAAGTTCTTGACTAAATCATTTAATTCAAGCTGTGAAAAAAGTTATGGCTTGTTGGGATTAGCGTGAAAGCCTTCTTCAGAATCCTACTCATCATGTTTCTCCAGAGGTGAAGGAACAGGTATTCCTGGACCGTGAGGCAAAGGGAAAATCACTGTCGGGAGGTCCGGGTATAACATTTCCTTCCTTTTTTTAAGGTTCAATACCTCCACGTTGCATGTACAGAAGTAGCAGTCATCAATATGATTGTG
This sequence comes from Ranitomeya variabilis, assembly GCF_051348905.1. Lineage (NCBI taxonomy): Eukaryota > Metazoa > Chordata > Amphibia > Anura > Dendrobatidae > Ranitomeya > Ranitomeya variabilis. Next base: position 37,811,416 of record NC_135239.1, on the reverse strand, counting down.
TGGTTCTCTCCAGATCATGGGCACGCCAAAACAAAAGATTTATTTCCTTTAGACACTTGTCATAGTTCTTCTACACCGACAGAACACACTACATGTGGAGACCACGAATTGTCCTGATCATCTAGGTTTTACACAAAAGTATGCATGATACACTTTTCTAACTAAAGTTTCTTCTTTCTTTCTTCACTACAAAACAACTGCAAATGTAGCAAAAGTTGTGGTGTTTTTATCCTAGTAAACTGGGAACCTCAGTAATTTCCCAGTTTGGTAGCCGTTAAAATTGGTGACGTTCTTTAGGGCTAAAACAGATGTCTTCAACCACATGTCCCAAATTTCTGTTTGATGCTTGGAGGATGTGTGTAAACATCTTTACTGCTTGGTGTAGGCGCTCATGAGAGTCATTTATTATCCTGTTTTATAACATTTCTCTCCCTACATCTTATAAACTTATATTGAAGGATGCTTTCTTAAGCTAACGCCGTAAATTGCTTATTAGCGGCTATTTCATATTCCGGGACACGTATTTTACATTTATTTTATACAAGGCTTGTAAAATAAACTGACTATACATAAAAAGCTATTTAGTCTTTCCAGCTCACACTAAAAGCAAAGTGGAGCTTTACCTCTGAGGAACCAACCAGGTCATGTTAAGGGTTTCTTTAATAACAATTCCTAAAATTAAGTTCCATAATTGCATCTTAGTTTGTCAAAAATAAGACCATGTCCATGTACACACTATAGACTGCCATAAAAAAGCTTATTATTTGCTGATTGATATACACTTCAGTTTGTTATTAATGGCCATCAGTTGCTTTTGCAGTCGAAACGCATCGACTGGGTCATGTCGACCATGTAAATTTTTCTTTCGGATGCACTATATTTTCTTTTGAAAAAGAAAAGGAAAAGGAAAATCTAGTCCTGTTGAGCCATACTCCAATTTTTTCTATTTTCCTTGCAGAATCAGACTACACAGAGTTTGCAGTCTGTTACTATGGAGATGCATAGGACTGCATAGGAGCTACAGACACACAAATAAACTTTTTTTTTTTTTTTAATGCAGACCTATTCCAAAGTTGAAACATTTTTCATTTTGGAATCAATGGAGCAATACAAGTATTGATTGTGATGATGAAAATAACCAGTACAATCCTGTGTTGTCCCAGAATACATCAAAACAACAGATAGGTTTGGAAATCATTGTGCATTACATAGCAAAAATGTAGATCCATAATGACAGGTTCTCGAAAAATCACTTCCCGCGGACTCCACTACGGATAATGATTTCACCTGCCCACATGTAGTCAGTGATCCTTAAACCTCATGGCGAAAAAATAAAAGACAAGAACTGATGAATTGGGAAGGGATTTGTCAGGTTGGAGCATCAGAAAGAAATAGTGTTAAGTTTACATGGGTGGCTTGATGGAAAGTGATATAATGAGATCTCACATCCACAGGTGTTAAATGTATTCCTACTGCAGGTGATAAGGTCATTGATATAAAAGTGGGGTGATGGCAGCTGGAGATACAGTACAGAGAAGAAAATGCTAAAGATCCTGTACCGAAATCTTCTCAGAAGCAGCAGGATGTCAAGAGTGTATTTATCACAGAATATTAATTAGCACCAAACAATGAGTTGTAATGTAACACGTTTCGTAGTGGGAAGAATCACACTCCGGACTAATAAAACATTCACACATTTAATGAGGATCACTATTTCTAATTACTTGTGTCACCACAAGATCTCGGAACAAAAGTTAAAATCCAAATGACCTATTAACATTTCTCATCGTTTTCTCAGATTTAAACAGGTCAAGCAGCATCGATGTCTGCGAAACGTTCCATGCACTCGTGACCATAAAGTTTCAATTAGGGAAAATCTGCGCATGTTATTCTGCTGCATTTAAATGCAAGGACATATGGACCATGGATGCAAGAAACGTGTTAACCATGGAGACCACATCTGTCGTATTATTTATGACAAAGGGCGGGATGGCTCCACCATCACGGCTGTTTTCTTCCCCTCTTCACTGGCACAGCTATGAAAACTTGGGAGGTGGTTCTGTCATAGGCAGTACAGGCGAGAGAAGAAATGGAGCACAGGCAATGATTACCGTTTCCCCACAAAGACATAGGAGTATGATGATTACAGTACTTATGAGGAGGCGCAAAGGTGGACATATCATTGGGGCATCTTCGAGGCCAAGCGGTAAGGGGGCTCATTTCTAACTACAAAGCAGGTGGAATTGTGCCTTATGATGAGCTACTGGACTGCAGAGGGCCCATATATTGCTCTTGCAGAGGGGTCCTTATCTGTCTGTGTCTGCCAGTGGGCAGGCACATAAGCTTTACAATACTTACATGAAGACACAGGGCTTAAACAGTCTTTAATTAGAATAGTACAATGGCACTGAGAAGTGACTTCTTTTGCTAAAGACGTTACAACTCTCTAATTCATGTGAACATTTCTTCGAGGAGTACCTTTTCTAGGTCCAACTCTATCACTTATGAAAATACTCAGTGTTTTGACCATGTTGGCCTCTCAATCATAAAGCAAGGACACTTTGGTGTAGACCTGCTAGACAGGAAGCATCTCTGTGCCCACCACACGCTTCAATACAGCTTCTTTGTCACCTTTGTAGACTGGAACCTCAGGGCCGGGGCTTTGCTCACGTCCCACTAACACGCATTCACTCAACCACAACATGCCAAGCTACTCCATAATTATGGATGCATAAATATACCCAAATCGATGATTGTACCCAATGCGCCTTTGCATCATGCCACAACAGTCCCTTTCCTCACACAAGGTCCAGTAAGAGCAACATCCAGCAACTTGGAGTCAAAGCCAATTCTTCTAGGTGCCAATTGACTAGTCAACTGGAGACCAAAAACACTGTCAATCAAAAGGGAAATGACAGGACTACATGGGGCCCACGTGATCCAACATCACCATCAACATATAGATACAGGAGGTGGAAGGGGATCCAGGGTCCATAACACGCATGCATGCAGGCCAGCAAGTGCATTAAAGGATCGTGTGATAGTATATGGACTGAAAAGTAAAAAAGTCTGAAATTAAGCCAAGGGTTATCACCAAGGAAATTGTCACGGATGTAAAAGACCAGTTGATGGAATGGAAGTAGAAATAAATAGAGGATCAAGTTAGAGTCGACTTTTCTGAAATACAAGGAAGGCCTCACTCAAATTCTAACATTTTGACATTCGATTTGCGCTTTGCAAAAAAAAAACCCCTTGCCCGACACTATTTCTCACACTGCTGAAGCATCAAAAAGAGGGATAATGTCTTTTTGCTTGGACGCCCCATAATACTCTGCAGCTATGGCATTTTACGGATTATTATACTGTAGATTCAATACAAAACTCACAAAAATTAATACATATGCGTGGCCGAGAGACAAGGATTGTTATATCTCTCCCAATATTTCTGTCCGAAACAATAGGACAGTCTAGGAAACTCCCCAATAAATACAAAACAACAGAACGGAGTATACAAGTCCCAATACGCATTTTATTTAAAAATTGTATAATTTTATTTATATTATCAAAATATATAATTCAAACTGAGTAATCAAATATAAATACAATACATATAAATAACAGGATTAGTGGAGGAGGAAACACTATAATAGTGGCGGAGCGGATGACAACACCTATCACATCATATCACAAGGACTGCTATTGTGGGAGCCATAGTATGAAAAAAAAAAAAAAAAAAAAAAAAAAGTTGCAACAGTGCAGGTTATATCACTAGCTAAAGTGCCATAGTGCCTACAGGACTCATCACCTCATATCATATAAAGCAGCTTACCCATTAGGTCTGAGATGTCTCACCACGCTCCACACACCACCCCCTTGACGCACGTTTCGCGGTCGCTTTCTCAAAAAGGGGTTTGTTCTACAAACCCCTTTTTGAGAAAGCGACCGCGAAACGTGCGTCAAGGGGGTGGTGTGTGGAGCGTGGTGAGACATCTCAGACCTAATGGGTAAGCTGCTTTATATGATATGAGGTGATGAGTCCTGTAGGCACTATGGCACTTTAGCTAGTGATATAACCTGCACTGTTGCAACTTTTTTTTTTTTTCTTTTTCTTTTTTTTTTTCATACTATGGCTCCCACAATAGCAGTCCTTGTGATATGATGTGATAGGTGTTGTCATCCGCTCCGCCACTATTATAGTGTTTCCTCCTCCACTAATCCTGTTATTTATATGTATTGTATTTATATTTGATTACTCAGTTTGAATTATATATTTTGATAATATAAATAAAATTATACAATTTTTAAATAAAATGCGTATTGGGACTTGTATACTCCGTTCTGTTGTTTTGTATTATACTGTAGATGTCCAGTCTCTCTGGTAGCCGGTAGTGTTCACACTTACAGGCAATATTTTGCTTAACATGAAGGTTTATTAAAGTCCATAAGCCTTCAGCATAAAGGTAGACAAGTATAATATCTCCAGCATAAAGGTATAATAAAAACCAAAACAGTTATTTCAAATGATACAGGCTCACCAATTTAAAGTACAATCCACTCTTAGCCAATCTCTAGCAGAGTCTGACCAATACACAACAATTGGTCTTTCTGCCGTCACTCCCAGACCATATGTGAGACAGCACAGCTGCCTTTTAATTGGATGGCCCAGCCTAGATTGGAGTCATGGAAGCAGCCAGTCCCACCCCCCTCTTCTACTTGCACCTAAAACCCGGACCTAGAAATCCTGGACCATTAAAAAAAAGAAGCTCTGAACACTATCCACACTGGAACCTGCTTCTCCGGGTTCTACATCATCAAGGCTAGCCACTTCGGTGACATATACGTCCTATCCAGGACTTGTCCAGCTGCAACCTTACAATAACTTGTACAGTGGTGGTCAGTACCTGAACCACCAAAGATCAGGAGTTCCCTGGGAAGCACAGTTTGTACGGCAGAGTCATTTTCAATTTTCAGAGTCACGGGGTAAGTGTTGTGAATTCCGCTCTTGGGCTCCCTCCGGTGGTTGTAAGTGGCACTTTTGTGAGTTCTGCTCTTGGGCTCCCTCCGGTGGTTTTAAGTGGTACTGCTGCTCCTTGGAATTAGCAGTCAGCAGCTGCTTCCACTGATTGTCTTTCTGGCTCGGCTATTTAACCTGGTTCTATCTTTCAGCCTGTGCCAGTTGTCAATGGTTCCTGGTTGGATTCACATCTCTGCTTTGATTTCCCTGATATTCTGACCAGTTCAGCAAAGATAAGTCCTTGCCTTGTTTTTTTGCAGTCCACTTTTTGTGGACTTAATCGTTCTGCACTTTCTATGTTTTTTGTAGTCCAGCTTGTCAGTATGGATTATTTCAGTTAAGCTGGAAGCTCTGGGAAGCAGATTTACCCTCCACACCTTTAGTCAGGTGTGGACATTTTTGTAAACTCTGTGGTGGATTTTTCTAGTTTTTAATACTGACCACACAGTATTCTGTCCTGTTCTATCTATCTAGCGAGAGTGGCCTCCTTTGCTACATCCTGGTTTCATTCTGCGTATGTCATTTCCCTCTCCACTCACAGTCAATATTTGTGGGGGGCTGTCTAACCTTTGGGGATTTTCTCTGAGGCAAGATAGCTTTCCTGTTTCTATCTTTAGGGGTAGTTAGTCCTCCGGCTGTGACGAGGTGTCTAGGGAGTGACAGGAACATCCCACGGCTACTTCTAGTGTGTGTGTTAAGCTCAGGAATTGCGGTCAGTACAGGTACCACCTCCTCCAGAGCACGCCCCACGTTGCTCCTAAACCACCAGGTCATAACAGTAAGTCTCTGACTTCTATAGTGTGTAAGCTCTTCTGGTCAGTGGGATTCTCTATCACCTGTAATTTGCAAACTCTTATGGTCAGCAATGTTTTTTTCTCTCTCTCTCCTCTCCCCATATGTATTTTGAGAGCAACTACAAGCTTTCTACTAATAAAAAATTCACTCAAATTTATTTGGCCCAAATCAAACTTTTGGAAAAATTTGGAGAAGTCAGCGAATTTGAATCAACAGATTGGCTCATCTCTAGATGGGAGCATGGTTACGAGATGGCCATAGGTCAGAACCTGAAACAGCAAGTGAAAGGCAAACACTCCAAGTGGTTAAATGGTAAAATAATCTAGGCTGAGGTTAGAATCAGAGAAACTTCAAGTCTAGACACAATACGTTTGCAGAAACCTGAACAAAAAATTAAAAGGCAAGGTGGTAGAACTGGTCTCTCCTCTAAATTACCCACCTAGGCTGACTACATTAGAAGGCATCAGTCGCCCAGCCACCGTCACCTCACCACAGATGGCAGAAAGGAGGAAAGCCATTGCCTGGGTACATTAAGCTGCTGGTGCCTGTACATCCGATATTCAGGTTGTTGAACACCATACATAATGTTCTATCCCTCACATCAGCCACCTCCGGTCTGACTTTTGGTGGGCAAGAACATGATGGTAATTTGTATTATGCCTACTGAGAAGCATATAAACCATAAGGAAAGTGTTCTTCTACTCACAGCAGTGGGAGATGCTTGTATAAAAGTTAATTGGACTTAAAAATTGCTACTCAACATTTACCGACCTTCTGTACCTTCTCTTGATTGCTGCACCTTTAATTACTTATGACCTTCTGTTGGAGTGTTTTTCAGACTATATATAACTGCTGAATTGTGAGTTCTTTCTTTTATGTTTCTTTCAGTGCACTTTTATAAATGTACTGTAACTTTCATTCTCAGAGTAGCTCTATGGACAGTGTACGTTTTCCGAAAGTGTCTCTAAATTGATTTTTTTTATCTTTTATTTCGAACCAAGAGTGTGTCGAGAGAGTGCTTCAACCTGTGCTGTGATCCCAGGAGCATCAAAAGGGTTTGAAACTAATCCAAAGTTCTTTTTAATAGTGAGTGTTGGTGCATACAGGTCTCACGTTGTACAATATATACTGTTTAACCCCAAAAGTATTAGGACTGTTTAAAAAATATAGCAGCTCAATGGAGAACTAACAATAAACCCCCCAAGGCTATAAACAGTATATAGTTAGTATGATCACATATCTATTGTAGTACAGTCTGCAGTGGCTAACATATACATCAGATTGAAGAGTATAGGAGGCAAACTTACAAAGCAATAATGTGGAGCCCTGTTTAGGTGCTTAGCTCTGCGCCACAACATGCGTTTCACCCAGCTTCATCAGGCGGTATGTTAGCCCTCCATTGGGCTACTCTGTTTTTAAACAAAATGCCAACAACTAATCTAAAGTTCTCTTTAATAATGACTGTCGGGACATACAGGTCTCACAGTGTACAATATATACTGTTTAAACCCAAAAGTATTAGAAACAATCAATATTCCTTTAACCAAAAAGTATCTGGCTGAATAACAGAGATGCACCTAAGCAGTGTCGGACTGGGGTGCCAAGTAACCAACTCCAGGGCCTCACTTTTCAGCTACATGCAAATGTAACATTATCCTCAATTCCTAATTTATATAACAATGAACTGGGCAGATTGCTATTTGAATAAGATGCCGCCTTTATCTGTACATAGTGATTCAAGTATATTGTGCCGAGAACTGCTCATATAAGAAGGTCATGGCACACTCTTGCACAGGAGCCCACCAGAGGATTCTCCTGTTAGGCAGTGGGCCAGTTCAAGCCTGCACCCAAGTATCACGAGATAAACCAAAAAAAAAAGTACTACAAAATGTCACAAATTTATTTACTAAATATAAAATAGAACAGATTTTGTTTAAAAGATCGAATAGCTCAAAGGAGGACTAACAACAATCCTCCCAAGGCTATAAACAGTATATAATTAGTATGCCCACATATGTATTGCAGGACATTCCCTAATGGTTAACATGTACATCAGATAGAATAGTATAGGAGACAAACTTACATAGTTAGGTTATGTAGCCTTGTGCCCCAACGCGCGTTTCACCTTTCACCCAGCATCTTCAGGGGGTATGTTAGCCCTCCCCTGAGCTACCTGGTTTTGTATTTTTTAAAACAAAATCAGTTAGATTTCAGATTTAATAAAGTTAATCTATTTTAGAGATAATTTGATACAAGATTCTTAAAGAACAGAGCCACATATTAACACAGTAGATCAGAAGAAAACATAAGATCCCTGTGTGTGCCAAACAGACTAGTCATGCCCTATCATTATCACAGCATATAACAGAATCTACACAAAAAAAAAGGACTAAAGGGTCCCAATATTAACTAATAAATGGTAATTTCTATTAATATTGGGACCCATTAGTCATTTTTTGTTGTGTAGATTCTGTTTAGAGATAATTTGTAGCACCATTTTTGTTTTGGTTAACCCTAAAAGTGCCTGCAACTAACAGAACATCTGTCATATAATCAATTCTCCCAGTGCAACCACCTTATTTCTATCTCAGTGCTAGCAGGACATCTATCCCTTTTTGACCGTTACTCCTGCTGATACAAAAACAGAGGTTACATAGCTGAAATGTTTGTCTATTGAATAACCTAACTCCAATTCAATAGCCGGCAACCTTTCCCGAAAATTCATGTTGCTCTTTATTACTTCATTTTATAACCTATTCAGGAAACAAATAATGCACAGTAAACATGCTATAAAAGTCAGCATAGATAAAACGCCGCCCTAGCTGACAGATTTCTGACCTTGCAGTCATTATTCCTAGCTCGCTGTTTTCCATGCTGACATTTTAAATGCTGTAAAAAAAAAATGAAAACGCCAGAAGTGGCATCTTCAACGTTATGTTTGGATTTCTTCGCGGTAGACTGCAACCATTTTATTTGAAAATTTGGATCAAAGTAGAGTTGAGCAAAATGATTCCCAGGATCCTGGTCCAGTGGCTACTTTGGTACTGCGTGGTAACCAGAACACTGGGAACTTCCCATTACCTGCTGGTATCCATCAGTCCCCTGATTTGCCACAATGTTGTGACTCGAAAATCTTTTTAATAGGATTAGAAAAACATGGCTGCTTTCTTTCAAACAGTAACATACCTGCTGAAGGTTGTGATGAATGGTAATGCAACTAATCTTCACTTAACTGTAATACCCAACACAGTCTGCAGGCAGCAGGGGCACTGTTCCTCAACCACTTCATGACATATGATGTACATCTTATGTGGGGTCCTTGACTTTGATGCGGGCTCACACGCCGAGCCCGCATCTTTCCCGACAGATGATGGCTGCACTATGCAGCCATCATCTGCTTCTAACAGCGCTTGGTGGAGCAGAGCTCTACCTCTGGCTGTTAACTTGTTAAATGCCCCTGTCGGCAGGAGGGTGCGTTATTCCACATGCCCAGTGGCACTCCCCTGACCATGAGGCACAGACGGGTTGCCATCACAGCCGGGAGTCTGGTGAAGACCCCCCATACCTGTCATCACGATCTTCCTGTGAAAGCCATATAGTTTTCAAAAGAGTTTGTGATTTTCCCTATATATAGCAGTGCTGATACACTGCTATGTATATCAGACGATCACAGCTTTAAGTCCCCTAAGAGGACTAACAAGTACAGTAAAAAGTGGGGAAAAAAGTGGGGAAAAAAGTTTTTAAAAATATTTAAAAAATATATAAAAAATAGAAATGTTCAAGTTAACTCCCTTTGCCCTTTTAAAAATAGAGCAAGTAAAAAAGTACACATATTCAGGATCGCTGCATTCGTGAAAGTCAGATTTATCAAAATATAAAATAAATTAATACGATCGGTACGTGGAGTAATGAGAAAAAAATCAGAACTTTTTTTGGGCACTTGGAATTTTTTCCCCCACTTTCGAGTGTAACCCAATGTAAAAATGAATGGTGTCAATCAAAAGTACAACTGATACAATGATTGGTGTCATTAAAAAGTACAGCGTATCCTGCAAAAAAAGAAGCCGGTTATGTGGAAGGAAAAATAAAAATGTTTTGGCTCTTGGAAGAAGGAAAAGATGAGATGAAGAGGAAAAAAAAGTAAACTATCCATGTCATGAAGAGGTTAAAGATAGTAGCTGTGTTTTTCTAATCATCTTTACCCACTTTACTGTGAGAGCAACACTCAGATATATTTACATTGCAGAGAAGTCCAAGAATAAAGACCATTTAACAGGCGGCTCTAACACATTGAACATATCTGTTTTCAATAAAATCAAGGAATTATTGCTTAAAGTACATCCACTTAAAATGTGCAAAAATCTGCTGTCTTGTGACGGTGATTTTCTTAATTACTAGTACTTATTTCTATTTTTGGTTACAGCCAAACGAATCACTTTTGAAGAAAGAAAGATCTAAGTTTTGTGAGTAAAGGGGAGAATTTTAGTTGGTAAATATTGTTCATATTTATATAGGTGGAATGTAATGGGGTTGAAGTAAGGTCCACCACACCCTTATAGAAAGAGTGCACTGTCAGTAGGGGTCATGGACATGTGACATTTTTTTACCCATTTTTCATCGCGTTATATGGTAAAATGAATGGTGTCATTCATAACTATAAATTGCCCTACAGTAAAACAGACCCTCATATGAGTATATCAATGGGAAAATTAGAAAACAAAAAGTTATAGCTCTTGAAAGAGGAAAGAAAACAATAGCACAAGGAAAAAAAAATAAGAATGGGTCTTGAAAGTGTTAAATTGTATGTAGTTGAGAAAGTATGATTCTTTCTTCCAGATGCAGTGCCACATTTATTCTATGTACACTGAGCAGAAACTTTCGAAAACTTTCTACAAAAATGCCAAAACTCCTCCAAAACTTTTAGTTTCAGCTAATTTTTCAATTAAAAAAAAAAAAAAAAAGTCGGCAAAAAAACTCTATAAGCCTCATTCGGTAGTCAATATTTCCTATGTTTGAGAAAAATGGACCCATTATTTTGATCACAGTGTGGTCCGAGCCTCATCAATTTTTCTCATACATGAACAAAATAAAAGGGTTTCTCCACCTTCTCCATTCTGACCGTCCATGAAAATCAGATTTATTTAGAATGTGGTATGATTTTTTCACGGCCCCATAGACTTGCATTAACGATTTTGATCCGACCCTTGGATCAAAATCAGACATGTCACTGTATTTTTAAATGGGCCATTAGGTCAGAGGAAAATATCAGATGTGTGAACAGTGACATAGACAATCGTAGGAATGAGATTTATTCCTGAAAAACACAGATTTTAAAACTGACGTCTTAATGAGGCTTAGGCTACATTCACACCTAACTTTTCCATCTGCGTAAAACAGGTCGTTTTTCTTCTGTTTGTCATCTATTTAACATCCATTCTTTTTCTGATCAATTTTGCTCATTTGAGCTGGAGAATCTGATATGATCACGAATCAATCAACTCTTAAATTTAAAGGAAATATATAATCAGGAAATGATCTATTATTTAAATACGATTTTTGTGTTACATATATATATATATATATATATATTAAATGTTGGTAATATTTTTCAAATCACACATGCTTGTTTTTAAAATAAAAAAAAATCGAAACCTTGCAGCTTTCATAGTGACCATTGGGGTCATTTTAGACTTCCTGTTCTTTAAAGAAGAGTTTTCAGAAGTTTGATTATCATCAGAGACAGGATATCATATACATATTTTGTGCATTGTCAATTTTTTCTTTTTATAAATAATGTTTTTTTTTGTGGTTACCATACTACTACCATTATAATTCTATTAGTATTTATCTGCACCGCTAATTATTTACAAATTAATTTTCACAACTTTCGGTGCAATAAATGTATATGTATACAGTATATACTGTACTGTGGAGTGATAGTGTTGGTTTTTGCGACTAGACTTGTCATTTGAACATGGAAATATAAATTAAAGTCTTCCGAGGCGATAAAAGGGATTGAAATTTCACAGAGCTTTCCCATATTTACCCAATTTTTTCTCTAAAAATGGATTAAATGTGTTAAAGAAGAGCCATCACTCTCCATTAATAACTAATTATTATGGTCTAAATGTTGCTTTTCACCTGAATCCGGTGTTGTTTTGTTTTTGTTTCTAAACCTTTCCATTCCTAAGATATGATCCCCTCTTACTTTTATGTAATCAAGACTACATTTCTTTACAGGTAATAGGGTGACATATGACCGAAATGGGGAGGCATAAGAACATAAAAAAAATAATAAAACAAACACACAAAGATAAAAAAAAGCTCAATTCAAGAGCAAATTGACATTTATACTGGTTAGAGAAGGCAGACATGGTAATAAACCATCTGTGCCTTCTCTGTGTGGAGTCTGGCTGTGTCTGACAGCCGGATACACGCTCCCACAGCTGCACTATTGTGTGTATCTGCCGTACTTTGCACTGATGTTTTGGAACGTCACTTCAAAGTTAAACACCAAGCGCCTGGCTGGTCCAGAACTAGTTAATAGGGTTGTTCACTTAGTGAAAACTCTGTCTGGACTTTCGTATGCTATCATATAGGGTCACTGCAAATTCTGGTTTTGGTTCTTGCTCTTAGTGTGACCATGTATCATGCTTGAGCTGTGTAATATTACATGTTTAAATCAAATTATCTTGAAAATATCAATTGACTGAACAAAGTTTTTTTTGTTTGTTCATTTTTATTTGCAAGAAAATAAAAAATAAAAATCAGATTATCATGGAAATATCAGTCAACTGCTGAAAACTTTAAAAAACCAGACCCCCCATATTTCTAACTTATCACCAACTTATCATCTTTTAAAAAGATGGATCATTCTAACTGGACAATCCCTTTAAATATATTTTTTAGAAAAACTTTTTTCATGTGAATATCTGACAATATGCAAAAAAAAATTTATAAAAATAAGTGGATGTCTCTATTGGTGTTTCCAAAGCCAAATCCTCTCGCAATCCCAAAAAACGATTATTACAAGCTGCATGAATCAGGGGCGAGAGCCTGTCTGATCTCCACAGTGAGCCTGAACACAGGAAACCATTTCAACGTGATTGAAGTTTCAGCATTTTGCTATATTTCCTGGTAGCAGAGATGCTATCACCATTTGATAACTATTCCATATCTTACCCGTGACTTCAGTAGCCTGCCAGATCATTACATTTTTAGTAATGAAGATTGTTTTCTTTTTGTTTTTTTCAAAAAAGAGGATAAATTCTGAGCTAGATGTTTGGAAAATAGATTATTCATCATCACCTAATTACTTTAACCTCTTCATAAATTCGACAAAATAAAGACAAAATGATTTACCAATAGAGTCTAAGGGATAACATTTCTCCTTGTGAACAGTGACATGCCTGGCATGTCAGTGTAAGGAGACTTAAAGGCAATGCAATGCTCTGCTGGGAAATTAAATATACAAATTGCCTCTTCAGAGAGGAAGAGGACTTGAACTCTTGTGCCACTTATTGGAAGTAGCGATAGGATCAAGTCAATATCGACCCTTTAACACACATGCACACATAAAAGAAAAAGTTTAATGCCTTATTCACTTATGAAGAGAAATTATTGCAGAAAATCCGATGAAAACAAAATATGGTTCATACACAGGTCCTCTCACAAAATTAGAATATCATCAAAAAGTTAATTTAGTTCAGTTTTTCAATACAAAAAGTGAAACTCATATATTTCATAGAGTCATTACAAACAGAGTGATCTATTTCACGTGTTTATTTTTGTTAATGTTGATGATTATGGCTTGCAGCCAATGAAAACCCAGAAATCATTATGTCAGTAAATTAGAATAATTAACAATAAACACCTGCAAAGGCTTCCTTAGCATTTAAAAAGGTCCCTTAGTCTGTTTCAGTCGGCTCCATAATCATGGGGAAGACTGCTGACTTGTCAGATGTCCAGAAGGCAGTCACTGACACACTCCACAAGAAGGGGAAGCCACAAAAGGTCATTGCTAAAGAAGCTGAGAGCTGACTGTTCACACAGTGCTGTATCCAAGCATATTAATGGAAAGTTGAGTGGAAGGAAAAAGTGTGGTAGAAAATGGTGCACAATGAACTGGGATAACAGCAGCCTTGAAAGGATTGTTAAGAAAAGGCCATTCAAAAATTTGGAGAAGATTCACAAGGAGTGGACTGCTGCTGGAGTCACCCTTCTGGACATCTGTCAAGTCAGTAGTCTTCCCCATGATTGTGGAGCCTACTAAAACAGACTAAGGGATCTTTTTAAACTGTTAGGAAGCCTTTGCAGGTGTGTCGTTTGTTAATTATTCTAATCTACTGAGATAAGACTTCTCCCGTGCTTCCCCCCATACTCTGGAACTCTCTACCACAACACATCAGACTGTTGCCTACCATAGAAACCTTCAAAAAGAACCTGAAGACTCACCTCTTCTGACAAGCCTACAGCCTGCAGTGATGCCCAACCTACTGAACCGCCGCACAACCAGCTCTACCCCCTCCTAGTGTATTCTCACCCATCCCCTGCAGACTGTGAGCCCTCGCGGGCAGGGTCCTCCCTCCTTATGTACCTGTGTACCTTGTTTTTCTGCTCATGTTTAATTGTATTTGTCTATATTTGCCCCCTTTTCACATGTAAAGTGCCATGGAATAAATGGCGCTATAAAAATGTATAATAATAATAATAATGACTTTTGGGTTTTCATTGGCTGTAAGCCATAATCATCAACATTAACAGAAATAAACACTTGAAATAGATCACTCTGTCTGTAATGACTCTATATAATACGAGTTTCACTTTTTGTATTGAAGAACTGAAATAAATTAACTTTTTGATGATATTCTAATTTTGTGTGATGCACCTGTATATATTATTGTTATGACTATGAGGGAAAAAATATTAAATTTATCAACTTATTGAATCTTTCTCTTTCCATTAAAATAAAATACAAAAGTAGGAGGCAAAAAAAAGGTAGAAGTGCAACCCGTCAAAAAAATCAGGAACATTATAAACCCACATAAAAGCGTTACTCATATATCAGGAAACACTCTTCAAAATTCTATAGATGTCTTTACCAGTACAAACATTAACGAGACATCATATGGATGTCTTCATGCCACGCTGTGAAAGTTTTTAGTAAGGGAGAGGGGCCTCAAACTGTCCCTGGAACTGGGACCCCAACTATCCCTGTCCGGGGGCACTCTTAAAGGTAGAGACACCTGGTTCTCCGAACCTTACTATGCTCTTAGTAAACTCTGATCTGTCCCCTTCCTCATCCCATGAGGCATGGGACAGAAATGTAAGATAAACAAATGAATAAAATGTTTTTTTGTTCCTTATTACTTTCTTCTTTTTTTTGTAATTTTATTTAATGTATTGTGATGGTACCTCTGGCGATTTGGAAAATCATCATCAGCTGTAAGTAAAGACTTGTTCCCATGGAAGCACACTTGTAATAATATCACAAAAAAAGCCTCCTACTTGCTTCACACAAACAGACTTTTTTAGATCCCGTATATAACAGGACACCTTGCTTATTCCTGTCTACTATAGATCTTTCTTTTTTTACTCACTTCCTTAAAGGAATGGCTGATCCAAATTGATAAGTCTGCAGTCCCTCTGTGTGACTGCACACTTATAAATCCCCCCCAGCACACGCACTGTGCACTGCGGGGGTTCACCAATTTTTGATAGGGGACCTGAGAATATGAATGACTTATACATACTCCCGGCCGTCTAATCAGCCACGCCCACTGGAAGCCGCATCACTAGACGGGGCGTGGCCTTGCTCAATACAAGTGTATGGAGTGAGGCCACGCCCACTTGATGGGCCTTAGCCGGGAATATGTGTAACTCATACATACCTCCGGTCCTGGGTCAGAAACCGGAGAATCTTCACAGTGTACAGTGGGTGCACTGGGGGGGATTTATAAGTCTACAGCCACACAGAGTGACAGCAGAATTATCATTTTGGACCGGACCTCCCCTTTAATTATAAACAAATATTATCATTTTCTTTAAGAAACTTTATGAAAGAGTCTCTCAGCCACAATGGTATCTGGTTACTGTTTGAAATGTTCTTAATTTTCTAATTAATTAAAGCTAAAGATTTCTGGGAAAATGACAAAAAAATAGAATATCTGATTTCATTAGGCACAACTCTATGGGGTTTGCAGCTGGCGAATTTTTCGCACCATATTGTTTACTACAGAAAAAACGATTTCAGTGTCACTTACTGGGCTACTTGATGTAGTTTTGATAAAATCACAATTTTATCAACAGGAAATTATCATTAGTAAACCTGCTGCCATGTAGTTCTCCAAATTCATGAGCTCTGTATAGCCCCGCCACCAACAACGAACTGGCAGCTTTCTGCCTATGAAGAGTGTTCACAGAAAGCTGACAATCAGTGGTGTGGGTGGGCTTATACAGAGCTCAGCATTCAGAAAGCTGCCAATCAGTGGTGTGGGCGGGGTTATACAGAGCTCAGCATTCAGAAAGCTGCCAATCAGTGGTGTGGGCGGGGTTATACAGAGCTCAGCATTCAGTAAGCTGGTAGATCTGCAGCAGAGAAAACAGTGATTTTATCAAAACTGCAGGAAACAACCTAGTAATTGACACATTGCTGGAATCTGGGTACATGCCGCTATATCATGCTGCTCTCAGATGGGTTAGCAAAAACCATGTGACATATTCCCTTTAAATGTAACCCAGGTGCATAAAGTTTGGGCCACCATCATATGACTTTAGCTTTGCCCCTATAATCCCAGTTAAGTTATAGCAATACGTTGCCCAATGAGAACAAATTGAAAAACTAAGGCTGTGTGATTAGATCTCAATGAAATTCTGTAAAATGGAAACATCCTCGATAACCTTGATGGGACAACTTTTCACTTGAATTTGTTTTTTGACAACTTATTCAAATATGGAATAATTCAGCAATAACTAATTGGTGAAGAAAGAACCAACTATTACAAGGATGGCTCATACGGACAAAACCTAATTAGACACAATTAAAATATCCTGTAGAAGCTCATGTACGTTGATGGATGAAGCTCTTGAGAATCTTCAAGTCTGCGTCCCTGAACCAAGTAGCAGATGCCTCCAGCATAAACATGCGCTCCACTCATATTATTTCAGATCCTGAAATATTAACGGGATTTTTTGACGATGTCAATTCCTTATGGTCAAAGAAGAAGAAATACTTTCTCACATCCGCACCACATACATAGTGATGTCCTGAGTTCTAATACACAGGCAGTCCAAAGTTACCAGGAAAGACTAAGACTCCTTTCTATACTGCTCCATAAAATGGGAATACCAAATTCAACTATTTTTTGGGAGGGTAAATGTGAACATTAATTTTGACTAAATAGGATGCCACATATCTACCCAAATAATTTCTATAACTTCTGCGATCAAACATAACTCTGTTTCAATTCAATCCTTTAGGGTTGGACTGGCTGGCGGTACACTAGAGGATTCTCCGGTGGGCCGCAGGTCCTAGGTGGGCAGCATCTGCACTGGCTTAAACTGAATGTCCATCTTAGACACACATTCAGTTGAAATGTATTGCAGAACATCAAATAAAAAAAGACTGCACTAAAAAAGCAGCAAAAATGGAAAAACATGTACCGTAAAAAAGCAGCAAAAACCCAACAGTCAAACCATACTGCTACGCAATGTGACAATGAAAAAGTGATTAAAAAAAAGCTTGATCCTGCAGTTCTAGTTATTAAAAGGTTAAAGACATATTAATGTCTAATTTATTTCCTTCATAGACTGTCATCCTGTTGATGAGACAAGCCAGACAAGCGGGTGAAACCCGGGAGCCCTGACAGTTTTTATTGGAACGGTCCCAGTAATTTATGTTAATTAGGGAACTGCTATTTATGTAATTTTAATCTAATGTAATATTTAAAGTGGCTCCAAAATAGCCTTCAGCTGTTTGACATGTGACAGATCCAGTTATCGTAGTGTCATAAAGAGAAGGGAAGAACCTCAGCTTCAATCTCTAACAGTAACACTGATATGTAGTATGGAAGCAAGGCTTGATGTTTCAGATTTTACCTACAATCCAGCCATAAAATTCCAATAGACCAAATATATGCTAACATAGCGTCCCGTTGAAAGGCCCGCAGGTGGTATGCATCTGCATTTTGTTTTATAGAAAAGTGGAGCGCAACTGTCTCAGTTCCGATATACACAAGAAAAAGAAAACTGACGTGCAAAAAAAGGCATACAATTGTAAATGTGGGAACTCTAAAGAAGCAGTCCAAGTATCAGCTGATCGGTGGGGGTGCTAGAGTTGGATCTTTAGTAATGACATATATTAAAGATGTTTTCCAGCCACACAGATTTAATAATTACTAAAATATTGGAAAACCTCAGAAAATTAAGAAATTTAGATTTACTTGTAAAAATGTTGCTCTCTTCCTGAGTGTTCACTCGTGGTGATTTGACTTCCAGCTCCATTCCAAGCACAGAGTAGAGAGCTTTCATGTCTGTGCTTTGAAATGCTCAGCTATTAGTCATGCATTGTGCTCTGAATGGTGCTGTCAGAAGAAATGTGGCTGGTGATCTCTGTCAAGATTAGAGTGACTGGGGATGTGCACAGGGAGGAAAAGACAAGAGACATTGTGGGCTCCATACAGAACACATAAGCTTATTGATTTATAACTTTGGCCAGAGGGGATGGAGCAGGGTGTTTTAAAGTGCTAGATTGTATTACAATAAATTAATATGTTGTCTCACTCATTGCTCCCCTAGGATATACTGAGCCTGTGTGGTGTTAGAGTCAGCACCTGGAACATTAGTGACTGCATGAAAGTCTCGTAATAGCACTTACTAGGTAAAGTTGGAAAATGTTAGGAAGGGGAAACTGTGTGGGCAAGGATTTATCCATTTTGAGACTGTATAATAGTCTCAAGATGGTGCTCTATAGGTCGAATGGGTGGCACTGAGGATGAGAGTGGGTGAGCCCTGGCTCCTGGAAAATATGGTCTAGAAGCACACAGGGAAAGGTGGAAGGAAGTTCAGGATGGAAACAATAACAAACTACAAAGACGGCTGCAGGGGGGCAGAAAAGGAGCGAAAAAATAAAGATAACATAGGAGAGTTGTGCTCATCAATATTTCAATCCTGGACCATCCCTTGAGGAGCTGGCTCAGTCCTATGGAAGTCATGACAGCTGTCTCAAAAACACTGAGGTTGGAACAAGGGAAGCATCACGAAAGGGCGAGTTGTCTACAGTGATATAGATATTTTGAGAAGATTTAGCGATGTAGCTACAGGGGTTACATATATAGTAACTGCACCGACGCCATGTTGGCCCATAATTCCTGATGTCACGTAAGGAGACACCATAATTATAAACGGCACATGGGAAGCAGCTGAGGGTCCTTGTTGCACATTTAGCATTGAGGCTTAAGAACTCCAGGTTACATCTCTGGGTGAATTGGAAAATTAATAATACAATTTGTCTCTTATGGCTTCAGTCATGAAGACTGAGTGGTGCACAGAATAGGATGTGACAGCCATGCTGTCTGTGTGACAGACAAACTGCTAATTGGGCTAAAGTTTTCGGCAATGTGACAGGATGAAGAGCGCAGTTATAAATTGCATGAGTCTGGTTAAGAATGTAGAAGAAAAAAAGGATGACATCTCCTTAGAAAACCAAGCGGAGCCGCTTAACGACATTTCTTGTCAACAATAGATATTTTTAGGTTTCGACTCCTTCTTGGCCTCCCCTCCCTTCCTCCTCTCCTTTTCCTCAGCCGCCCCCTTAATGTTTTTCTTTTTACATTTTCTTAATCAAAGGTTTCTACTTTTGTCATTTTGAATTATTTATTACTCTATCTTTTACACTTTCAATACAAATTAACAGGTTTTTTTTTTTTTAGAAAACAATATATATTATTCTGCTTCCTTGGAAGGAGAATGTGTCTGACGCCACATCCCACGATGCAAACTGCATAGATTATTAAATGGTGAGACTAGTGTGTCTGTGAAAATATATGTCAGAATGGCGGTATAATCCTGATATTAAGATAAGTATTTTATGAATACAGCTACAGAATGAAATATCTTCAAAGTGTATTAAACTTCCTCCCACCCAGCCTTACTGATAGCTGCAGCTTGTACTGAGGAGTGTGATATCTCAGCAGGGAGGAGGAACACTGAGGAGCTATTAATCAGGCTAAGCGAGCAGAGAATAGGTTAAACTTTCATAAATGATTACAGGCAGTTCTCATACTTCTGAATATCCAACTTATTTCTCAACAACGCAGGACCTGTTTACTCAAGCCAATGTGCTACAAAGAATGATAATCTTTGTGCAGCACAAAAGATCGTTTCACCCGACGAACAAGGGTTTTTCTCATTCATCTGGTGATCGGCATCCTGTATAGTCTGCAAGATTACTGCAAGAAAGCATGTTTCCAATAATTGTGCAGGATAAATGGACCTTAAATGGCAGACAGCAGTGTGAATAGGAATAATGTTTATGAATAACACGTATTCTTGAAAAAGACCTGGTGTGGGTTGAAACGTTGAGTTATTTATGGTGGAATAAACTTTTTAAATTCAACACCTTGGATTGGACGATATCTACATTTTGCTGGATGCTGTGATATTTCCAAGTGGGTTCCTTGGAAAATATGGACGGTTATATAATAATAGACCAAAGTGTTTTATATTAATTTCTATTTATATTATTATATTTCTCTTTCACCCCACCACTGATTGGCAGCTTTCTGTGTACACTGTACATGGGAATAAAGCTGTCAATCAGTGATGTGGGCGGGGTTATTCACAGCGCAGCATTCAGAGCACTGCTAGGTCTGCAACAGATAAAACAGTGATGTTATCAAAACTGCAGCAAGCAGCCCAGTACGTGATACATCATCTAAATCAGGGTCGCTGCCTCTACATCATGCTGCTCTCACATAAGGTATCAAACATCTGATGATAGATTTCCTTTAATAATCTGAAAACTCTCAATATATAAAATAGCTTTCAGGACCAGAGACTAAGGAATAGTTTATGGAGTTGCATACAGAGCTTTTTGTAAAGTATATCATGTCTTATCTATGCCAGCAGTATTACAATCTCACTTTTATTTGTCATTCAATATTTCTCTCTAATTGTAATACAATGACACGGCTGACCCTGGCCTCTATTGATAATGAGAAGACTCCGCTGACCTTGTCCCAGTCTACACTGTAAAGCTAAACATGCTACAGAAAACAGAATATGTTAAAAAAAGACATACAATAATACAGCAAACGGTAACTAGAGTTATTTGATTGAGATCAATGACCAAGACTATTGTACTCCACCAGGTGAATAGCACGGTAGAGGATAATATTTCACAATAAATGATAAATACTCACATAAATGAATTTGGCCTTTGGAGATTTTTAAATGGTGTTATTTTATTCCATTCTTTCAGTAGTTATTAAAATGATCTCCGTCCCATCAGTCTACCTCGCGCATTTCCAGCAGTGAATAATATGCAGGTTCGATGACCTCCCGTGTGCAGTAAGAACCTCTGTACCTTGTCCTGACAGAACATTAGTACTTACATCAAACCGCCGCAGCATTATTCTTCTTTATTACTTATAAGCTGCTGTGAATTTTCCCTGTTGGTCTCAGATCCATCTGCAGAAAGGCCTGCGGCCAGATTAACTTCTGCTTTCGAGAGGTGGAGACCCGTAACCTACTTTTCTTACTATTTTATATCTGATAAGTATTTACTGAAGCTTTCAAATTTATGATGTGTGAAAAAAAAAAGAATATTGCAGATTAACTACTGCTTTAGTGCTGTGATGGAGGGCATAGTTATACCAGGATTCTTGGAGCATACATTCTGGTTAGGTACATTATATTAGCCTTGGTATCCAGTTATTTTACATGTTAGTTCTTTAATTGACAATATTGAGCATAGTATATTTTCTATCAAATGTTGTTAGCTTTGTAAACGTTCCGCCACATAGACAGGGCTCGGACTGGCCCACAGGTGAACTGGTAAATTCCCCGATAGGCCGCTGGAATAGAACACTTAATGCAACAAGTTAAGGCCTCTTTCACACTTCCGTCTTTGTAGTCTCGTCAAGATACGTTGTTTTTTGAGAAAAAATTTGCAGGATCCTGCATTTTCTCATAGACTTGTATTAGCGACGTATTGCGACGGATGGCCACACGTTTCGTCCGTCGTGCACTGGATCCTGCGGAATTTGACGGCCCATCTTTTCCCAAAAACGTTACATGAAACGTTTTTTGTCTGCAGTGGAAAAACGTTCCCCGACGCCTCCTGTGGCATACGTCGTTCCCCAGAATAAGAGCCTATGGACACAGAATCCTGCGCACACTGTGAAATGCAGGAATCCAGTGACGGATGCAGTTTTTACATCTGAGCATGCCAGGAAGCAAATTCCAACCCGGGAAAAAGTCTCGCTCTCTCCCCAGAATACGAAATCCTAAATCTACACTACAAAAACTCAGGCGGTGCATCCGTCATAACACTGGATGCGTTGCGTACGTTTTAACACTATTTTCTACACATCCGTCGGTACGTCTTCCCGACGCATTAGGACGGTACTCTGCCAACGGAAGTGTGAAAGAGGCCTAAGATAAGGGCAGCATCTCATCGTTCATTTAACAAACGACCCAGATTATTATTATAGAGAAGCAAAGGCAAATTTGTGAACAAGGGTAGGTTACATGGCATGTAGCTTAACAGTGGGCCTCCAAAATCAACGTCACTGATGGACTCCTGACACCCTAGTCCAATACGGCTTTTCTAGACAACCAGTGCAATAGATGATCATCCGATTGGCCAGTCCTGTACTAACAACTAACATCAAAAATATAACCTTGTTTTTACAAGCCAGTTACTTTTAATGGCTCTTATGGCCAATATGAAAACAAAGAAAATGCTTATTACATGGTTAAAAGGGCAGCAACACTCCTGAAGAATGACAATTCGAGCCAGTGACATGACTGAGCCACTGACCCAGACTGTGGGCTCTCCTGTGCTGCAATCAGAAGGTTAAAGGGAATCACCCACATAGTGAATATACGTATATCTGCCTTGGAGTGACCAATCGGCAAATTACAACAACCAACAGAGAAAACCCCAATTAAAAGCTCATGATAGGATAATTGAATAAAAAAGCCTTAATTTGTGTACAATTAGGTACATGGTGGCACAGAAAAAAGAGCAATCACACATAGAAAATAGTATAGAATGTGAACCAGTGTGGCTCTACTGAACATTATGGAGCTGCTGGATAACCAAATAAAATGATATGGTGATGTTCCCTACTCTGGAACCCTCTACCACAACACATCAGACTCTCGCCTACCATCGAAACCTTCAAAAAGAACCTGAAGACCCACCTCTTCCGACAAGCCTACAACCTGCAGTAACCACCGATCGACCAAACCGCTGCACGACCAGCTCTACCCTCGCCTACTGTATCCTCACCCATCCCTTGTAGATTGTGAGCCTTCGCGGGCAGGGTCCTCTCTCCTCCTGTACCAGTTATGACTTGTATTGTTTAAGATTATTGTACTTGTTTTTATTATTTATACCCCTCCTCACATGTAAAGCGCCATGGAATAAATGGCGCTATAACAATAAATAATAATAATAATAATAATGTTCTTGTATCGCAAGAGACCATTAAATCTAACCCCATATGACCAGATGTATACATAGCACACTCAGATATGATAATATGATGTAAAATAATAAACATATGATTTTTGTGTGGCTATTATTGCACATACCGTTGGGCCCAGTGGCGGACAAACCGGTTGAGCAGGCGGTATGTCCGCCCATGGTTGGGCCTTTTGAAGAATCATATAAAGAAATTGCACATGTCCCAAGTGTGAGGTGTGCATAGTCCATCACCACAATACATAGAAAGTGCTGCAAGGATCAATTGAATGAATGGCGGGAGAGGGGAGGGTGGAAGGGAAAATATCTATTACATGTAGTATTCAGCAGGCTGTGTGGTGCTCACCCCGACGCGCGTTTCGGTGCATCTTTCATCAGGGAGTGATGAAACCGCGCCCTGCAACCGCTGTAACGGATCCCCGGCCCTGACTGACACTTCCTCTGCATTTAGGCCAGCTGTCAGTCAGGACTTGGGGTGCTCTTACAGCAGCCGCTTTGTACACTCACAGCGTGACTAAACCGGAGCCGACACCCATGACTGAATACAGAATGCTGGCGGGAAGAATTACGTTATTTTTCTTCCTTCCGGTTGCATTTGGATGTGTGCAGGCGCCGGACAGCAACAGAACACTATTCACCTTCAGATTAACCCCATATCTGCAAGTTATCAGCATTATTCATGGTGACAGGTTTCCTTTAACTCAAGCTAAATTTCTGCAGTCTGGAGCAAAACATAAGTAAATGATGAAGTCCATCCGATTCATATATAGCATTTAGGAAAGCATTTGATAAATATTTCATTGACTTAGTGTTAGAAGGAAATTTAGTCTTACACCAAGTCCCTCACGGCTGCATCTCCAGACCAGATTCCTACTGCAGTTCTGGTCACCAGTTCTTGCAATAAGAAGAACGGGTCAGAGAATCGGAGCAACCAGCGGGCACATTATCTGTGAGCCAATTCATCCGCATACTTCAATCTCTTCAGCAAACCGTGCTCACGCTTTTCAGACTCCCCACTGTATACACTCACTCCTGCCAATATCCACAAACCCACAGAGAAGATAGACAGGAACCATTCAACATCACCACTGAGCTTTGTTTGAGGTTACGATTGCAATTAAGTTTTTGCCCCCTTTATGTCACGTACCTTTATCCAAGTACTATTCCACAATTGTTTTGGTTTTTTGATGGGGTCAGTACAAGTACATTGATACCAAACATGTATGTTTTTTTTTTTTTATTTAATTGGAATTTGTAAAAAATAAACATTTTGCTTTTCCGAGACCCGTAACGTTTTCATTTTTCAGGATATGGGGCTGTGTAAAGTCTTATGTTTAATGCCCTGAGCTGACATTTTTCCTTATACCATTTTGAGGTAGATAATGTTTTGATCGCCTCTTATTATATTTTTCTTACAATGTTAGAGCAGCCGAAAAACCGCAATTCTGGAGTTTCAATCTTTTTTCATGTTGATCAGATTAATACATTTTATATTTTGATTGATATTTTCATTCAGACTCTTCTGGATGTGCAATGTCAAATAAGTGTATTTTTTATCTTTTTTGTTTTATTTTTAATGGGGGCAGAAAATCATAGAATCTTAGAATCTTATAGATGGAAGGGACCTCCAGGGTCATCGTGTCCAACCCCCTGCTCAATGCAGGATTCCCTAAACCACCTCAGACAGATGTCAGTCCAGCCTCTGTGTGAAGACTTCCATTGAAGGAGAACTCACCACCTCTCGTGGCAGCCTGTTCCACTCAATCATCCTCACTGTCAAAAACTTTTTCTAATCTGTATCTTCACCCTCTCAGTTTTATTCCATTGCTACTCACGCTTTTATGTGCAGATGAGAAAAATGATGATTAGTGATGAGCGAGTTTACTCATTGCTCGGGTGGTGTCCGAGTATTTTAGTGTTCGGAGATTTAGTTTTCATCACGGCAGCTGAATGATTTACAGCTACTAGCCAGCCTGAGTACATGTGGGGGCTGCCTGGTTGCTAGGGAATCCCCACATGTAATCAAGCTGGCTAGTAGCTGTAAATCATTCAGCTGCAGCAATGAAAACTAAATCTCCGAGCAGTCATAAATACTCGGAGACCACCTGAGTGTGCTCGGGAAAACCCGAGCAAAGAGTAAACTCGCTGATCACTAATGATGATCCCTCTACACTGTGACAGCCCTTCAGATATTTGTAGACAGCTATTAAGTTTCCTCTTAGCTTTCTTTTTTGCAAGCTGAACATTCCTAGATCCTTTAATTGTTCATCATAGGAACATATAATTTGCAGTCCACTCACTATCCTGGTCGCTCTTTTCTGAACTTGCTACAGTTTTTCAATCGCTTCCACAGAAGTATCATAATGACAGGCTTGGGGGTCTTCAGTAGACCCCTGGCATGGCAACCCATCGGCATCCCGCGATCAAGTAACAGGTGTACTGATGGGAGTATGGAATGGAGCGCCCCCCTGCCAGCATTTCACAACGGCATTTAACATGTTAACAGTCACGAGTGGAGCAGAGCTCCACTGGTGGCTATTAGAAACAAATGATGGCTGATTAAATCAGCCATCACCTGCTGGAAAATATGCAGGCACAGCATGCGAGCCTGCATCAAAGACAGGGACATGACATATGACGTGACTGTTTGTCATATGTCGTGAAGGTGTTAAAGTTGTTGTCATCATGGAGAGCCATTGCTGGGATCAGTCTATTATTGCAGGTATCTTGGGGTCCCTATTCAAACAGATGACTTATTGTAAGGATATGGTCAGTTGCTGTACTTGAATGGCCATCCATGTAACACAGGCAGTGGCGTAGTGTTGGTTACCAGTGACTGGGCCAAGTTAAGTGTGGCACCCCAGGAGTCCAGATGCCACAATGGTATTGCTTTCCTCACGGGGGGAGGTGATGTCATGCCTGGAAACGAGCGTTCCCTTAACCAGGTAATACTGACATGCAACATCGTTCTGACTCCAGACCAGAAGGAAGAGCTCTAAACCCGGTTTCAGGGTAGCTTCCCTATAGATATTCTGGCTTGGAGGAGGAGTTAGTGTTCAGTCTGCTAGGGACAGTGAGAGGAGAGGAGGCAAAAGGAGAGGAGCCTGGGGTCTGGAGCTGCGAGTGGGCTCACCCCAGCCAAAAACGCCAATAGACCGGACATCGGGGTCTGTGGTGGTGTGGGAGTTGCAGACCCAGCCACTGAACCAGGAGGGCAGGAGATTGAAATTTTCCTGTTCCATCTAACACCTGCAGGTACAACAGCAAGTGAAGAGCCTGGGGCTGCCAGAGAGAGAGGACAGTGCCCATGAAAGGTTCAAGCTGTCAGCCTTACAGGTTGAGAATACAGACACTGAGAGGACTTGTGCAGAGCTTCAGGCAGCAAGGGTCAGATATACAGTGCAGA
The DNA here is from genome assembly GCF_051348905.1 of Ranitomeya variabilis. Lineage (NCBI taxonomy): Eukaryota > Metazoa > Chordata > Amphibia > Anura > Dendrobatidae > Ranitomeya > Ranitomeya variabilis. Next base: position 37,784,491 of record NC_135239.1, on the reverse strand, counting down.
GGGAAGGTCTCCAAACCTACCTGGCTAAGTGGATCCCAAGCTGTTTCCAGGCTGCTCAGACCCCACCATCACCTGCCACCTGTACCTGGACTGTACCTGAATTCTACCAGTAAAAGGTAAAGGAAACTGTTATCCCTGTGTCCTGCAATTATTTCCTGCACCCCACCATCAACCATCCCTCTTACCAGCTACACCGGGAGACCTGAGGACCAAGTTCTACCTGTGGGGAGCTATACCATCTAAGCTGCAAAACCAATAGCCCCATGGGACCCCTTTAAGCAGCAATACCCACCCCTGGCCGAATACCACAGGTGGCATCACGAACATTCCTAAATTAGACTTTATTCCCATTTTCATTAACTCCCTTTTACTGGACGCCCAGGGCCACGGACTGGATCACTGCCACTGTGACCACCCCTTTAAGAACAGAACCGGCCCGGTACCAAGTACCCCACGGTCCTAGCGGGCACCCATAAGCATTTTACACCCCCCTAACCGGTGGATCATTTTTTGTCCCTTTTTTAGTATCCATTTTATTACCCTAGTCGTAAACCTATATAAACATTGTTTTTTTAAATGTTTAAAAATCTTTTTTATTTTACTTTTTTTTATGTAACCGGATCATGGAGATCAGGAAGCTTATTAGAACACAATTATTTGGAGATTGCACAGAGTAAGAATGGAGTCTTTAAAAAAATCTCATCTGTCTGTTCTAGAAATCAGAAACTAACTGTGTAATCGCACCTGGCTCGCACCAAATCTGTATCTGAGATAGGAAATGGCAGCTATAATTTACCTGCAGAAAGAATGGAGAAAACCTCCAGACTGCACGGTAATAAAAATAAAATATATTACTATACAAGGCGTAAAACAAGACTGTACATATTGTGCATCAGTAAAACTCAAATTTATACCCCCCTCCCAGCCAGACATGTCTGAGTGATAGAAAACTGCGCAGCTCGTAATCAAACTCCCCTCCGATCCCTACGGATAAACTATACTCAGGAAATTTAAAATGAACCTCATCAGAGGAAACCTCACATATCACTGATGAGCTACATACAGAAAAGAGACATGGCCTTCTGCTTTTCATCCCCTTTGTATGTTATACCTGATTGCTGTTAATAGCATATTTCTATTCCCAGGAAAATTGGTCCTACTAATATGGGCAGATATATTGATGTCCTTGCACTAAAATCAAAAAAGTGGTGCCAAGCGTAAGCATCGTGTTAAACTCCGATCCCCCATCGCTCCACTTTCCCATTTCTATTTTTTGTTTTTTTTCCCGATGAATAAGTTGGATGACTTGAAATGCGTTGATAATAAACTGTGCCGCTAACTTTCCTGTTTCTTGGGATCTACCTTTGGATTTCTTTCAGCAGCGTGGAGAATCCACTTATCCCTTTTGGGCACTTTACCGTTTTGGGTCTGAAGCAGCAGACAATATTGTGCATTACACAATCGAACCAGATAAGGACCTCCTTCACCCTACTGCTTTTTATCCTTGGATAAAACCCTATTGTGCTCCTTTTCTTTCCCAGTCCCTACTACATATTCACTTTCCCATTTATTATGTGCCCTTGAAAAATGGATGCCTCATCTCTTTATGCCGTGCGCCCGCAACCAGCAACATTGGAGTTTCCCAAACCCACAAAAAATAACCACTCATTTCTACATTTTGTGCAATGTCTCCTTTTTTAATATTGAACCCGCAAAACATTGTACCGCGCTACTAATTACCCACTGTAGTGCAGCGGGATTGGTGCAGTGCGATAGATAGGCCACAGAAAGTTCAAGATAAATGGGGTCTTTTATTTTCAGAACTCACACACATGGGAGTGATGTCCTCCGGATTGCAGCTGGGTTTCCATACACACAGTCCAGAACTCAAAACCCATTGCCGTTATCAATGACATCGCCGTGTCTCTTGGGTGCATAAGCCGCCTGGAAGTCCTTGACTCTGTGTCAACTCCACACAGACCTAGGTTGCCCAGAGCCACCTGCTCTGCAGCTTGCAAACTCCAACACTGACAGATTTAAATGGAATCGTGGCCATAGAGCCACTTCCAAAACCCGGAGTGGAGAGAGGGATTCGCCCCACTACCAAACCTGCAAATCCCTCTTAGAATAAAAGCCCTTAACAGGTTTTCCTAAAAATCTGAGTCACTACTTGGACCCAATCCATTCTTTCTTATATTTTGCCTTGTGAGTCACAGGTGTTCTGCTGTGAACAAGGCACTCCAGCGGGTTTAATATGACTCTGTCCACACTCTGGAGGACACGTATCGTCCTCACATATGATCGCAGTGAGGGACTGCCTCACACCACGTACAGATGCATACATGTCAAGTCTTGGACACCCTGACTATGTCAGGGAATATATGTCATGTATATATTTGAAATCAGTATTTTACAGAGAATTAAAGATTTACAAAGATGTTTCTCAACACACATTTATGGCATACAGTATCTTCAGGACATGCCACATATATATCCAATAGATATCAGTCCCAGACCTGGTGCTTGCACCTTCCTTCAGGACATGGGTCACTCGATCCCCCATTACAGCTGGCGTGTGACCACAAGTGAGTGGATCGGTGGCAGTATATGTGCCCATTCTCACCATTCCTTGTCATGCTTGGGTGCTTTAGAAACTCCTATAGCGATGAATCTACAGAATCTGCGCATGCGCTGCCATTTCTGCACTCTCTGCTGGTCAGACGTCAGCAGAAATGGGACAACCCAAATCTGAATGACGAAGGGTACAAGTCTATCAAACATTTACGGGCCAACTCGAAAATGGTTGCCCAGCAGCATCTCACAGACAATTATTTTTTCACAACTTTTCAGAGAGTTGATCTAACGTGAACAAACTCGCTACATAGCCAAAGTAATCCGTTTTATACCAACCGCAATATACTACAAAGGGAAAGAAGCATACATTTTTTATTTATTTTTTTTTTTTTAAGTTGAGAGAAGTGCGGTGGATCCCGGGTGCTGCCGCTAACAAAGGTGATTCCAGGTGGTGAGTATAAAAAATTCCCACTTTATTGCAACACGTTTCGAAATAGGAAATAGGCATGATTAAAAAAAAAAATAGTTGGTACATATCAATTTACTGTACTGTGTAAGGAGGACATACATTTTACTAATTTATGTCCTTCCTTGAGCAGTAGCCACGATTGGAGTATATTGGATCAACAGTCTGTCTCACCTCCACCTGGTGCCAAACAGGGAATGCCTCTAGTCTTTTTCTCTTCTCTTTTCATTAATCATTTTTTGCCCACTTGTTCCTTCAAATATCTAAAGACTCTGCGTTCTGTATTTTGAAACCCCCGCAAAACATTTCGGTAAACTACGATAATTGCATTACTCTCAAAGATACTACCAGACTTTGACGACCACCACTGGACACCAGTCTATAAATACTGGTCGTAAACTGGCCGCCAATAGCTCTGATTTTATGACGTTTCCCTTTGTCTATAAAATGGTCGGCTGTACACACTTACCGTTAAACTATATCAATTTTGGTAATTGTTGCTATTCCCGGTTGACCAGATGATGGACACTTACCGGCATCATCCCGACAAACGGTTTTGTGATATGTCAATGTACAATCCTTGATGCTGTTACAAATAATAAAACTTTAAACTTCTTCTCCACCGTTGGGAAAAAAAATCCTTGATGAGAAATACAAAACCTGCAGAAAACACATCTCTTATTTTTTAAGGAAGCTTCTAGAAAGCTTCCCATGCTTTTATCTTCACTAGGTAGAATCCCAGCAGGAAATCCTTCTAACAGGTGCGTTACCTCGACTGTCGACAGGTATAGAAATATTTCTGTTGACTTGGAGACCAGACAAAATGTAATTCTAAAGTCTACCTTATCTTTGTATCTACAGCACATAACAAATAAAGAAGCCGCAAGATACGTGCAAATATTGAATATATGAATTTTAAACTGCATTCCTGCCATATAGACTATATATAATAGAGGGCTCAGATTTGGGTATTGGAGATACAATTTACACCTCTGTATGGAGTGCCAACCTACGACCCATGTATTTCATGTCAATTCTATAATAGGACGTATGGACAGGGGTAAATCCTTTTCTTGTCTAAAGGTTCCCAATATTAAAGATCTAATAAAAGAAGTATATCATGCCACATGTGCCATTGTGATACACTTGGTACTTTTTCTCCTTCTCATAAATTGATGCGTCTTGCAAAAGCATTGATAACTCTACCCCTTTGTGTAGCAGATGACCCAAATTCATGTTAATGAACTTTTAGAAATCAATGGAAACATTTGTGGTCATTGCAAAAAAGTTGGTCATACATTGCAAAAAAAACCCCTTAGGGCTGTGAAAACAATCAATGTCAGACTGCCATGGGGTTTGGATTATCCAGACAATCAATATGACCACTGATTTTGTCAGATCTGGGGATGAGGATACAGGCGGCAGCCTCCCATATTGTATTGTTAGCTTTTAGGAATGCAAACATAGTTTGACAGGTTGTTAATGGTGCGTAGTTCTTTAAAATGTAAAAATCTAAGTAAAGCTAAATATTTCATGCACAAAGTAATTAAAAAGTAAACAATGGATAATAAAAAATCGACTGATCTTGGTGATTTGGTGAAAGGCGAGCACGATCAATATCACTGCTTTTTCTGACAATGTATATGTAATTGCTACTTTTTATTACAGGATTAAAAGAGATTGTGCAATTAGAAAATTACTTCTTTTTTAAATCAGGTTTTTATTTATTTTAATTTCTTACATCGAACACAGAGTATAATATTAGACCCAATCTGCCTGTTCTGTAGAGATGATTTATCAGCAGCCACGTGGACATAGGCTCTAACTCATTGACACCTACAGGAGAGCTTTCTAAGCAGGCTCTGATCTAGGCAAAGGTGTTTGTGCATATAGGGGAGGAGGTGAGCTGTGACACCACCTATTGTGAATGGTGGATCCTGTGTTATCTACTGTATATAGAGGTGTTATCAGTCATTGTACAGGAGGAGGAGGTGAGCTGTGACACCACCTATTGTGAATGGTGGATCCTGTGTTATCTACTGTATATAGAGGTGTTATCAGTTATTGTACAGGAGGAGGAGGTGAGCTGTGACATCACCTATTGTGAATGCTGTATCCTGTGTTATCTACTGTATATAGAGGTGTTATCAGTCATTGTACAGGAGGAGGAGGCGAGCTGTGACATCACCTATTGTGAATGGTGGATCCTGTGTTATCTACTGTATATAGAGGTGTTATCAGTCATTATACAGGAGGAGGAGGAGAGCTGTGACATCACCTATTGTGAATGGTGGATCCTGTGTTATCTACTGTATATAGAGGTGTTATCAGTCATTATACAGGAGGAGGTGAGCTGTGATATCACCTATTGTGAATGGTGGATCCTGTGTTATCTACTGTATATAGAGGTGTTATCAGTCATTATACAGGAGGAGGAGGTGAGCTGTGATATCACCTATTGTTAATGGTGGATCCTGTGTTATCTACTGTATATAGAGGTGTTATCAGTCATTGTACAGGAGGAGGAGGTGGGCTGTGATATCACCTATTGTGAATGGTGGACCCTTATTTCTCTACTATATATATATATATGTATATATATATATATATATATATACACATATATATATATATATATATATATATATATATATATATATATATATAGTTATCAGTTATTATAATCCTGCTTCTAATTAAAATTATCTCTGAAAAGTCATATCTACGAGAAAATAGGAGTCTAGTTTTGGACTTAGAGGTCAGACTGAAAACTTTCTGAATTTATTTTTGTCAACCATCTTTTCTTCAAGCCTCTGGTGCCTGTGCAAAAAAAGGAGGAAGGTGTTGAGGTTGGACCTTCCCTGATCACTCTTTTCCTAAGCATGAGCCAACAATGTTACGATTCATTTCATTCTTGGCCACATGGATGGCACAATATTGAACCTACTTGTCCCATAATTGTCCCATATAGATTTTGAGATGTATCAGCTATTGCTACAATGTGAAATTCAACAGATTTGCTGTATGTAGTTATCCAGTCATAGAAAGTCGCTGCTGGTTCTTACTACACAAGGATGGTTTGTGAAAATTGAATGCCCTAAAACATCAAAGTATATTGTAGGATAAAAATGGAAAAAAATCTATGCAGCTACTGATCACCATCAAACATCTCAACCCTACAATGTCAGCATCCAACAACAATAAAAAAAGACACATGAATGGGACAAAGCTGCAATACCCAACACAACCGTAACTAAATGTATAACGTGGTGGTAGACTGGGGTAATAACAATAGCAATAACTTCATGACTCGCCAGAGCCGTAGCCGTTATCGGGGTGGAGCGAATGGGAGCCTCACTGATCTCATAGAAATGGGCCATCCTAAGGATAAGTTAAGGATAAAAATTGGCCAGTAATGTAACACTACAAAAATCCTCAGTGTAGTCTTAGCCTTTACAAGTGAGGGAAAAAAAACCCCTCGAAAATAAAGCTCGAGGCATTTTTAAAGAGTAACTTAAACAGTACCTATTACCTGCAAAAAGTTTCTTAAGGGCCATAAAATGTTTCTGATCAGTGGGCTTTAAAACACCAATCTGAAGTATGCCACTCGTACATGAGCGTAGTAGGTCTAAGTGCTCATACAACGGTGTATTATTATTATTTTTATTATTTATTATTATAGCGCCATTTATTCCATTGCGCTTTACATGTGAGGAGGGGTATACATAATAAAAACAAGTACAATAATCTTAAATAACACATGTCACGACTGGTACAGGAGGAGAGAGGACCCTGCCCGCGAGGGCTCACAATCTACAAGGGATGGGTGAGAATACAGTAGGTGAGGATAGAGCTGGTCGTGCAGTGGTTTGGTCGATCGGTGGTTACTGCAGGTTGTAGGCTTGTCGTAAGAGGTATTTCTTCAGGTTCTTTTTGAAGGTTTCCACTGTAGGCAAGAGTCTGATATGTTGTGGTAGAGGGTTCCAGAGTAGGGGTGATGCGCGAGAGAAATCTTGTATGCGATTGTGGGAAGAGGAGATAAGAGGGGAGTAGAGAAGGAGATCTTGTGAGGATCGGAGGTTGCGTGCAGGTAAGCACCGGGAGACGGTCACAGATGTATGGAGGAGACAGGTTGTGGATGGCTTTGTATGTCATGGTTAGGGTTTTGTACTGGAGTCTCTGGGCAATGGGGAGCCAGTGAAGGGATTGACAGAGCGGAGAGGCCAGGGAATAGCGGGGGGACAGGTGGATTAGTCGGGCAGCAGAGTTTAGAATAGATTGGAGGGGTGCGAGAGTGTTTGAGGGGAGGCCACAGAGCAGGAGGTTGCAGTAGTCAAGGAGGGAGATGATGAGTGCATGGACTAGGGTTTTTGCAGATTCTTGGTTTAGGAATGTACGGATCCGTGAAATATTTTTGAGTTGAATTTGGCAGGAAGTGGAAAGGGCTTGGATATGTGCTTTGAAGGAGAGATCAGTGTCAAGGATTACCCCGAGGCAGCGAGCTTGTGGGACTGGGGAGAGTGGGCAGCCGTTTTCTGTAATGGATAGGTCCATTGGGGGGGGTTGTGTTAGATGGGGGAAAGATGATGAATCCTGTTTTGTCCATGTTAAGTTTTAGAAATTTAGTGGTGAAGAAGGATGAAATAGCGGACAGACATTCAGGGATTCTGGTTAGTAGGGTGGTGATATCTGGTCCAGAGAGGTAGATCTGTGTGTCATCAGCATAGAGGTGATACTGAAAGCCGTGAGATTCTTTGAGCTGTCCCAGGCCGAAGGTGTAAATGGAGAAGAGCAAGGGCCCTAGAACTGAACCTTGTGGGACTTTGACAGATAGGGGGCGAGGTGAGGAGGTGGTGTGTGAGTGGGAGACGCTGAATGTCCAGTCTGTTAGGTATGACGAGATCCAGTTTGTGATGCCAAGGGATGAGAGGGTGTGTAGTAGTAGGGAGTGGTCCACTGTGTCAAAGGCAGAGGACAGGTCCAGGAGGAGGAGGACAGAGTAGTGTCGCTTGCTCTTGGCGGTTAATAGGTCATTAGTGACTTTAGTTAGAGCAGTTTCAGTGGAATGGTGTGACCGGAAGCCAGATTGTAAGCCGTCAAAGAGGGAGCAGGAAGAGAGATGGAAGGACAGTTCAAGATGGACGTGTTGTTCCAGTAGTTTTGAGACGTAGGGGAGAAATGATATGCGGCGATAGCTAGATACAGAGGATGGTCAAGAGAGGGCTGTATGGACCCATACAATGAAGTTTTACTTTAAAAATTGTGCTTATTTTATACCTAATAGGACCATCTAACTATATTTTAATTTGTTAAAGTCTCTATAAAGCACTGAGGAATTAATGGTGCTATATAAGTGAGTAAAATAAATAAATAAATACAAGCCCTGAGCATCGGTGGGGTAATAAGACTCCTACAATTGCTGAAACCACAGGATAGAAGAGTTTAGTTAGAAGGGTTGTCCGGTTTCAGAAAACTTGAATGCAGCCGTCAGGTTCACACTTCTGCCCAGCTGTTTCACCTTGTCATCTCCCTGGTGTCCATCACTATGTTAGGCTCACTTGGTGAGGTGGCTCCTCACCAGCCTTAGGACCAAGTGGGCACACAGACCCAGGTGCTGATGCAGCAAGCAGGAAGGCCCATGGGCAACGAGGACTTGGCACACTCAGGAATCTCAGGAGCAGCAGGATGTATGAAATGGAACCTAGCAGCGATGGAAGCAAGCTAAAGCACAGAACATGAGGCACACCAAACAAAAAGGTCTAGAGATTCAATCCCAAGACCCAGGTGTGTGTGTCTTAATGGGCTTTAAATAGGCTTACGGAGACAATGTCATAGATACATGCCATGAAACTTGCAAAATCCGATGTGGAGCACAACAAACGGCAGCGAGTCTAGGAGACGGAAGGAGAGCCTGGGATACGTGGGATAGATGTGTAACACATTGCTCATGCATCCACTCTAAAAATGACAGCACAAATGTGTCTCTGTAACCTACAAATCTCTACACACTGCTGCACCACTCGACATCTCATCCCTCATCTGTCTACAACCCTACTGTACTTTCAGTTCTTCCTACAACCTAAAACTAACATCCTCCATAGTTTGAACCTGCCACTTTCTTCTCCAACACTCCTCTCATGCTGCACAAGTTCCCTGGAATGCACTTTCATGGAGAATCAGATTAATGTACAATATCCACATGCTTTAATCATACATGTTTTATTTGGCCTAGGGGGAAAACGTTTCTCATTCAGGAGACCATCATGGTGGCATAGGGAGATTTGCCAGCCAGGCAATGATTACTGGGGAAAAGGGTATGCAAATAACCTCTTTAATGTGAAAGAATTTGGTGAGTGTTCAAGAGCATAGTAGCCAGCAATGAGAATGCATTACCTGAATACTCAGGGAGTGCAATGCCGCCTGAGCTTGCCTATAATGCATCAGAGGTGTAGACAGCAGAGAGAATCTGATTCTGGGGAAGGAGGAAAAAGAACCTAATTGTGCAACTGGGACAGTTGAGTAACAAATATGCTGGCACAATATAAAAAAAATTATCCTTATTACTATGCGGCAAATTGATCACCCTGATTCATTCACTGCACACCACGGCATGCTTTGGAGCATGGAGCTATCCTGCCAGGAGATACCCCAAGGTGTTAAAATTGTAGGACCCTGATAAGCAAGATGCTGGGGGTGGAAGATTGATCTTACTCTGGCAACAAATGAATTTTTAATTGTTGCCCGAGGTTGTGCTTTGAACATTTATTTTTGCTATTTTCCACATAACGTTCTCCCCTCTACTTCTGGGTGAAGACTAGAGATGATCGTGCTACAGACAATTTCAGTTTTTCCCTGAGAGACGTAACATTGGGGCAGAAGTATCTAAAAAAAGGCAAGTATTTGATTTTCTGATCAATGTGGAATAATAAATTCATTTCAGACGAATTTTAATAAAGCAAAAAAAAAAAAAAAAATTCAATTTATGGAAGGAAACATCAGTGAGATTTATCTGCAGGAGACAGCCGGATAGCCAGCGACTGTGACAAGACTCCCTTACACCTTATAAAGGCAAATGATCCATATGGCGGAACACTGACTGACAGCATTGCTTTCCGACAGATTCCGCCTAGCCAAGGTCACGCTGAACTCTCAGTCCCTATAGAGAGGTATATTTAAAGTGCCAGAGTCATAGACACTAAGAGTAAATTAGTTCTCCCCCTCTGCGTGATAAGCAGCTGTCACTTTAGCCTCCAATGACTAAGGCTTTTAATAAGAAAACTCTTCTTCCTATTGATCCTTGCAGGCAGTGGGTTAATTGTGCTGCTTTAATATTTGCAAACTGCAAAGAGAGGTAACTGCTGTGCATTCTTGAAGTGGCGAGAAGTCGTCTGCGTAGATTGCAGAGCCGGGGTATTGCTGGCAGTGACACCCTGCATTTACGGGTGTCACTTTGAGTGGAGAGGGAGAAGCATAATTCACAAGCCCCATCTGTCTCCCATCTACCTGTCAGAAAACTGCTGCTACTGCCGGGGCCCGAGCAAAATAATAAACCTCAATGAAGACAGCAGCAAAATGAGACAAATGCACGAGAAGGGGAGGGGGCTCAGGAGAGGACGGAGAATACGGGATGGAAATGTTGGTCTCAAGGACTGAAAAGGGGACATATTTCGTAAATGATTGTACAAAGAAAATGATATTCATCCACATGTGCAACATCTAACACATATCTACGTATCAGGGTTGACAACCGTCCAGAAATTCCAAGACACTTTTTTTTGCCCTGTGTGTAAAAAAATTTAAAGTGTCCTTGTCTATTTTAGAGCTGAAGAAACTTATACCGATTATATTGACTATACTAATCATCATTTTACAGTTTACAGATGATGTCTTCATATCAGAATTATGGGCTGTAGACATGGTTCTCTGATAATCATAATATTTTTTGTAGTTTTCCAAAGTGTCCATAAAAAAATATTGAAGGTCTGTGATTTTTTTGATAAGCCGTTCAGAAACAAATAAAAAGTCAAGTTGGCAACCTTGCTGTCTATGTATCTACCTAGACTATTTATCCTACATCAATCTATTCCATATTGAGATGGGTGGATTGTTTTATGGGACTACGGTCTACTGGACGTGAAGGCTCGCGAATCTCTTACCTTTCTGGTTCTCCGGCATGACTTCTATTTAGCCGGGCTGGTGGGGCATCACAATTGGGGTGTAACCTCATCTATATGCTAATCAAAAGCTGAAGGGAAGCGATTCACAAGCCTCTCGTCCAACGGTCACAGAGCACTGGCCTCACTGATGGACTTGAGTCCTACCAATGCCCATCTCTAATTTCATATGTGCAAAAAAAAAAAACTGACCAGCACCTCCGAAGAATTTTCTAACAATTCCTCTATCTAAGGTCTTTCACTCTACCCATTTAAAATGAACACTGGCTTGCTTATTGCTTTCCAGTTCCTGACGACATGCACAAACAGCTGATTTTACAGGAACAAGTCACAGCCAGCCCAAGCTAATGTAGACTTCCATATCCATGGAATAAAATTACAGCTCATGTCCACCAGATTGGAAATCTGTCTGATTGAGCGGATTTCTATTCTTGCCCATAGATGGTCCCTAGTGGAGGTTCCCCTCTATGACACCCATATGCTCCAATATGCTCACATGCCCTATAATAATGGAGCCTGTCTTCGTGAGACAGCCCCTTCAAAGTCAAATGAAACCTGTCACCTGAAGAGGTTTTTGCAACCTTTTGATTCTCCCACCTACTTCTTCCAGTGCCCACTAGATCTCCCATACACAGGAGCGCTCACTCATCTGAACGTTCGGGTATTTTCTATCAGAGCCACTGCCAGACACCACTTCTGGTGGCTTAGGTTTAGGAGAACAAAACAATTGGTAGTCTGAAACTGGACATGCCCAATCCACATCTCCCCCGACAAGCATGATGCACATTAGGAATGTTGTCTGAACTCGTTGATAGTGTTGGATGCAGCCAATATTAGTCTAAGGTGTCTAGGAGCTTAGGTCTGAGCCCTTCTCTACTACATTGAATTTTTTAGCAAATTGGTAGGCTCCATGCAGGTATTTTTCAAAGGACTGGGGTAGGGACAATCGGGAAAAAATGGTGCTTGTATAAGGCTTGGATCACACTAATATTCAACAACTCAAAATATCTGATCAGACCCCCATCAGAACCTTTTAATGCCAGATTAGAGTAAGTTTAATTTTTATATCTGTACATCAGGCATTGGGAATCCAGCTATGACAGGTAGTCCATGAAATGGTTAAACGGTATGAAATAATGGAAACGTTAGAATGAGAAATTAAGGAGAACCGTTCTGGAATAAAGGGCGAGGAAGCGGTGAGAGATAAGAGCGCATTGTTCTACGGTGATTAGATCAAAAGACAATGTGAAAGCAGCGAGAGAAAGAGACGCATTAAGTATCTGCTGCTCGGCGTAATGGGAATGGGTCTTCACGATGGAATGGGCTTTTCAATAGGGATAACATCTCCCTTATCAGTGGAATGGTTTGTTAGTGGCAGAATAGTGGAGGATTTGGAGAAGTTGTGTAGAATCGAGGAAAACAGTTTACAAGGCAATAAAAGTATAATATAGTATTTTTACCCGGAACCGTATAACTGTCTAATATAAAAAGTGGTGATTATATTTATGACCGATATTGTCCTACAGGAAACCATAGGAAATATCACAACAGTTAACACCCAGGATTAACTGAATCTATCAATCATGATATTAATTATACAGAAGTGGCACACAATACACAATAGGTTATTGATAAAACGGTGCCGTCATTAATGCAGATGCCCCATATCTGTACGAAACCTGAGCCTGGTACTGCAAAAATTCAGCATTGAATTACTGGCTGTCCCTTACGTAAGAAAAATTATTTTTAGCTAATTACATTTCTAATGCTGAAGCACCGCTCCAGTGTTTATTTTATTTCAGCACTGGAGTGGCGCCACTAATGGAAGTTCACAGACTCTAGTCTATACTCACCAGCCACTGTCTTCAGCTCTTCCAGGCGCCGCCATCATGTGACCGCAACTCTGAAGATGTCTACTAAAGGCTCGTTATGGCTCTCATAGACTTACATTGAGTTGTGACGTCTGGATCGCCCAACAAACACTGGAGCAGAACACTAATGGAGTAGCTCCGAGAACAAATGAAGACGCTGGTTGGTGAGTTTAATACACGGGCTGGGTGGAACCACGCCAAAGGTAAAGTAAAAAAGCCTCGCTATAATGGTGCTTGAAATATGTTTCTTAGGCTCAAAATGAATAAGATCTGTCACAGAACAAAATAAATCTTCTTACATTTACCTACTCACCTACCTCTCATAGGTGGTACTTGTGAGAGGCTTTTTTTCATTCTGGAGATCGCTGATTTGCATACTTTTCTTCTGCGGAACATTGCCGGTAAGTCTCCATGCTCAACTCCTTTCTTTAAGGAGAATCAGAACTTCCCACATAGGTTTGATTTGAGGAATAGTATATTCTACAGCAGGAGTGGGCAATTAATTTATCATATAACATGAAAGACCATATTAATCTTTTAATATTGAGCAGAATTAAAGGAAATTTGTCAGCAGTTTTTTGCTACCCCATCTGAAACAGCATGATGTAGGGGTCGAGACCCTAATTTCAGCAGTGTATCATTTACTGGGCTGCTTGCTATAGTTATCATAAAATCACAGTTTTATCTGCTGTAAATCTACGTGTAAACTGAATGCTGAGCTCTGTATAACCCCGCCCACAACCCTGATTGGTTGCTTTCTGTGTACACTGTGCATAGGCAGAAGGCTGCCAATCAGTAGTGGGGGTGTGGTTATACAGAGCATGAGGACTACGTGGCAGCAGGTACACTAGTCCTCTAGTGATTCAAATCAATGTTTATCAGCAAAACATTATCAAAACTGCAGCAAACAGCCAGTAAATGACACATCCCTGAAATCAATGTCTTTGTCTCAACATGATGCTGATCTCAGATTAGAAGGTAAAAACCTGGAGACAGATTCCTTTTAAATATTTTGACTAGTTATTACTGCTGAAACATGATAAGAAAGCGCTTACCTGACTATCCGCATGGTCAGGTGCACTACCACTTAGTTGCATTTGATACACTGCCCTTTGGCTGTCACAGTCCATGAGCCGGACAGGAGCAGCCAAAGGGTCGGATGTGACCTGTAGGCCATAACTTCTCCAGATTTGGTCTATAGCACTAGTCCTGGTTTTAAAAAATCAGAGAACCTCAACAGGAGCTTGATGGACCCCATGGTAGGTGAAATACATCAATTGGGATTTGATGGGATCTATCACACTTGTCATGGGTTCCTTGTGCTTGAAAGCCATGATACCCATGTGACCATATTTAAAGAAGGATAAGGAATGTATTTGTTTAAGTATTATTTATTGGACATGTAAATAGTTTGTATTCCTTATGTGTATGAGAGTCATTTATGTATTTACTAGATGGTGGCCCGATTCTAACGCATCGGGTATTCTAGAATATGTATGTAGTTTATTTATGAAGATTTTAGAATAATACATTGAATGCACAGGATTCGGCCGGCCGCGCCCAATTAGCGAAGCATGGTCCAAATCCCGCGCCAATTCGCGGCCGGACTGCGCTTGTCGCTGATTGTTCGCGGCCAGCCATGTAGTATATAACAGCCCATGTAGTAAATAGCACAGCCACATAGTATATTGCACAGTCATGTAGTATATAGCACAGCCACGTAGTATATTGCACAGTCATGTAGTATATAGCACAGCCACGTAGTATATAGCACAACCCACAGAGTATATAGCACAGCCCACGGAGTATATAGCACAGCCCACGGAGTATATAACACAGCCCACGGAGTATATAACACAGCCCATGGAGTATATAGCACAGCCACGTAGTATATAGCACAGCCCACGGAGTATATAGCACAGCCCACATAGTATATAACACAGCCCACAGAGTATATAGCACAGCCCACGGAGTATATAGCACAGCCCACGGAGTATATAACACAGCCCACGGAGTATATAACACAGCCCATGGAGTATATAGCACAGCCCATGGAGTATATAGCACAGCCACGTAGTATATAGCACAGCCCACGGAATATATAGCACAGCCCATGGAGTATATAGCACAGCCACGTAGTATATAGCACAGCACATGGAGTATATAGCACAGCCAACGGAGTGTATAACAGCCCACATAGCATATAACACAGCCACACAGTTTATAACAGCCCACGCAGCATATAACACAGCCACATAGTATATAACAGCCCACGCACTCAGTATATAACACAGCCCATGTAGTGTATAACACAGGCCATGTAGTGTATAACACAGGCCACGTAGTGTATAACACAGGCCACGTAGTATATTGCACAGCCCATGTAGTATATTGCACAGCCCACGTAGTATATTGCACAGCCCAAGTAGTATATAGCAGCCCACGTAGTATATTGCACAGCCCACTCAGTATATTGCACAGCTCACGTAGTACATTGCACAGCCCACGCAGTAGATTGCACAGCCCATGTAGTATATTGCACAGCCCACGTAGTATATTGCACAGCCCATGTAGTATATTGCACAGCCCACGTAGTATATTGCACAGCCCACGTATTATATTGCACAGCCCACGTAGTATATTGCACAGCCCACGTAGTATATTGCACAGCCCACGTATTATATTGCACAGCCACGTATTATATTGCACAGCCCACGTATTATATTGCGCAGCCCACGTAGTATATTGCACAGACAATGTAGTATGTTGCACAGCCCACGCAGTATGTAGCAATGTGGGCATCATATCCCTGTTAAAAAAAAGAATTAAAATAATAAATAGTTACTGTATATACTCACCTTCCGTTGGCCCCGGATCCAGGCGAAGTGTTTACCGACGCTCCTCGCACGCTCCGGTCCCAAAAGTGCATTGCAGTCTCGCAAGATGATAACGTAGCGGTCTCGCGAGACCGCTACGTCATCATCTCGCGAGACCTCAATGCATGGAGCGGTCACCGGAGACACGCGAGGAGCGGGAAAGGGCTGTTTTGAATGCGGGGGCCGACGGACGGTGAGTATATAACGATTTTTTATTTTTTAAAATTATTTTTAACATTAGATCTTTTAACTATTGATGCCGCATAGGCAATGCATCAGTTTGGCTTTCTCAATGTCTCTTTCCAGGAACTGACGCACTGAGGCTACGCAGCTCCGTAATACCTTCTGCTACCTCAGACTGAACCAGTCTGTCTCCTGACTGGTCCTGCCTGGAACTAACTCACTAACTTTCCCTACAGACTACCAGTTATATATATATGGGGAGTCACCTAGCAAGTAGGATCAAAAGCTCCCCCTGGTGGCCTGGAGTGTGATTATCTCTGTACTGAGACATCACTGTGTTCATTATCCCCATACTGTGACATCAGTGATTATCCCTGTACTGTTAAGGAGGATTTATGGATAATCTGCACTGCTGGTATCCCATATAATAAATCCAAATTTAGACCAAAAGTACTGCACGTGCAGTTTTTCTTTATTTAGTCAAAGGGTTTCGAAGTGCTACAGACTTCTTCATCAGGACAAGAAAAGCTTTGATACTTTTGACAGAGCAGAGGCTTCTCATCCACTTTGCTCTGTTCACAGGACAAGACTAACTGCGTAATAATGACTGACAGCTGGCTCCCGGCTGCTTAACTGCGGGGAGCTGTCTGTCAATCAGCATGACACTGGCAGAGCAGTGCCCTCAACAGAGCAGCCCAGAAGAGGAAGAGCTGCTCTGTTGATGTGTAGCAACTGACTCTCGCGCACTCTGAGTCGGCGCCGAATAGAACAAGCAGGTAGTTGCCTCTATTAGTATCTACCTGCCTAGTAGTTTTTAGGCCGATAGTAAAAAAAAATATAGTCCTGAACATCCTCTTTAACCTTCGAACCTTCAGAAATCAACTATATAATTTGAGACAATCCCAACATCAAGTGTCCAGTTTCCTACAGTGCCCCCACAGGGTAAATGAAGTATTACACAATGTCTATTGAAATCGCGCTTGTATAAAATATGGACATATTGAGTCGTTTCAGTCACCATCTAACTTTAAAAAAAATATAAATATATTTTTTTTTAATGCAGCAAGGTTGAGCGCAATACGGATTTGATAATCGTCAGCTGTATCTGTCAAGTGAATTGCAAGTGTTAATATACATAATTTAATGTGCTTCCCTCATAGCAATTTCCAGGAGTTGGCAACTGTTAGTGTAAAAGCCACATTATTCTAAAGCTGCAAAAGAAAAACATTTGGTTTTGCAGTTATTCAGTGCGATCATTCTGCTTTTTGGCATGTTTTACTGTAATATAACTTATACAGCCCATGGCATACGCGTGTTCATAAATCCTATTTACGGGCTCACGTATGCCTCTCCCTACTTAGTGTTTACCACCACGGAAAAATACATTATTCTAGATAAATAATCTGTAGCCTTACAATAAATAGATGTTCCTATTAATCTTGGAGTCGATGATTTCTTTTTTTTTTTTTTTTCTCTAATGCATTTAGTAGAAGTCTCATAAATCCACTGTGGGCAGTTTCCAAACTTCCGATAACCCATTAGGTTACAGCCGAGAAAAACAGTTTGTTTTGTAGATATGATTTATTTTATAATGTAAAATATCGAATGTATTTCTTCCTTTACTTTCTGTATATTCTTCAAAGAGATAGACTAAAAAAATACTTGTGTTCCACAATTGAAAGAAATTACCATAATCTGTGAAACATATAATTTACATAGTAATAAGGCAAAAGCAGTGTAAATATGCCGAAAAAATGGCTGCTTCCTTCCAGATCAGACATGACATTACTGTTTATTATCTCTGTATTATTATTTTACTATACTTCTTACCCCTGTAGTTGTGCATGATCCCTGTTTTTTTGTGACATCACTGTGTCTATTATCCATCTACCATGACATCACTATGTACTTTCTCTGCACTGTGACATCACTGGTTTTTAACCCCTTTCTGACATTGGGCGTAATATTACGTCCACGTCGGAATCCCTCCCTTTGATGCAGGCTCCAGAACTGAGGCAACATCTTTCCCGACACATATCAGCTGTTTTGAACAGCTGACATGTGCCTGCAACAGCCGCGGGTGGAATCGCGATCCACCCGTGGCTGTTAACCTGTTAAATACAGCTGTCAATCTCTGACAGCGGCATTCAACTCGCGCTTCTGGTAAGCACACCGGAAATCCCGCCCATCAGTGACCCAGTCACGTGATCGCGGGTCACCGATGAGTTGGCATGACAACCAGAGGTCTCCTGCAGACCTCTACGGTTGTCATAGCCAGATTGCTATGAGCGCCGCCCAGTGGACGGCGCTCATAGCCAGTGATAATATCTGCTACATACAGGCGATTTGATCATCGCCTGTATGAAGCAAAGCCAGTCATACAACTGCAACTTCCAGTCTACCATGGAGACTATTGAAGCATGCAAAAAGTAAAAAAAAAAATGCTTTGAAAAATATTAAAAAGTAAAAACATAAAAGTTCAAATCACCCCCCTTTCGCACCATTCAAAATAAAACAATTAAAAAAAAATCAAACCTACACATATTTCATATCGCCGCGTTCAGAATAGCCCGATCTATCAATATAAAAAAAGAATTAACCCGATCGGTAAATGGCGTAATGAGAAAAAAATTCAAAACGCCAGAATTATGTTTTTTTGGTCGTCGCTACATTACAATTAAATGCAATAATGGGGGATCAAAAGATCGTATCTACACCAAAATGGTATCAAGAAAAACAACAGCTCGAGGCGCAAAAAATAAGCCCTCAACCGACCCTAGATCATGAAAAATGGAGACGCTACAGGTCTCGGAAAATGGTGCCATTCTTTTTTTTTTTCCAAAGTTTGGATTTTTTTTCACCACTTAAATAAAAAAAAGAACCTAGACATGTTTGGTGTCTATGAACTTGTAATGACCTGGAGAATCAAAATGGTAGGTCAGTTTTAGCATTTAGTGAACATGGTAAAAAAAAACTCTCAAAAAACAAGTGAGGAATTGCACTTTTTTTTGCAATTTCACCGCACTTGAAATTTTTTCCCCATTTCCCAATACATGATATGTTAAAACCAATCAAAAGTACAATTTGTCCCACAAAAAACAAGCCCTCACATGGCCATTTTGACGAAAAATCAAACAGTTATAGCTTTGGGAAGAAGAGGAGCAAAAAACAAAAACGCAAAAACAAAAATACCCCCCAGTCGTTAAGGGGTTAAATCCCTGTAGCATGGCAGCACTGTGACTATTATCCCTGTAATGTGACAATACTGTATTATCTCTGTACTGTGACATCACTGTTTTTTTTTATCCCTGTACTGTGACATCACTGTTTATTATGCCTGTACTGTAACATCACCGTGAATATCTCTGTAGTAGGGTGACGTCACTGAGATTGCTATCTCTGTACTATGAGGTTAGTGTTTATTATCCCTGCATTGTGACATCACTGTGTGTATTATCTCTGTACTGTGACATCACTGTGTGTATTATCCCTGTACTGTGACATCACTGTGTGTATTATCTCTGTACTGTGACATCAGTACAGTGATGTCACAGTACAGAGATAATACACACAGTGATGTCACAATGCAGGGATAATAAACACTAACCTCATAGTACAGAGATAGCAATCTCAGTGACGTCACCCTACTACAGAGATATTCACGGTGATGTTACAGTACAGGCATAATAAACAGTGATGTCACAGTACAGGGATAAAAAAAAACAGTGATGTCACAGTTATCGTGTGCGTAATTTTGAAGTTACGTCCATCAGAGGACATAAATTCAGTTGCTGTATCCATATTGGGGCACGCCACACACTTCCCACAGGGTTTACACCCCCATGGTGGCCTCGACTGTTGCCTTTGTGACCCAAATAGTGAGCGTTCTTTAGGGACATACACACTCCTCACCAGAATATCCCTCAAATTCTTAGATCTTCTTGCAGTGAGTGAGGGTTTCTGTGACAGATATTGTTTAAGCACCGGATCCGCCAGCAGGACAGACCAATGTTTAGCTACACTTTCAGACAATTTATCCCATTGGGAATTGTAAGTTGTCACAAATCTTACCTGATTTGATGCAGCTTTTTTAGCCGAGGAGTACAGGAGATGTTCACGTTCCATATTTCTAGCCCGATTATATGCTCTTTTTATACTTCTTCGACTGTAACCCCTCTCCAGAAATCTTTCCTTCATTTCCAGTGCACGGTTTTCGAAATCCTCCATAGTAGAGCAGATTCTTCTAATCCGAAGAAACTGGCCGTATGGTACTGCATTAATTACATGAGATGGATGTGAGGAGCTGGCACGTAGGACTGAATTAACAGCAGTATCCTTACGGAAGGCATCGGAGACGAACAGACCACTGGAATCCTTTTTGACCAAGACATCAAGGAATTCGACCTGCTCAGAGCTATGCTTGTATGTTAAATGAATATTGTATTCATTCCTATTCAAATTCTGAAAAAAAGAATCCAACTCAGTCTGTGTACCACGCCAGATCAGAAAAATGTCATCGATGTAGCGGGTCCAAAATATGACCCGCTCCATCGATGTACCCCGATCCGACGTGAATAGCTCCCTCTCCCACAGCCCCAGGAACACATTTGCATACGAGGGCGCACAAGCCGCCCCCATCGCAGTGCCCTGGAGCTGTAGGTAGAGGGACCCATTAAAAATGAAAAAGTTATGAGTTAAAAGAAACTGTAACAAGCAAACCAAGAACTCGATCTCTTCCCCCGAAAAATTGGTCATATTCAGGAACGCAGTGACCGCCCTCAAGCCATCTTGGTGACGAATATTGGTATAAAGCAACTCAACGTCGCACGTCACCAGCAGCATATCCTCATCAATATACACCGAGTCTATTTTCTTCAGAAAATCCGAAGTATCTCGGGTAAATGAAGGGATTGTTTCAACCAATGGCTTGAGGAACATATCTATGTATCTCCCGATGCCCTCCGTAAGACCCCCCACCCCAGAGATAATCGGCCTGCCTGGAGGATTTTTCTGGTTTTTGTGCACCTTAGGCAGTAGGTATAGGGTAGGGATACGTGGATCCTTAACCAGAAGACTGTCCCTCACCTCCATGGTGATTATCCCCCTTTCCTACGCCTTGCACACAATTTTACGTAATTCCTCTTTATACGAGACAAGAGGATTGAATGTTAGTTTTTTATAACACTCTGAATTCCTCAACATCCGATATACCTCTGTCTCGTATAAATTAGTGGGCCAGACTACCACATTACCGCCCTTGTCCACAGGTTTTATAAGGACCTCCTTCAAATTGCTTAGGGCTTTTATAGATTGATGTTCCCTTTTAGTTAAATTGTCATGCCAAACAATTGGTGGAATCCCTTCAAGTTCCTCTGTCACTAAATGAATAAAAATCTCCACATTCGGACAAAGTGACAAAGGAGGGAATTTTTTAGACTTTTGGCGAAGGGACGGTGGTATCTTACCCAAGGATGGGTTGACATGTTCCTCCGCCAGCTCCTCCAACGTTCTCAATGCAGCTTGTTCCTCAGGAAGAGGGAATCATTTCTGAATCTCTTCACTATGGTACCATTTTTTAAACAATAACGATCTCCCAAAAACGTGCAGATCCTTTATCACCGTAAAGGTGTCAAGCCGCGTGCTAGGTGAGAAAGTTAGGCCTTTAGACAAAACAGATAATTCCTCATCACTAAGCTCGTGATTAGATAAATTGATTACCTTTAATGTGTCATTCCTGGAGGTAGATGCCTGCGGACGTTTGTTAGTATCCGCTTTTTGCTCCTTTTTCCTTTTATTGTTCCCAAATCTTGTTTGAACAGAATATTGGGTCACATCAGATCTCCCACCAGAGGAGGCAATAGATGACACCGATGAAGTTCTTCTAATACGGCTTCCAGAGCCCTTACGTCTCCATCTATACATAGTGCCTTGTTGGAAGTCTGCGTTATCGCGTGATAGTTTTTTAGCCTGCACAGTTTTTATTTGTGCTTCCCATTCATCCGAATTTTTATCCATGCCTACATTAAAGCTGGACAGAGATTCAGCAGATATCAACTTCTTTAAATTGCTATATAATTCATCAATCTCAACCTCAATAGCGATCACAGATTTCTTATTAAGTTCAATTAACAACTCCATAAACTGGAAGGATGATTTGGTACAGATGTCCTCCCATTTTGTAATAAAGTTTTCATCCTGCACTGGAAATGAAGGAAATACCTGGATCCTAAGTCCCCTAGGGATCAATTTCTTCTTTAAGTAGTTCTCAAGGAATGCTCTATTCCACCACAACTTGGTGCGTTTATGTACCAGACGTTTCAACTGAGCTTCCAGATTTTTAACCTCTTCATTATTATTGCTTGCAACATTAGTACCCTCACCATCAAAGACCGAGGCAGCTTGTATCTGCCAGGTCATGTCTCGATTCTTATAGTCCATTGTCTGTCAAAAAAATCTGTGAAAGATACACAGCAGAATTATAATTACCAATAAGACAAACAATACACAGGGTATATCAACACCTGTGTCCGTAAGGAAACAATTATACCTAACGGTCCCGTACAAATAAACGTTATACACCTATAATAAATTGCACAGATGAGACCTCAAAGTACAATTAATAAACAACTTTATTAAATAAAACCAACAGCAAAAAGGACAATAATGATGATGGTAAGTACCAATGGTCAGGCACCATGCACCTGAGGTAATGTGAAAAATAGGTGTCGCTCATACAAAACTCATACAAAACTCTCCCATAAATCATTAGACTATTCTGCCCAGTGGCCTGATATTACACAAAGGGAGACCGAGTTAACATATAGTGAGGCACAATAGTAAAACACATGTAACAGTTACCTCAAGTATCGTGGTGCCAGGAACCCCTATGCACGTTTCGGCCGTATAGGCCTTCTTCCGGGGGAGTGGCTACATTAGAACTTAGACTTGCTTATAAAGTGCCGCCATCCTATCACATACGTTAAAAAATACCGCGTCATATGGTCGCCGTCCACAAGCGGCGCATGCGCTGTCCGCCATCAGAAGGCCATCAGTCGTCCAAGGCGTCATCAGATAGCGACGCCCACGTGGACGCCCAGCTGAGCGAACACGTGAGCGCAGCATCCGATAGAGACGCCAATGAGCGACACCCAGCCCAATGACGTAGGACGCGCACGCGCACAGGAGGAGACCACATACGGGAATACCGCCCACTCGAACCCTTTACTCAAAGGTATGTATACATTCTACCCAGAATACAGGAATGAACATCGAACAGAAGAACCATATTCAAAAAGGAATAAATAGTGCATTTGATTATACAAGATATATAAAAAGTTATTTGATAGAAACAGTAAGGTGCATAATACTCAATATTACAAAGCAGAGCAAAAGACATATTTTCCATAAGTTACACATAATATAAAGAAAAATATTACCATAGACATACATACAAAACATTATAAAGTGAGCACATGTCCATATTCAAAGATACACAAAAAAAGTCTTCTCCTTATCCAATTTCCTCCGTAAGCAAAAAAGGAAGAAACCGTGTATATATATAGTATACAGTGCTAAAAAAGTACTATAAAGTGCACAGCTTGAAGAATACGTCTTCTGCTTGTCCAAATCACTTCATATTCATAAGGGGAACAGTATATACAGAGGGCTGGAAGATAACAAAATCAAGTTAAAACAAGAATAAAAAAACACACACATTTAAAATCCAATGAACCACACACATTAAAAAAAGCAATTCTATTATAGAAAGGGTGCGAAGCTCAGTGTTTCGTTTAGACCGTCCGGTTTCAATGTCCGAAGTTCCCAAATCCAGCGAGATTCTTTCTGGGCCAAAATTTTGCTCACATTCCCACCCCGCGGATCAAGAGGGATACAATCGATCCCCTTAACCCGCAGAAAGGAAGGGTCACTTGCATGAAATTGTTTAAAGTGTCTAGGGATACTTTTCAACACATCCAGATTTTTCTCTTCCTTACCAGCAAGGATGTCCCTCACATGCTCTCTAATACGTATTTTTAAGGCCCTTGTGGTTAGTCCCACATAGATTTTCACACATGTACAATACGCATAGTACACCACCGCAGTGGTAGTGCACGTTATCGTGTGCGTAATTTTGAAGTTACGTCCATCAGAGGACATAAATTCAGTTGCTGTATCCATATTGGGGCACGCCACACACTTCCCACAGGGTTTACACCCCCATGGTGGCCTCGACTGTTGCCTTTGTGACCCAAATAGTGAGCGTTCTTTAGGGACATACAGACTCCTCACCAGAATATCCCTCAAATTCTTAGATCTTCTTGCAGTGAGTGAGGGTTTCTGTGACAGATATTGTTTAAGCACCGGATCCGCCAGCAGGACAGACCAATGTTTAGCTACACTTTCAGACAATTTATCCCATTGGGAATTGTAAGTTGTCACAAATCTTACCTGATTTAATGCAGCTTTTTTAGCCGAGGAGTACAGGAGATGTTCACGTTCCATATTTCTAGCCCGATTATATGCTCTTTTTATACTTCTTCGACTGTAACCCCTCTCCAGAAATCTTTCCTTCATTTCCAGTGCACGGTTTTCGAAATCCTCCATAGTAGAGCAGATTCTTCTAATCCGAAGAAACTGGCCGTATGGTACTGCATTAATTACATGAGACGGATGTGAGGAGCTGGCATGTAGGACTGAATTAACAGCAGTATCCTTACGGAAGGCATCGGAGACCAACAGACCACTGGAATCCTTTTTGACCAAGACATCAAGGAATTCGACCTGCTCAGAGCTATGCTTGTATGTTAAATGAATATTGTATTCATTCCTATTCAAATTCTGAAAAAAAGAATCCAACTCAGTCTGTGTACCCCGCCAGATCAGAAAAATGTCATCGATGTAGCGGGTCCAAAATATGACCCGCTCCATCGATGTACCCCGATCTGACGTGAATAGCTCCCTCTCCCACAGCCCCAGGAACACATTTGCATACGAGGGCGCACAAGCCGCCCCCATCGCAGTGCCCTGGAGCTGTAGGTAGAGGGACCCATTAAAAATGAAAAAGTTATGAGTTAAAAGAAACTGTAACAAGCAAACCAAGAACTCGATCTCTTCCCCCGAAAAATTGGTCATATTCAGGAACGCAGTGACCGCCCTCAAGCCATCTTGGTGACGAATATTGGTATAAAGCGACTCAACGTCGCACGTCACCAGCAGCATATCCTCATCAATATACACTGAGTCTATTTTCTTTAGAAAATCCGAAGTATCTCGGGTAAATGAAGGGATTGTTTCAACCAATTTGTCACTCCTTTGTCACTTTGTCCGAATGTGGAGATTTTTATTCATTTAGTGACAGAGGAACTTGAAGGGATTCCACCAATTGTTTGGCATGACAATTTAACTAAAAGGGAACATCAATCTATAAAAGCCCTAAGCAATTTGAAGGAGGTCCTTATAAAACCTGCGGACAAGGGCGGTAATGTGGTAGTCTGGCCCACTAATTTATACGAGACAGAGGTATATCGGATGTTGAGGAATTCAGAGTGTTATAAAAAACTAACATTCAATCCTCTTGTCTCGTATAAAGAGGAATTACGTAAAATTGTGTGCAAGGCGTAGGAAAGGGGGATAATCACCATGGAGGTGAGGGACAGTCTTCTGGTTAAGGATCCACGTATCCCTACCCTATACCTACTGCCTAAGGTGCACAAAAACCAGAAAAATCCTCCAGGCAGGCCGATTATTTCTGGGGTGGGGGGGTCTTACGGAGGGCATCGGGAGATACATAGATATGTTCCTCAAGCCATTGGTTGAAACAATCCCTTCATTTACCCGAGATACTTCGGATTTTCTGAAGAAAATAGACTCGGTGCATATTGATGAGGATATGCTGCTGGTGACGTGCGACGTTGAGTCGCTTTATACCAATATTCGTCACCAAGATGGCTTGAGGGCGGTCACTGCGTTCCTGAATATGACCAATTTTTCGGGGGAAGAGATCGAGTTCTTGGTTTGCTTGTTACAGTTTCTTTTAACTCATAACTTTTTCATTTTTAATGGGTCCCTCTACCTACAGCTCCAGGGCACTGCAATGGGGGCGGCTTGTGCGCCCTCGTATGCAAATGTGTTCCTGGGGCTGTGGGAGAGGGAGCTATTCACGTCGGATCGGGGTACATCGATGGAGCGGGTCATATTTTGGACCCGCTACATCGATGACATTTTTCTGATCTGGCGTGGTACACAGACTGAGTTGGATTCTTTTTTTCAGAATTTGAATAGGAATGAATACAATATTCATTTAACATACAAGCATAGCTCTGAGCAGGTCGAATTCCTTGATGTCTTGGTCAAAAAGGATTCCAGTGGTCTGTTGGTCTCCGATGCCTTCCGTAAGGATACTGCTGTTAATTCAGTCCTACATGCCAGCTCCTCACATCCGTCTCATGTAATTAATGCAGTACCATACGGCCAGTTTCTTCGGATTAGAAGAATCTGCTCTACTATGGAGGATTTCGAAAACCGTGCACTGGAAATGAAGGAAAGATTTCTGGAGAGGGGTTACAGTCGAAGAAGTATAAAAAGAGCATATAATCGGGCTAGAAATATGGAACGTGAACATCTCCTGTACTCCTCGGCTAAAAAAGCTGCATCAAATCAGGTAAGATTTGTGACAACTTACAATTCCCAATGGGATAAATTGTCTGAAAGTGTAGCTAAACATTGGTCTGTCCTGCTGGCGGATCCGGTGCTTAAACAATATCTGTCACAGAAACCCTCATTCACTGCAAGAAGATCTAAGAATTTGAGGGATATTCTGGTGAGGAGTCTGTATGTCCCTAAAGAACGCTCACTATTTGGGTCACAAAGGCAACAGTCGAGGCCACCATGGGGGTGTAAACCCTGTGGGAAGTGTGTGGCGTGCCCCAATATGGATACAGCAACTGAATTTATGTCCTCTGATGGACGTAACTTCAAAATTACGCACACGATAACGTGCACTACCACTGCGGTGGTGTACTATGCGTATTGTACATGTGTGAAAATCTATGTGGGACTAACCACAAGGGCCTTAAAAATACGTATTAGAGAGCATGTGAGGGACATCCTTGCTGGTAAGGAAGAGAAAAATCTGGATGTGTTGAAAAGTATCCCTAGACACTTTAAACAATTTCATGCAAGTGACCCTTCCTTTCTGCGGGTTAAGGGGATCGATTGTATCCCTCTTGATCCGCGGGGTGGGAATGTGAGCAAAATTTTGGCCCAGAAAGAATCTCGCTGGATTTGGGAACTTCGGACATTGAAACCGGACGGTCTAAACGAAACACTGAGCTTCGCACCCTTTCTATAATAGAATTGCTTTTTTTAATGTGTGTGGTTCATTGGATTTTAAATGTGTGTGTTTTTTTATTCTTGTTTTAACTTGATTTTGTTATCTTCCAGCCCTCTGTATATACTGTTCCCCTTATGAATATGAAGTGATTTGGACAAGCAGAAGACGTATTCTTCAAGCTGTGCACTTTATAGTACTTTTTTAGCACTGTATACTATATATATACACGGTTTCTTCCTTTTTTGCTTACGGAGGAAATTGGATAAGGAGAAGACTTCTCTATGCGATGCACTTTAATATTAAGACACTTTATATATAAACGTATTTTTTGTGTATCTTTGAATATGGACATGTGCTCACTTTATAATGTTTTGTATGTATGTCTATGGTAATATTTTTCTTTATATTATGTGTAACTTATGGAAAATATGTCTTTTGCTCTGCTTTGTAATATTGAGTATTATGCACCTTACTGTTTCTATCAAATAACTTTTTATATATCTTGTATAATCAAATGCACTATTTATTCCTTTTTGAATATGGTTCTTCTGTTCGATGTTCATTCCTGTATTCTGGGTAGAATGTATACATACCTTTGAGTAAAGGGTTAGAGTGGGCGGTATTCCCGTATGTGGTCTCCTCCTGTGCGCGTGCGCGTCCTACGTCATTGGGCTGGGTGTCGCTCATTGGCGTCTCTATCGGATGCTGCGCTCACGTGTTCGCTCAGCTGGGCGTCCACGTGGGCGTCGCTATCTGATGACGCCTTGGACGACTGATGGCCTTCTGACGGCGGACAGCGCATGCGCCGCTTGTGGACGGCGACCATATGACGCGGTATTTTTTAACGTATGTGATAGGATGGCGGCATTTTATAAGCAAATCTAAGTTCTAATGTAGCCACTCCCCCGGAAGAAGGCCTATACGGCCGAAATGTGCGTAGGGGTTCCTGGCACCACGATACTTGAGGTAACTGTTACATGTGTTTTACTATTGTGCCTCACTATATGTTAACTCGGTCTCCCTTTGTGTAATATCAGGCCACTGGGCAGAATAGTCTAATGATTTATGGGAGAGTTTTGTATGAGCGACACCTATTTTTCACATTACCTCAGGTGCATGGTGCCTGACCATTGGTACTTACCATCATCATTATTGTGCTTTTTGCTGTTGGTTTTATTTAATAAAGTTGTTTATTAATTGTACTTTGAGGTCTCATCTGTGCAATTTATTATAGGTGTATAACGTTTATTTGTACGGGACCGTTAGGTATAATTGTTTCCTTATGGACACAGGTGTTGATATACCCTGTGTATTGTTTGTCTTATTGGTAATTGTGACATCACTGTGTGTATTATCCCTGTACTGTGACATCACTGTGTATTATCCCTGTACTGTGACATCACTGTGTGTATTATCTCTGTACTGTGACATCACTGTGTGTATTATCTCTGTACTGTGACATCACTGTGTGTATTATCCCTGTACTGTGACATCACTGTGTGTATTATCCCTGTACTGTGACATCACTGTGTGTATTATTCCTGTACTGTGACATCACTGTGTTTATTATCTCTGTACTGTGACATCACTGTGTGTATTATCCCTGTTCTGTGACATCACTGTTTATTATCCCTGTACTGTGACATCACTGTGTTTATTATCCCTGTACTGTGACATCACTGTGTTTATTTACCCAGTTCTGTGACATCACTGTGTGTATTATCCCTGTTCTGTGACATCACTGTGTGTATTATCCCTGTTCTGTGACATCATTGTGTGTATTATCCCTGTACTGTGACATCACTGTGTGTATTATCCCTGTACTGTGACATCACTGTGTTTATTTACCCTGTTCTGTGACATCACTGTGTGTATTATCCCTGTTCTGTGACATCACTGTGTGTTATCCCTGTTCTGTGACATCACTGTGTGTATTATCCCTGTACTGTGACATCACTGTGTTTATTTATCCTGTTCTGTGACATCACTGTGTGTATTATCCCTGTTCTGTGACATCACTGTGTGTATTATCCCTGTTCTGTGACATCACTGTGTGTATTATCCCTGTACTGTGACATCACTGTGTGTATTATCCCTGTTCTGTGACATCACTGTGTGTATTATCCCTGTTCTGTGACATCACTGTGTTTATTATCCCTGTACTGTGACATCACTGTGTGTATTATCCCTGTTCTGTGACATCACTGTGTTTATTTACCCTGTACAGTGACATCAATGTAATTATTACCTATGTACAGTGACATTACCTTGTTCATGATCTCTGCGCTGTGACCTCATTACATTATACATGTACAGTGATACCAATAGTTATCTCTTTACTGTAACATAACTGATCATTTTCCAAGTTCTCTAACAAAACTATAAAAATTATTCCATCACTACATAGATTTACAAAACTTAGCAGGTGATTAAGACGCAGTTTTGCATTGCACAGGAGTAGCCCTTTGAATATTGTAAAATGCTGTGCTGCTGCTTACCTGTAGCTTAAAAATATAAATCATTTTGGTAGTAATCCGAGGTGCTGAAGAAGTCGATT
Organism: Ranitomeya variabilis; assembly: GCF_051348905.1. Lineage (NCBI taxonomy): Eukaryota > Metazoa > Chordata > Amphibia > Anura > Dendrobatidae > Ranitomeya > Ranitomeya variabilis. The sequence continues at coordinate 37,754,458 of NC_135239.1, read as the reverse complement.
TCTACACTTTTATCGAACAGTTTTAACGTGGATTACCTAAAACAGTGGTAATTGTATTTTTTTTTTGTTTACAGGCTCCTGAAATACTTCCTCAAGTCCCAGTATTGGAACCAATACATGGCGATTAGTGGTGGGGACGGGGATGTTCTAAGTTTCGGGTCCAGAAGCTTCAAGTTCTGCCATGTTAGTAGCTACTGTATGACCTAGAACTTATTTTCTAAAGAGTAAAACAACACGTACAATAATCTATATATTTATGAGCCCTCATTAGATCTTCTTTATATTGTTACCACACAAAAGATATTTTTACTGGAAATCAATAAGGTTTTGTAGAGATTATTGAGCTGATGTTGCTCCCCAGACATTTGGCATCGAGAACTGCAACGTTCTACGTCAATGACTATTCAATGAAAATGTTTACACAGAATGAGAACTTCAGGATAATGTTCAGATTTTAATCACCAGGAAAGGAAAGGAGAATTTCCATTATTGGTTTTAAATGTAATCTGCATATTTAGCAAAGGTTGATTCTTCTTCGTAGCCTTAAACAAATTACTGGTTAGAAAATCATCATTGTACATTTATCATGTGAGAGATTGTGAGCTCCTCGGATGACGCTTTGCTCTACGGAAGATATTGGAACACATCAGCTCTTTAAAGGGCTTGTCCATTTTCGTTTTAGAAAACGTACGGTAGTTTCAAATATCCTAATATCCTGTTACGACGCTTTAAGGTTTCAGTTATTGTGGATTTTTCGTCAATTATTTGGAATAAAATGCGATATTTTTATTTTGCTTTTTTTATGGCACGTGAGAAATTTATTAAACACTTGCAACATATTTCTACTGTTTTTCACCTCAACTGATGGGTTTTTTTTTGTTTATTCAGAGCACATGAGATTTAACGTTCCAGGTGTTTTATCATATTTAAAAAGTTCCAAAATCACTGAAATAAGTGGCATAATAAGAAGAGTAACAGTTCTGGATTCAGTATTGTTTAAGGATGAGCCCTAAGTCCTGTGTCATTCTAATGTGAGCGTGACTATAAGTCCTGTGTCATTCTAATGTGAGCGCGACTGTAAGTCCTGTGTCATTCTAATGTGAGCGCGACCATAAGTCCTGTGTCATTCTAATGTGAGCGCGACCATAAGTCCTGTGTCATTCTAATGTGAGCGCGACCGTAAGTCCTGTGTCATTCTAATGTGAGTGCGACCATAAGTCCTGTGTCATTCTAATGTGAGCGCGACTGTAAGTCCTGTGTCATTCTAATGTGAGCGCGACTATAAGTCCTGTGTCATTCTAATGTGAGCCTGACCATAAGTCCTGTGTCATTCTAATGTGAGCGCGACCATAAGTCCTGTGTCATTCTAATGTGAGCGCGACTGTAAGTCCTGTGTCATTCTAATGTGAGCGTGACTATAAGTCCTGTGTCATTTTAATGTGAGCCTGACCATAAGTCCTGTGTCATTCTAATGTGAGCGCGACCATAAGTCCTGTGTCATTCTAATGTGAGCGCGACCCTAAGTCCTGTGTCATTCTAATGTGAGCGCGACCACAAGTCCTGTGTCATTTTAATGTGAGCGCGACCACAAGTCCTGTGTCATTCTAATGTGAGCGCGACCACAAGTCCTGTGTCATTCTAATGTGAGCGCGACCACAAGTCCTGTGTCATTCTAATGCGAGCGCGACCATAAGTCCTGTGTCATTCTAATGCGAGCGCGACCATAAGTCCTGTGTCATTCTAATGCGAGCGCGACCATAAGTCCTGTGTCATTCTAATGCGAGCGCGACCATAAGTCCTGTGTCATTCTAATGCGAACGCGACCATAAGTCCTGTGTCATTCTAATGCGAGCGCGACCATAAGTCCTGTGTCATTCTAATGCGAGCGCGACCATAAGTCCTGTGTCATTCTAATGTGAGCGCGACCATAAGTCCTGTGTCATTCTAATGCGAGCGCGACCATAAGTCCTGTGTCATTCTAATGCGAGCGCGACCATAAGTCCTGTGTCATTCTAATGTGAACGCGACCATAAGTCCTGTGTCATTCTAATGTGAGCGCGACCATAAGTCCTGTGTCATTCTAATGCGAGCGCGACCATAAGTCCTGTGTCATTCTAATGTGAGCGCGACCATAAGTCCTGTGTCATTCTAATGTGAGCGCGACCATAAGTCCTGTGTCATTCTAATGTGAGCGCGACCATAAGTCCTGTGTCATTCTAATGTGAGCGCGACCATAAGTCCTGTGTCATTCTAATGCGAGCGCGACCATAAGTCCTGTGTCATTCTAATGTGAGCGCGACCATAAGTCCTGTGTCATTCTAACAGTAACAGATCCCAAGACCATTCATATATGATGGCTTTTCATCCTTGGAGGGGTCTCACAATTTTGCCTGCGAACACTGCCATGAATAAAGAGTGAGATCTAAACATCCTCCAAGAGCAATTTCTCCCAACCATCCAGGAGGAATTTGACAGTCAGCAAGGTTTTTTCAGGATGATGGAGACAATGTCAAAAGTTAAAAGTGATAACTAAGTGACTCAGTGAACCATACATTGATATTTTGGGTCAATGTCTAAGAAACTCCCCAGATCTCAATTTCATTGACATCTTATGGTGAATCCTCAAAATGTGAAAGGAAAAACAGAAACACAGAAATTGTGATAAACTTCAAGCACTGATTAGGCTGGAATGGGCGGTCATCAGTCAGAATTTAAGGCAGAAGCGGATATCCAACTGCCGGGGGAATGTGAACTGTAGACATCTTAAAAATAAAGGTCAAGTCTATGAATATGATGCTTTCCTGATGTATTTGTCAATAAAAGTTTAAAAACTTATGAAATTACTTAGAATGGTACTTCAGTAACCATAAAGACATCTGAAGTCTGAAGCAGCAAATCTTGCGAAAAACAAAATTTGTGTCAAACATTTTTGTCCACGATTGTTTTTTCGCAGATAATATTGAGACTCAACAATCCTTGAAATTAAATAACCGAAGCAGATATGCTTGTAGTAATAGGAACATAGAGTGAATAATTCAGAAACATTACAAAAAACATAAAGAGCGTAACAAACGCTTAAAAAGTATGCTATCTTTTTTTAATTTAATCATCCTCCAGGCATTGTAAAGTAATATTATAATATTCCTCATATTGATATTTTGCTTCTTTCTCTCACGAACGTTATGCTGCAGTTCCGTTTTAATTACAAGTTTATCCTCCTTTAGAAGCTGCTTTCAACTGCTGCTCATCTACATGTGTACACTATATTGAAACATTCTGGGTTTTGGAATAACCTTGTTTGAGCTTCTTTGTTTCCCACCCCTGTATTCAGGCAATGGACTTCCCATACTTTGAATGTTTGAATATGGCATATGGTTCTTGCTGAGCAGCAGATGAAAGGAGCTCAAAATGGGCTTGGAACTAAAACTAAAGTATAGTTTTTTGGAGAAAAGGAAGCAAAATAAGGGAACAAATATGCTACAAAACCTAAATTAAATAAAAGTTTAGTTAATCTTTTATCATACGATTAAATGCTAAGTATATTTTAGGTTGTGATGTCAGCATAAGGCACCATATTTTTAATGCTTCTAGAGGTAAACACCTCCATAATATGACAAACAATGGAGCATACGAGATTGTGAATACATGGTAGAATTAAATACTTTACATGTATCTGTAAGATTGGAAGAGTGTAAAGGAACTTTATGGGTGAACCGCAGGCAAGAACTGCGATAGATCTACTGAACACATAAGCATAACACAGTCAAATGTATACTCACCAGGTCACACTGTGGCCATATATATTTTTCACTTCTGTGGAAAGTCAAATTATTATTAAATTAATATTAACCAATCAAAGTGATAATAAGGGCTTGTGCACATGACAGTAAAAAGCGGACAAGTGCTATCAGTATTTTTGACAAATAGCACGTGTGTAACCCATAGAATAACATGGTGACGTGTTCGATTTTTTCTGGTACTCGGTCCAAGGAAAAAAATCGTGGCATGCACAAGTTGCCTCTTATAATCGGACTAGATTGTGGCCCGATTCTAACGCATCGGGTATTCTAGAATATGCATGTCCCCGTAGTATATGGACAATGATGATTCCGACTGTGCCCGTCACTGATTGGTCGAGGCAACCTTTTTGACATCATCGTCGCCATGGCAACCATTATGACATCTACGTCGATACTGTGCCCATCGCTGATTGGTCGAGGCCTGGCAGCTTCGACCAATCAGAGACGCGGGATTTCCATTATGACATCATCGTCGTCATGCTGTGCCCGTCGCTGATTGGTCGAGGCCTGGCGGCCTCGACCAATCAGAGACGCGGGATTTCTACGTCGATACTGTGCCCGTCGCTGATTGGTCGAGGCCCAGGTGGCCTCGACCAATCAGCGAATGAATAAACGGGACAGACAGACAGACAGACAGAAAAACCCTTAGACAATTATATATATAGATGGCACTCACCCATCCATGTATTTGGGTCCATAGGAAACATTGGACTGCACTCAGATGACATCTGATTTTCACGGACAGTCTGAATGGAGAAGATGGATGCTCCACAAACAAAGTTAATTTCAATCAATGTTTTCATCAATAGATATTGGAATAATAATAATTTCCACAATTGGATGTGTTTGAAAAAAATGTTCCTGTGCTGAGACAATCTTGTAAATGTGCTGCTGTGTACTGTGTAATGGTCGTGTTCGACCATACAGGAACATGGTCTGATCATACCACATCTCCGGGGCAGGGGAGGAAGCAAAAAAGTATACAGACATTACAACATAGGATCACAGCTGATTATTTCTTTCAGGTAAAATATTGCTTTAAAACAGACAGGGAAATGTTTTGCCTAACAAAAAGAATAATCTGTCATCCTATACAGTACTGTCTGTATCCTCTCTTTTGTTTCCCCTTCTGCCCAGGAGCTGTGTTCCTGTACGGTCAGACATGGCCATTACACAGCACATAGCAGGGGCACATTTATAAGATTATCTCAGCACAGGAACATTTTTTTTAACACATCCAATTGTGAAAATTCTTATTGTTCGAAGATCTATTAATTAAAAAGTACTTTGTTCGTGGGAAAACCTCTTTAAATCTCCAAATCTGAGAACTATGGATCGCACTATGATTACACGCTGATCAAACTCTGATCGGTGTGTTCAGAATAATTGGACTGGTTTTCTTAGTTGAGAGAAACCCGGTGGTGTGACCCTAGCCTTATTGTGGGTGATTTCACATTCCATTGATGATACAGTACAATGGCTCAGCGCTTATTCCGGAAAAGATGTTAGCGGAGGAAATAATTGTCCATCACTTTATTAACAGCGATGCATAAGAAAAGGGACTTTGAGCAAAGATTTCTTAAGTAGAAGTTTCATCTTTTTTTTCCTGTAAGTTTTGGGGACTCTTGGTGGCAATGCCATGGTTTCGGTAATTAAATGAACCGTGTTTTTACTGCAGCGTTACTTTTGTACGGTTGGGATCTTGTTATTTTTATTTTAAACTAAAAAGAGGCGAGAAGCGGTGATGGATAAAAAGGACGAACGAGTCACTCATTACTCAGCACTAGAATTTCACAGGCTGCGATATCAAATAAACATATGTTCAGATAACGTCTCTGCACTTCCCTCGGATAAATAAAAAGCCGACACCAATTTTATTGTTGTTTATTTACACAGTTTACATCCAACAATTCCTCTAAACTGACATGAAGCTTCTACTACCGGTAAGACTGTCCTCTCTAGAAATTGCGCTTTCAAGCAGAGTTAGGCAAAATGGCCATAGATAAAAGCCAAATATCAAAAGACTGACTGTCACTTCCAAACCAAAATCAAAAGTGAACAGGGGCTTGGTAAGAGTAACCATCTCAATATATGACCAACAAATAAAGTAGCCCTCTGTAGTGCTATAGCACGCAAACATGAAATATATGACATTTGAATTGCATTACTGCAATATGAAAATAAAATTATTTATGAATGAAAATATGAAAAATTGAAAATACGTAGCGTATAAATTGGCCAATTCATGTGTATCTGACAGCCAGTGACAAGGCGATCCCCTGTTGCTGGGAACCTATCTAATGTAAATCCTCTCCTAGGGTGAAGCCTGCATTTACATGAGTAGATACGGAGAGGATTTACATTAGGATAGGTTCCCAGCAACAGGAGATTGCCTTGTCATTGGCTGCTGGGCCCACATGAATTGGCCAAATTATGTGCCAAGTATCTCCATTTTTTCTTATTATCTAGTGCAGTAATGCGATTCAAATTTCATATATTTCATGTTTGCATGCTATAGCACTACAGAGTGCAATATTATTTGTTGGTTATATATTGAGATGGCTACTCTTAGTAAGCACCCGTTCATACCTGATTTTTGTTTGGATGTGACGGTTAGTCTTTTGATATTTGTATACATAGACTCTCTGACTGAACGCTCCACCCCTCAGCCTCAGGTATTTTAAATTACAGAAGGATCCTACCTTCCCACATAAATGTAGACGTCAGTCTAAGAGAGGATTCACATTAGATAGGTTCCCAGCAAAGAGAATCACCTTGTCATGGCTGCCGGGTACACATGAATTGGCCAATTTATGCACCAAGTATTCTCAATTTTTCATATTTTCTAATGCAGTAATGCAATTCATATTTCATATATTTCATGTTTACATGCTATAGCACTACAGAATGCTACTTTATTTGTTGGTCATTTATGAAAGCCATCCTGATGCTTTGCTGGATATCAGACCTTACACAAGGGCAGAGATACACTACATACAGTCATGGCCAAAAGTATTGACACCCCTGCAATTCTGTCAGATAATACTCAGTTTCTTCCTGAAAATGATTGCAATCACAAATTCTTTGTTATTATTATCTTCATTTAATTTGTCTTAAATGAAAAAACACAAAAAGAATTGTCCTAAATCCAAATTGGATATAATTCCACACCAAACATAAAAAAGGGGCTGGACAAAAGTATTGGCGCCGTTTGAAAAATCATGTGATGCTTCTCTAATTAGTGTAATTAACAGCACCTGTAACTTACCTGTGGCACCTAACAGGTGTTGGCAATAACTAAATCACACTTGCAGCCAGTTGACATGGATTAAAGTTGACTCAACCTCTGTCCTGTGTCCTTGTGTGTACCACATTGAGAATGGAGAAAAGAAAGAAGACCAAAGAATTGTCTGAGGATTTGAGAAACCAAATTGTGAGGAATCATGAGCAATCTCAAGACTACAAGTCCATCTCCAAAGACCTGAATGTTCCCGTGTCTACCGTGCGCAGTGTCATCAAGAAGTTTAAAGCCCATGGCACTGTGGCTAACCTGCCTAGATGTGGACGGAAAAGAAAAATTGACAAGAGATTTCAACGCAAGATTGTGCGGATGTTGGATAAAGAACCTCGACTAACATCCAAACAAGTTCAAGCTGCACTGCAGTCCGATGGTACAACAGTCAACCCGTACTATCCGTCGGCGTCTGAATGAAAAGGGACTGTATGGTAGGAGACCCAGGAAGACCCCACTTCTTACCCCAAGACATAAAAAAGCCAGGCTGGAGTTTGCCAAAACTTATCTGAAAAAGCCTAAAACGTTTTGGAAGAATGTTCTTTGGTCAGATGAGACAAAAGTAGAGCTTTTTGGGCAACAGCATCAACATAGAGTTTACAGGAGAAAAAAGAGGCATGCAAAGAAAAGAACACTGTCCCTACAGTCAAACATGGCGGAGGTTCCCTGATGTTTTGGGGTTGCTTTGCTGCCTCTGGCATCGGACTGCTTGACCGTGTGCATGGCATTATGAAGTCTGAAGACTACCAACAAATTTTGCAGCATAATGTAGGGCCCAGTGTGAGAAAGCTGGGTCTCCCTCAGAGGTCATGGGTCTTCCAGCAGGACAATGACCCAAAACACACTTCAAAAAGCACTAGAAAATGATTTGAGAGAAAGCACTGGAGACTTCTAAGGAGGCCAGCAATGAGTCCAGACCTGAATCCCATAGAACACCTGTGGAGAGATCTAAAAATGGCAATTTGGAGAAGGCGCCCTTCAAATATCAGGGACCTGGAGCAGTTTGCCAAAGAAGAATGGTCTAAAATTCCAGCAGAGCATTGTAAGAAACTCATTGATGGTTACCGGAAGCGGTTGGTCGCAGTTATTTTGGCTAAAGGTTGTGCAACCAAGTATTAGGCTGAGGGTGCCAATACTTTTGTCTGGCCCATTTTTGGAGTTTTGTGTGAAATGATCAATGTTTTGCTTTTTGCTTCATTCTCTTTTGTGTTTTTTTCATTTAAGACAAATTAAATGAAGATAATAATACCAAAGAATTTGTGTTTGCAATCATTTTCAGGAAGAAACTGAGTATTATCTGACAGAATAGCAGGGGTGTCAATACTTTTCGCCATGACTGTAGATAAAAGTATTGAGACACGTCTTACATTACCTGAATTCAAGTTTCTCCATCAGTCTTGTTGCCCATGGAGTATAACTTGTGGCCCCCAGTATCATACATCAGAGACAATGGGGCCGGATGTTAAACATCCAGCCCTCCAGACCCTCGCTCTGCCATCTGCCTCTACTAACATGTGACAGAAGGCCCGGTGGTGCAGAGCTCACTGATACCAGCGCAGTCTTCTAGAAGGAGCCACCAGTATAACAGGTCCATTTATGACATTTCTTCTTCCTAAATCTTCCCCCATCACCTGTGAGTGATATTATTGAGAAGTGGGAAGAACCGCAGCAACTCAGCCACAAAGTGGAGACCCCGTAACGTTACAAAGTGGGGTCACCGAGCGCTGAGGAGCAGAGGGCGGAAAAGGCACCAACGCTCTGCTGACTCCATAACTGCGGAGTCCAGACCTCCTCTGGTATTAATGTGAGAAGGTGAGCAGTGCCCAAGAAGACGTCATGGCAAGAGGAGTGAATTTGTTTAAAAATATTTTTTTGTTTGCATATGTTATTTATGTATAAAAGTTTAATTTTATCCTAATGGCCGGTTTGTGTTCGGTTTCCTGGAGGTTTAACCTCAAGGCCGTCCCAGGGATTGTGGACGGCTGTTGAATAAAGAAAACAGTGGAGATCTGTAGGGATATAGATAGTACACACTGGGTAAGATACAGATAAATAGTTTGGAAATAGCCCATATACTGGGAGGGGTTATAGCAAACAAAAACGGGAAACACTTCTTGAATAGGACTGGGATTCTCAGATGGTGTTAGCACAAGGTTCAAGTTCACATACAAGCTGCGATGGGCCCTAACAGTACCAAGCTTCCAAACAGGAGGACCTCAGCCCCATCCAACAGTTTTGGGGTCAACTAGGTTGGAGACTGGGATCCCGGCCTCTCGCCAACATCGTTGTCTGACCTCACAAATGCTCTTCACTCCAAAATCTTGTAGAAAACCTACAAAGGCTCCTGTAGATGTAATGTGGAGGAGGCACAATACTTTTTCCATGATATATGAAGGATGAAGAGAGAGGTAGCAATTACACCTGAGCTCTGGTGCCTGAGGCAGCCGACAGACCCCTCCGTTACATAAGAAGTCAATATTATTTGTGACATTACACAGAATCCCTGTGTCTCCATGATACAGATCTGCAGAGGACCATCCAGTCTCTTATAGGGTCAATGCAGCACGACGCCACATAGGGCAGCAGAATAGACCAATGCACAATACTCACAGCCGGTGGTTTCTTCTCCTTTTTTCCTACCATCTTGAATCCTTTGATGATTAATGTGTTATTGTGGTTATAGGAATACTATGGTGGCGTGAGGCGTGAGTGATCTATAGCATAGTATCTCCTCTACTAAATATTGCGCCCCATGCTATGGAATGACAAGTGTTATTTACTATGTGGATTCGTCCCTGACCTGCCTTGTTTCGCAGTGCCCACTGTGTACAAATGACTTGGAAGACTGGCTGTAAATCCAGATTATATAAAAAAAATACTTGTGCGCATTTAGACAGAGTCGTAAATAGGACTTTAGATATGGGGCCCCATGATTTCTAAATAGGCCCCTGTCCCTCCTCCCACAAGTGTATCCAGTGGAGTAGACAAGGTCATAGAGCATGGAGACTAGCACAGTCCCTAACTTTTAAAGGAAACCTGTGAGCAGGATTGTGCACAGTAACCTACAGACCGTATCACCAGGTATCATTGTAATCAGTATAATGGCGCCAACCTGACACTGTCTGTAGGTTGCTGGGCACAATCCTGCTGACAGGTTCCCTTTAAAGACAAGTAAAGGGACGTTTATTGCAGGATTTACATATCATCCTATCGAAGCAATTTACTGCTTTTTCCCCACTAAAATATTCTTTTCATTGACCACTTAGTGCATGGAACAAATTGCCTCCTACACGCAGTATGATACCCCACAGTGCATTCACCCACAGTACCCCCACATGCACAACATGAAGACGCTACACCAGTGTTTCTCAACTCCAGTCCTCAAGACCCACCAACAGGCCATGTCTTCAGGATTTCCATAGGTGATGGAGTTAATGCTGAAGCAGGTGATGAAATTATCACCTGTGAAATACTAAGAGATCCTGAAAACTTGACCTGTTGGTGGGCCTTGAGGACCGGAGTTGACAAACACTGCGCTACAGTGACCCAAGTACTGTGCACCCTAAATCCCCCAACAAATACCATGATAGTCCCCTCTGTATCCCCCACACAGTAGGATGTTTTCACATCCCCCACACACAGTATGATGGACCCAACAACCTCCCACACACAGGATGATGTCCCTCACAGACACACACACAGTATGGTGGACTACATAGCATGCCACATAGTATGAATAACCCAGCAGCCCCCCCCCCCACACAGTATAATGTTCCTCACAGACATCCACATAGTATGAGGTGCTCCAAACCACTGTCTCCCATGATAATATGTTGTTCCCCACAACTGCTCACAAACAGTATGAAGGACTCAATAGCCCCACACACAGAAAAATGGATGCAATTTTCTCACATACAATACGATGGACCCCACAGCCCCCCACACAGTATGAAGACATCCACTGTCGGCTATATACACAGTATGAATTGCTCACACATTATGATTCCCCTACAGTGACCTGACCACAGTGTGTATTGAGATGCTCTGTATTAATGAAGAAACGTGAGAAATTGTGTACCGCTATACTATGTACATAGTTGCCACGCAATGGCTGTTTAATAAAGCTTTGTTTGTTAAGAACTGATGGTCTCCTTTCATGAACTGGTTAACATTCTGGTCCTGGCAAACCATAGTCATCGTTTACATACGTCCTGCATGGGCGTAGCGCCATCACAGCACAAGTCTACACACCCAGACAGGACCCCCGAACTTCATGTAACGAGCAGGTGAGTGCTTCACCCGCGGCTACTGCCCTGCGCCACATAACACAGGAAAGAAACAGGATGCTACAGCAAAAGCCCTGAAGAAGTCCCTAACCTCCATCACTGGCGGACACAGATAGATAAGGGCCCCTGGGAAAGAGCAGTATATGGGCCCTTTGCAGTCCAATTGCCCTCCATAATTTCCCAATTTCACCATTTTTGGAGGCCGCCTTACCTCCTGGGCCCCTGTGGCTGCACTGGTCGCACCAAAGGTTTTTCCGCCCCTGATCTCTAGACCCCAATGATGCAGTATCGTCCCTTCCACTGCCATCCACCAGTGACCATGAATGTCACCATCTGACTGCCTTCGATCACTCAGGATTACTCTTTGCTGCTCTAGACCATCAGTTATTCCGATATTAGCTTTGGGACTGCCCGATACCACCTTAACCCCTTCACTGCCCTGTAACATTAGTTACTCTGCATTTACATTAACCCCTTCAATGCTCTAGACAACCAGGTATATTCTCTCCTTCACTGTCCTAGATCATCAAAGATCCTTGTGTTAACGTCCTAAACACAAACCATTCATCTTCCAAGATCAAGATGGATCTGAAATGCTTCTGTTATGTTCTAGACCGTCAGATATATTGAAATTAACCTCATCGCAGACCCTAGACCTAAGGAATCTTTACATTAACCCCTCCATCGCCGAGACCACCACGGATACTGAAATCATACCCATCACTGTCTTAGACATTGCCATTAACTAATTCACTGCCCTTGACCACCGGGAATCCTTACATCAACCCCTTCATTGCCTAACACCACTTTGGATTTGACATTACGTCCTTCGCTATCCTAGACCACCAGGTAAAACGATATTAACACTTTCACTACATTAGACAACTACGTATATAGACATTAACCCTCTGGCTTTTAATAGACCAACAGTTATTCTAATAGTAACTGCTTTATTCATCATGAAGGAGTTAAATAAAATTCACCAGGACCCATGAGGCTTTAGTTATGCCCCCAGATCGTTCCTAATCGGAAGGGAATTGCTTTGGTCTAATAACAGAAGTAACTTAGAAATCGCTGTACATTCACTTTACCAATCGTTTACATAAAGTTTATATAAGTTACTTATGGGGATCATACAATTGTTTCCACTCCTACCCTTTCACAAATTTTAGTAAGTACTTCAATTTCTCATGATACAAATTCAATACATTTTTGCAATATGCTAAAAAAAATCCCTTGACAGGCTGCAATACACATAATAACCAGTGGGTGGCCACATGTGGAGACTTACGTCATAAATATCTCCCGACAGAGTAACACAAAATGATATTTCTATGCAAAGCTGGTTATCGGGTGACGCTCACCTTGGAGTATGTCAAGGCAAGAGGGAAGGCAAGGATGGACACATCTGTACAAATCAAGTTTACTGTTTTTTTATTTTTTTTGCAGAGCCACATTTTAACATTTGGAGATTTAAATGTTTTACATTGTCCGAAATGTGATAAGGGTTAATTTCCTAATATATCTTTATAGCAGAGTTTTATTTTTCTGATGTAGAGTTCAAAATACCCTGCAAGACTCAAGGATAAAATACCATTCCTTACCACGTTTTACATGCCAGAAGTATTTATTTTGGGAGGGCCTGGATGCTGAGACCCCTATTGAATGCAGAAATTAAGAAGCGGATGTGTTTAGCCAAGTGCTGTGCTCCTTCAAGGGTTATACTTACCTTCATAAACAGATATTGATGGATAGTGCTTGTAAAACCGAGCACTTTGGCAATTTACTGCTATTTAACATTTGCAGCCGTTCTTGGGATATTAACATTTTCTTTTGTTTTCAGCTCATAGCCCAGAAGATCACCGACCACCACTGATGCCTATTTTGTTAGCACTGCGCTGAGGTTGGCCGGGATTAGAAGATAATAACACTAGCGATCCAGACCCAGATTCCTAACAATGTTATAAGATCAATAGAAAAGAGATTTGTAAATACTGCCCATGTTCTGCTGTCTAGCAGAGGTGGTCAGTCTCCAAGGCAACCAGCATAAGCAAAAGAAAAAGTGTTAATATTTCAAGAACAGTTGACAATTTTAATAAGCAGTAAATTACAAAATTACTTGTATTTATAAGCACTGTCCAACAATATCTATTAATGATGGGAATAACCCTTTTAATGGAGATCAGCTCTGCTTGCTGCCGGATCGAGTAGATGGGCTTAAAGTCTATGGGTCCATACATAGAAGTCTCCAACTTTCTAAGGAGAGCCGTATAGAGGTGCATCACCCAACACAGTACAAGGCACATCACCCAACACAGTACAAGACGCATCACCCAACACAGAACAAGGCACATCACCCAACACAGTACAAGGCGCATCACCCAACACAGTACAAGGCGCATCACCCAACACAGTACAAGGCGCATCACCCAACATAGTACAAGGCGCATCACCCAACACAGTACAAGACGCATCACCCAACGCAGAACAAGGCGCATCACCCAACACAGCACAAGGCACATCACCCAACACAGTACAAGACGCATCACCCAACACAGTACAAGGCGCATCACCCAACACAGCACAAGGCACATCACCCAACACAGTACAAGACGCATCACCCAACACAGTACAAGGCGCATCACCCAACATAGTACAAGGCACATCACCCAACATAGTACAAGGCGCATCACCCAGCACAGTACAAGATGCATCACCCAACGCAGAACAAGGCGCATCACCCAACACAGCACAAGGCACATCACCCAACACAGTAGAAGGCATATCACCCAAAACAGCACAAGGCACATCACCCAACACAGTAGAAGGCACATCACCCAAAACAGCACAAGGCACATCACCCAACACAGTAGAAGGCACATCACCCAAAACAATTCAAGGCGCATCATCCAACACAGTACAAGGCGCATCACCCAACACAGTACAAGGCGTATCACCCAACACAGTACAAGACGCATCACCCAACACAGGACAAGGCGCATCACCCAACACAGTACAAGACGCATCACCCAACACAGAACAAGGCACATCACCCAACACAGTACAAGGCGCATCACCCAACACAGTACAAGACGCATCACCCAACACAGTACAAGGCGCATCACCCAACATAGTACAAGGCACATCACCCAACATAGTACAAGGCGCATCACCCAGCACAGTACAAGATGCATCACCCAACGCAGAACAAGGCGCATCACCCAACACAGCACAAGGCACATCACCCAACACAGTAGAAGGCACATCACCCAAAACAGCACAAGGCACATCACCCAACACAGTAGAAGGCACATCACCCAAAACAGCACAAGGCACATCACCCAACACAGTAGAAGGCACATCACCCAAAACAATTCAAGGCGCATCATCTAACACAGTACAAGGCGCATCACCCAACACAGTACAAGGCGTATCACCCAACACAGTACAAGGCGCATCACCCAACACAGAAAAAGGCGCATCACCCAACACAGTACAAGGCGCATCACCCAACACAGAAAAAGGCGCATCACCCAACACAGTACAAGGCGCATCACCCAACACAGTACAAGGCGCATCACCCAACACAGTACAAGGCGCATCACCCAACACAGTACAAGGCGCATCACCCAACACAGTACAAGGCGCATCACCCAACACAGTACAAGGCGCATCACCCAACACAGCACAAGGCACATCACCCAACACAGTACAAGGCGCATCACCCAACACAGCACAAGGCACATCACCCAACACAGTACAAGGCGCATCACCCAACACAGTACAAGGCACATCACCCAACATAGTATAAGGCGCATCAGCCAACACAGTACAAGGCGCATCAGCCAACACAGTACAAGGCGCATCACCCATCACAGCACAAGGCGCATCACCCAACATAGTACAAGACACAACATCCAGCTACAGTCAAAGTCTTTCTATATAAATCTATGTGCAGATAATTTGATGATATGTAAAAAAAAAAGTAAAACAGAGAGCTCGGATGGATTTATAACATTTTTGTAAAATTAGTAAGCAAGTCTGAGGTTACAAGGTGGATCTTCACCTTATCTGAACACTTACACATGATTCATACTAAACTACTGTGGATAATTTAGAAAAAAAAGTAATTTCCTTTTAATTCTGAAAAGAACAGAATAGTATATAGTGGATATCTGGAAGTTCCGCTAAGCTGGACATATTCTGTATTTATGAATTGTAAGAATGTCATTTTACTTTTTTTCCCATCTAAAATGTTTCAGCCCAGTAGCCACTTTATAAAGAAAAATGATAGAACTCCGTATGGGGTAAATGGAAGCAACACAGAACCGCCATAGTCCTTATCTGTAGAACACAACACTTTCTGCCTGATCAATTCTCAGTCTTAACTCCTGTTGACCCCTCTCTAGGTGAAGACATGCAATGAACTCTGGTGGGGAGTAGAACGTTCCTGTCAATTGCTTCCATTCCTTGTGCGTGGAAGAAATTAAAATTAGATGCCCAGATTTTTTTTCTTTTAATACTGTTTGTATCTACTCAGGATCTTGGGTTTCCTTCCTGTGCGGACATCGGTTTTTACTAAGCACACTGGCTTTTTTCCATCTGCTTTTCCAATTGTCTTCATATGAGATTGTTTCTAAAACCACGACCATGAGCCTGCCATAGTTCCATAGCTACTGGAAAACTACAGCTTCTCAGAATGGAGACCAATGCTCCACAGCATAAATAATCTACAGTATGGCTAACCAACGGGTTTTTGCTATCCCATCTGGAAGCACCATAATGTAGGGGAAGAGATCCTGATTCCAGCAATGTGTTACTTACTGGGCTGTTTGCTGCAGTTTTCACAAAATCACTATTTTACCTGTTGTAGATGTATCAGTTCTCTAAATGCTGAGCTGTGTATAACCCCACACACGCCACTGATTGGCAGCTGTGTACTCTGTGCATAGGCAGAAAATTGCCGATCAGTTATGGAGGCTGGGTTATACAGAGCTCATGGAGGACTACATGGCAGCAGATTTATTAGTCCTCTAGTGATAAGACTGTGATTTTATAAAAACTACAGCAAGCAGCCAAGCAGGTGCCACATCACTGCATTCAGGGTCTGTGTCTCTATTTTATGCTAATTTCAGGTTCAGTGACAAAACCTTGGAGACAGATCCACTTTAAGTCCTGTAGCAAAAGAACAATGTGGTCTAAATCTCCAAGACCCTTTTATTAATCACAATCAACCAAGAGGAGAATAATTCACTGTAATGGATCCAAATAGCTGAATGTACAAACCTGCATTTTATGATGGAAAAACATTGGTGTAAATGTCCTGCAGTCATCAGGAGCTATAAGGGAAAAAAGGGTCTATCTATACTTATATTTTGCACTTTATCCTCTATTTAGTTTTATTAGCTCGTACATTTAACCAATTTATGAAACTTTTGGTAATTTTGTCCCATTATGTTGATGTTTTAATATGGCCCTCTCAAGTTGTGTAATAAATTTGTTGACCACTGATCAGCAGCTTTCTGCCTATGCACAGTGTACACAGAAGGCTGCCAATCACTGATGTGGGCAGGGTTATACAGAACCTAGCAGATCAAACAGTGACTATACCAAAGCTGCAGCAAGCAGCCCAGTAAGTGACACATCTCTAGAATCAGGGTCTCTGCTCCTACATCAGATAGGGTAGCAAAAACTACGTTGAAAAATTCCCTTTAATATGTGGAAATAGATTCTGATCCCATACTGATGACTTTGCTGTGCAATACTGAGAAATAAGTCAGTGCAGCAAAAAATAAATGTATTAAGGAGGGAAAATATTTTGCTGTAAAGCAATAAGTTGTCATGTGAATTTCTAAAAAGATGTAGAATCAGAAGCAGTAAATGAGCATTTGTTCATGCAGTATATGCACATACATTTATTCTGTGTGGGTCAGTGATTCTTTTTTTGTTGCCAGCTACACACATCCCAGTCTGTCCACTAGGGGGCCATGGTGGACTGAGCACAGCTGATGGGCTAAGAGGGAGAAGGAATATGACAGTGCCTGCTGCCTGCACTCTAATAGACCCCAGCAGGATCAGCCACAGTGTACTAAAGGCAGTGTGATCCGAGGAAGCCTGCAACAGATACCCAGTCCTACAGCTGTCCCCTGCAAGGAAGGTGGGGGACTGAAGACCCCATTACTGCTGGATTGTGTTGAAGCTGCAGAACAAGCCCAACATCCCTCCAACCAGAACCAGTGCTCCCTCCATCCCAGCTCAGCCTTCCCACCAGCCTGGGTGAGTTTTCCGAATCTTGCCTTTGCTGAGCTGATTCCTATTTTCAGCACCTTGGACAGCTCTGCTCTAAACTGCCCATAGCTCAGAATGGATCCCTGTATACTATGTATAGACTATGTGCTTTCCAATTACACTGCCAATATAGCCTGCATTTCCAAGTAGCAATTATGGGATACATTTTATACATTTTATAGTCAGAAAATCTAGAGATGACCCAATCCTGTGGCTGTTAATGCTGCAAATCATGATATTCTGCCTCTTAGAATTTACCTGCAGGAGAGACTATTCCAGGGTGTTCGGCAATGGAAGAGTTAAGCAGGCAGCAGCCACATTGTATCACACCATCAGATCAATGTTATTGTTACTTTTCTAATAATATTTACATTTCACATTTGTAGGGAAACCATCCACAGGGCTGATTGCCTTACCTATAACTCCAGACATTAGTAACACACTGAGATACACAGTGCTTAAGTTTCTATCAGAAAGGAAGGATAATATAGAGATAATATAGAGGTAATATAGAGGTAATATAGAGGTAATATAGAGGTAATATAGAGGTAATATAGAGATAATATAGAGATAATATAGAGGTAATATAGAGATAATATAGAGATAATATAGAGGTAATATAGAGATAATATAGAGATAATATAGAGATAATATAGAGATAATATAGAGATAATATAGAGGTAATATAGAGGTAATATAGAGATAATATAGAGATAATATAGAGATAATATAGAGATAATATAGAGGTAATATAGAGGTAATATAGAGGTAATATAGAGATAATATAGAGATAATATAGAGATAATATAGAGATAATATAGAGGTAATATAGAGATAATATAGAGATAATATAGAGGTAATATAGAGATAATATAGAGATAATATAGAGGTAATATAGAGGTAATATAGAGGTAGCAGCCGCAGCCCAAGGAGTGTTTAATATTGATCCAATCTTGTGCAAAATGCTGTTCTGATAGAGAGGCAGGAGAAACTGCTCTGCACTGTAGGTCCTTGGCTTTCACCAGGTTTAGTGGTCTTATAAAGTGGTGGAAGGCGGAGAGGGGTCCGTGACAGTGTTATAGGGTATCTGTATGGGCTCAGGATGAGTAACACAATACATAGGTCACCTGCTCCAAAGTTAGGGCATGGTAACGCAAGCATGCACTCATACTGAGGGCTATATTATTCCATGGGCAAAGCAAGTGTTTGCTACAGTCCATTGATACTGAGGTTGGACTCATCTTTAATTTCTTCTAAATGGCAGCGAGCTGGCTCTGGGCGCTGCTAGGACTTGGCTTTGGAGGCAGCGATTGCACAAATGAATATTCATCAGGTCATCTTTCAGGCCTTTTCATTACGTTGACATACTTGGCGTTTCACTAGTTTTGAAGGTTACTTTGTATCCGTGATGGGGTCGGTGGATGAAGCATTTGTGAATGTTTGGAGTTGTTCTACCATGGAGAGAGACCTCCGAGTCTTCTCATCGTTCATTCTGCACCCTTCTCTTCCATTGCTACACTTTTGAAGGAAACAGCGGGGAACCACTAAGAACCTCTCCTGACTAATTACAGAAGAGAACGCCAGAGACTTTCAGTAATATTAAGATTACATACATCTTCAAGTGCTTAGAGGTAAAGGATTTCACAGGATTTCTGGAACGTGGTGTTAGGTACTTGTTGGTGTTACGGAATGTTGGTGTTTGGTTGCAATTCCATTGGAATTTCTTGATAGATTTGATAAATATAGCTGGTCCAACATGCTACTAGACTCATGTCTAATCAGAACTGGATCCTGTCTGCCCGTAAATTTGTAGCCTCGGGGAGGCATATGAAGGTTAGGGTCCTACCTTGGCATGGCTGATGGGCTTTCATGAATTGTTAGAGTCCCAACAGAAGTGTATGCCTTGTGGCTGTTGGGCTCTCATGAATTGCTAGGGTTCCATCAAAGGGGTACACCTTGCTGTGGCTGATGGGCTCTCATGAACTATCAGGGTCCCATGAAAGGGGTATGTCTTGCTGTGGCTGATGGGCTCTCATGAACTATCAGGGTCCCATGAAAGGTGTATGTCTTGCTGTAGCTGATGGGCTCTCATGAATTATCAGGGTCCCATGAAAGGGGTATGTCTTGCTGTGGCTGATGGGCTCTCATGAATTATCAGGGTCCCATGAAAGGGGTATGTCTTGCTGTGGCTGATGGGCTCTCATGAATTATCAGGGTCCCATGAAAGGGGTATGTCTTGCTGTGGCTGATGGGCTCTCATGAACTATCAGGGTCCCATGAGAGGGGTATGTCTTGCTGTGGCTGATGGGCTCTCATGAATTATCAGGGTCCCATGAAAGGGGTAGGTCTTGCTGTGGCTGATGGGCTCTCATGAATTACTAGGATTCCTTCAAATGGGTACACCTTGCCTTGGCTGTTGGGCTCTCATGAATTGTTAGGGTCACATCAAAGGGTATGCTTTGCCATGAATTTGCCAATTTGCGCACTACATTTTTTAACATTTTTTATAGCAGTAATGCAGCTCCAAATCAATATATTCAATGTTTACATATTATAGCATTTCAGAGTGCAGCTGTATTTTCTTGGTTATATTGAATAGTCGTGACGGCTTTCACCTGTTCACACTTGCCTTATTCTGCTTGAGGTGTTGGTCAGTTTTTTTTACTTTTGTAATGAAACATGTGATTTACTTTATTGGTGGTGTAAGGGTATTTTTAGAAAACTGGCTTATATACGGATATATCACATGTGTGGTATATGGAGGACGACAGGAGATATATTTCAAGAGTACTTCAACATTTATGTGCAATCAATCCTGCTATAGGCATTAGGTGGTTCACTACAGTTTACATATTCTTCAATGTTACAACCAAACTTTACTAAAGTTATATTTCAGGTTTATGGTGGTAAAGATGTATTGTGTCATTATGCCATGATGTTATGCGACTTTCTGTATCAATTCTTCATGGTTTTCAGAACCTAGGCTAGCAAAGTAAATGTCTCGTAGACAGAATGTTTCATTATGAAATGTTTACTTTTGGAAGTATTACAGCTTTTTTCATATCTACCCATTTATACAGATGGCGTTTGCCATTAGACAGACGTATACTGATACCACAATGTGTTCCACCTGTTCATATACCTGCCTGTCTATCTACAGAATCTCTCCACATAGACATAGATAATAGACATATCTGCCTATTATCTATATCTATCTCTCATACCCATCTACAGTTCTCTCTCCTATCTCTATCTAATCTCTCTCTCTCTCTCATATCTAAACACTAAAAATGCAGCAAAGCAGCACCAGATTACTCCTTTTTGGGTGCCAAGTCTCCAAGACATCTACCCAAGTTGTCTTTCAATAGAGTAAAGAAAAAGGAGACATCGTCCAATTTTTACATAATAATTCTTTTCTTTTTGGCCCCTTTTCTCTACTCTATCAATCATCTATATATCTAATATGTAGCAATCTAATATCCATCTGATATCTATGTATCTAATATCCATCTATATGATCCCTATATCTAATATCTAGATATTATCTATCAATAGTATCTATCTATAATAACTATCATCTAATATCTATTATTTATCTCTTATCTATCTAAAGTGTCTATTATCCATCTATCTGATATCTATGTATCTAATATACATCTATATCATCCCTATATCTAATATCTGTCCATCTAGTATCTAACGATCATCTAATATCTATTATTTATCTCTTATCTATCTATCCATCCGTCAATATATCTAATATCTATCAATCTAATATCTATCTCTTATCTATCTATCTGATATCTATGTATCTAATATCTATTATCTATATTATCCCTATATCTAATATCTGTCCACCTAGTATCTAACTATTAGCAATAGTATCTATCTATAATAACTATCATCTAATATCTATTATTTATCTCTTATCTATCTATCCATCCGTCAATATATCTAATATCTATCTCTTATCTATCTATAGTATCTACCTATCCCATATCTTTCAATTGCAGTAAGCCTGTTACATAATCCTAACTCAGAATTTATTTTATTCACCGACTTGTCCATCTTTCCACATATCTAGAACCAGAGGTGCCATATTCATTTGATAATAACATACCTAAGTTATTCTATTGAATGGGTTCCTGTAATTGTAGCTGGGACTTACTGTACAGTGAATCCGTTTGTTAACTCTAATCCTTGTCACCTGCCTCCGCCAAAGCAGAACCTTCCTTATCTTCAGTTATGGACTTCTTTTGTCCTGCCTTTATACAGTCTATTAATAAATCTTTTATTTTAGGATCATTGATGGAACAATGTCTAGAAATTGCCCTCCACCGGCTCTGTCTTTTTCCCTCCTTCCCTTTGTCCTCAGTTCATTAATTCCGAGAGTAGATTAAGAGCATACAATAATATAGTTACAAGCTCCTTTTCTTGCCTTTGCAGATTTATTTTTGTGTTAACTGCAGGCTCTTAAAGTTGGAATAAATATTATGCTGTGAACTGGAACCGTGCGGACCGGCTTCCCGGGTAGACTTGGCGTTCATTCTGCTTCTTGTCTTTGATAGGACGCGAGTCAGGGGAGGGAATGTCCCAGCGCTCAGAAATGTGGGTTATTCTTTCTGGTCTTCAAAAGCAATAAACAAAACTCGATTTGTGTGTGTGTGATTGTTCTGTATAATAACAGATGTACAGCAATTTTCTGCAAGTCTCTGGCAGGGAAAATATTGGTTTAGATAGACTCAAGCCAAGCTTCATTGCTAGACTCCTAGCCCAGAAAGAGCCTGGAATTGACCCTCGTGATGGGGCGATGCTCTGCAGATCACTCATGGACGGTATTTAGAAAACAACCTTGTATCGTGAATGGGGTAATGGAGCGGAGACAATACAACGGAGATGGATGAATGTTTCCCTGTGTGAACGTAATCGATTAAGATATAGCATGGAGGTGTGAAGACTGGTCCAAGAGGTCAGCGGCTGGAAGCCATTTGTGTTTGTGGCCGCTCATTATTCAAGATGGATTAAGTAGAGATTTTAAAATCTTAACTCGGAAATGTTTAAGATTCATGTCCACCGCAAAACCATGAACGATTACAGTAGCCGTATGTCTTGTCGGTGGAATATAAGCCCCACATTTGAGAAGATACGTCACAAATCCACAAAAAAGTACCTAGAGTAAAGTTCTTGAAGTTCTCCATTATTCTCCAGTTTCTTCTAAAAGAGGTTGTCCAGGGCTATTATATATGGTAGCTAATAGAGGCTACTCTTTTTTAGCCGGCGCTGGCTCAGAGTGGTCACTGACCGCTCCTGCCGGCGATTCAGCTGCTCCACCTCAACAGGGCAGCTCTTCCTCTTCCGGGCTGCTCTGTTGATGGGGTGTGACAGCCGTCATGCTGATTGACAGCTGGCTTCTCTCAGTTAGTCAGCAGGGAGCCAGTTGTCAATCAGCATGACAGCAGTCAGCAGAGCAGAGAAGACGAGAATCCACTGCTCTGTCAAGAAGCCACTGAATTGCCAGCAGGAGCGATCTGCGATTGCCCTGTGATGGCAGAGATCCATAACGGCCTGTTAGATCTTAGGCTTGTAGTAAAAAATTATATAGTCCTGGATAAAACCTTTAATCGAATACCTAGATTATTACCTCTGGTAATTAAGTTATCTCATGACTGACCAATTCAGTCCAATTTTTCAACTCATTTAAAGGGGTTACATGAGAACTAGAAATGGCTACTTTTAAGGAATATTCAGTTTTATTGTTATAGAAGGAAAGTAGTAACATGAAACATTGAACATTATAAAAGATGCATAACATAAATAATACATAACTATAGAAAAAAGTCTTGGATCATACATCCGACCAAAATTGATATATTGATCGAAAGGAAAAATATACAACAGGTGAGGTTTATTTTTGCTCCTTCCACTCGCTGTTGGTGCAGTGCGGTGGCCATTGTTGCTGTGGTTCTGTGTCCAGGAGGCATGGGGGCTTTGCCTTGTGGCATGAGTGCTGTGGGGTACCTGGGTCGCACCCCCTGCTAGAGCGGTATCTGTTTGGTGGTGCTTAGCGCACAGCGTCGCAGTTTTAAGGTTGGGGACCCACTATGTTGCTGTGACGTGGCAGTGGGCTTCGTATACTCTGATCAGAATGTTAACCAAGAACCTCATGTTCAGTTTTGTAAAGATCAATGTTTCTCTTTTGCATGTGCTATTCATGTCATTTTTTTTCTACAGCTAAAGTATAAAATATATAATGGTCCCACTCACAGATTTGTTAGGTTCAGGTATAGAGACATATAAGGGGTTAAGGTGGCGAGCCAGACTATACATCCATTGTGGATGAAATATTCGTCCAATATTTGTTATGGATATGTTTTTGGGGGAACAAAAGGATCGTACCTGTTGTAGTTTCAGCATGCCCATTCCTTTCTTTTCCTGGGAAATCAGCTATTTGCAAAAAGGTCTGACAATAGATTATTCCGCTCTCCCCATATCCATGCTCCTTTACGCCATGACCATTTTTATGGGAAGTTCATTAGGAAGAGCTTTCAACCACAGGAGAGTTCATCCAACAGGTATGGAATGTGTATCAGCAGCTTTACACTACGAGAAGAAACAATTATATTTTGCAGTCGATCATCATGAGATGGAGGTTGGGATTCTGTTTTGTAGGAAGCTTAGCCAATGAGTGTCGGACTGGGGTGCCAAGGGCCCACCAGTAAACAACTCCAGCCACATGCAAATGTGACATTATCCTCAATCACAAATGTATATAACAATGAACTGGGTAGATTGCTAGATGAATAAGATGCTGCCTCTGTCTGTACATAGTGATTCATGTATATTGTGTCAAGCACTGCTCATATAAGAGGGTGGTGGCCCACCGGAGGATTCCACTGTTCTCCTGTGGGCCAGTCCAAGCCTGGTCCTAGATCTGTGATATCTTGTTACTGCTGGATGCAGTAATTTTCAGTTATTGCATGGACTAACTTTAATATGTAGCAATTTTTAAGTTGCAGTAAATGAATGATGAATGACCCTGAAAGCATAGTATTGGATCAGTGTTGGAAAAGTATCAAACAAGTAACCTATAAGAGTATGTGAATAGGATATTTTTTTACGAGGTTTTGGAGCAGAAACTAAGTGGAAAGTCTTCAAACCCTTCTCAAAAATGCAAAACTCGTCACAAATTTGGAGGTTCTGCTCAGTTTTAGCCTTGAAAACTCTGCAAAAAGAATCTAGGCGCCCATACCATTACATCAGCACCATTTTGTAATGAAAAAACATGGTTATATTGGTGCTGTATTATTGATTACACTGATATCTTTGGTGAAGAAATCTGCTTTGTGGTTCTTTTTCGTAATTCCCATTTGAAATTTTCTGCTAATTAGATTTTGGTGCACAGGGGCCGGACTGTGCACTTGGTCTTCTCCTCCCTGTTTGTGATTCTGCGGCCCCTCCGTCTGCCTCTAGTTTGTGATTCTCTGGCCCCTCCGTCTGCCTCCAGTTCATGATTCCCCTGCCCCTCCATTTGCCTCTAATCTGTGACTGTCCTGCCTCCCCTGTTGCAAATCTCAGTAGAAATCTCTCATTCAAGGCCCGGAGACAGACAGTAGGGCAGGAGAATTACAGACCGGAGGCAGACCGGGGATTGGATATCACAAAATGGAGGAAGAGAGGGGCTGGAATCACAGGCCAGAGGCAGCGGAGTGGCTGGGGAATCACAGACCGGAGGCAGATGTAGAAGCTGGCAATCATAGACCGGAGGCAGCAGAGGGGTCTGGGAATCACTGACCTAAGGCATGTGGAGGGGCTGGGGAATCACAGACCAGAGGCAACAAAAGGCCAAGGGAATCACAGACCGGAGGCAACAAAAGGCCAAGGGAATCACAGACCGAAGGCAGCAGGGGGCCTGGGAACCAATGACCTAAGGCATGTGGAGAGGCTGGGGAATCACAGACCAGAGGCAGCTGAGTGGCTGGGGAATCACAGACCAGAAGCAGGTGCAGAAGCTGGGAATCACAGACCGGAGGCAGTGGCGGGGCCAGAGGATCAATGACCTAAGGCATGTGGAGGGGCCGGGGAATCACAGACCGGAGGCAGTGGCGGGGCCAGAGAATCAATGACCTAAGGCATGTGGAGGGGCCGGGGAATCACAGACCGGAGGAAATGAAGGGGCCAGGGAATCACAGACCGGAGGCAGTGGCGGGGCCAGAGGATCAATGACCTAAGGCATGTGGAGGGGCCGGGGAATCACAGACCGGAGGCAGTGGCGGGGCCAGAGAATCAATGACCTAAGGCATGTGGAGGGGCCGGGGAATCACAGACCGGAGGAAACGAAGGGGCCAGGGAATCACAGACCGGAGGCAGTGGCGGGGCCAGAGGATCAATGACCTAAGGCATGTGGAGGGGCCGGGGAATCACAGACCGGAGGCAGTGGCGGGGCCAGAGAATCAATGACCTAAGGCATGTGGAGGGGCCGGGGAATCACAGACCGGAGGAAACGAAGGGGCCAGGGAATCACAGACCGGAGGCAGTGGCGGGGCCAGAGAATCAATGACCTAAGGCATGTGGAGGGGCCGGGGAATCACAGACCGGAGGCAACGAAGGGGCTATAAATTATAGACCAGAGGCAGTGAAGGGTGCTGGGAATCACAGACCAGAGGCAGTGGAGGGGCCACAAATCATAGTCCGGAGGCAGTGGAGGGGTCTGGTATCACAGACCGGAGGCAGTGGAGGGACCAGGGAAATCATAGACCAGAGGCAGCAGAGGAGCCAGGGAATCACAGACTGGAGGCAGTGGAGGGGCTGAGAATCATGGACCGGAGGCAGTGGAGGGGCCGAGAATCATAGACCGGAGGCAGTGGAGGGGCCAAGAATCATGAACCGGAGGCAGTGGAGGAGCGAAGAATCATGGACCAGAGGCAGCGGAGGGGCCGAGAATCATAGCCCGGAGGATATGGAGGGGCCGAGAATCATAGACCGGAGGCAGTGGAGTGGCCTGGTATCACAGACCGGAGGCAGCGGAGGGGCGAGGAATCATAGACCGGAGGCAGTGGAGGGGCCTGGTATCACAGACTGGAGACAGTGGAAGGGCCTGGAATCAAAGTCCGGAGGCAGTAAAGGGGCCAGCCCGGCCAGAGAATCACAGTGCTGCCGGCTTTTGAACACAGGTGATTCCGCATGTGGTCATTGAACCATGCAGAATCACCATGTCCAATATATGTACAGGTGACTAGAGTCTCTGCAAGATAAATTGGCATGCTGCGGTCTGGAAAGACGTGCCGCATGTCCGTGTTTGTGGGTGATCCGCCGGCGTCTCAGCACGCATAGTGGACATGGGATTTCTTGAAATCCCATCAACTATGCTGTAACATCTGTCCACTGCGGGTTGGAAGCTGTGGATGGAACCAGCGTCCAACCTGCAGCCTTTACAGACCGTGGGAACGTACCCTAATATAACAGTATAGTTCTTATATAAACATCCATATTGGAAAAACAGGCGAACACGTCATCCTGCCCCAACTGTGTGGTCTTAATTTCCTGTCCTGGGCTCCGGCAGCTGCTGCCCCTCCTTGCCATTAACCCTGCGGCATTTAGTTTGAAGTTAACGAAGCCTTGGCAAGCCGAGCGCATCACTGATTGATCAGCTGATCAATGAGTCCCTCTGCTCATTTAATTTAATCAGCAATCAATTAGCGCTGGTGCAGTAATTGTGTGAATATCTGAATGTCCAGCACAGACCTCACAAACGAGAGCAAAGCCCGGAGGTGTTGTCAGAGTGAACGTGCAAGGACACGAGCCAACCTCTGCCAGCTCATTTCTGGCTGCAGCATTGCTTTACATTGCAGGAGAAGGGCGTCATCAGCGAAACGTCCAGTGTCAGAAATCAGATGTAACTAGCGATGAGCGAATGTGCTGGAATAAGGCGTTATCTGAGCATGCTCGGGTGCTAAGAGAGTCATCAGCGTGTTCGAAAAATATTTTCGGGTCCCCGCGGCTGCATGTCTCATGGCTGACCGGTCGCATCCCATCCATGTGGATGGAGCCCTTTCAAATTTACAAGACAAATTTTAGCTGCTCCGTGTTAAACACTTCTGTCGTTGAAATAGTTTGCGTGTCGGTTACTTGCACAGAAACACAGAGGATCAGTCTCACTGTCATTTACATTTTTTCGAGTGGATCTACCGCACACCTACAGCACATTGACAGCAAACATCTGTGTATAAGCTGCAGATGATGCAGTGGACTCCGTGTCACTCATGTCGGTGCATGTAATAATTTACATCGGACATTTGCAATCATCATACCCTACAGAGTATCAGGACCAACCCCTTAAAGGGAATCTGTCACTAGATTATTACTTCCTAATCTGAGCGCAGCATGATCTAGAGACAGAGACCCTGATTCCAGTGATGTGCCACTTACTGGGCTGCTAAGTGTAGTTCTGATAAAAAACGCTGCTTTATCAGCAGGAGATTATCACTAGATGACTAGTAAACCTGCTGCCAGGTAGTCTAACTCCGCCCCAGCTTTCTGGCTATGCATAGTGTACACAGAAAGCTGCCAATCAGTGATGTGGGTGGGGTTATACAGAGCTCAGTAGACCTGCAGCTGATAAAACAGTGAGCTGCCCAGTAAGTGATACATTGCTGGAATCAGGGTCTCTGCCATTACATCATGCCTGTTTCAGATGGGGTAGCAAAAACCTGGGAACAGATTCCCTTTAAAGTTAAGGCGTGCATATTCTACAACCTCCATGATGAATGGATCTGTTATAGGACACCTATGAAGATCGAGGAGGTGAGACATTGACGCTCCATTCAAGTTCTCTGGAACTGTGGAAGACATCTGGGTAGCGTTGGTGAAAATCCATTCACAGTACCCGGCCCATCGACCAGATCAATCATCTGTGACTGCTGGATGGGAGACCTGAAAACCACATCTCACCTGGCAGCATCCGCAGCTCGCACTTTGCGTTAGGTCGGCTAATCAGAAGAAGAGCTGCAGATGTCATCACGTAAGAGGCGGCTCTCATAACTTCTGTCCAGTGGCCATGGATCACAGATTTTTTTTCTAAATAAAACAACTATGCAAACGTATTCAATGTTAGAATATATTATCACAGGAATACAGATGTAGCAAAATTTATCTTAAAAGGGTACTCCCATCTCCAAGATCCCATCCCAATATGTAGTAGGTGTAATAATAATGTTAGCAAATGCATCCAATCAGAAATGTTGTATAGTTCTTCTGATTAGCTATGTCGCTTACCCCATGTGCAGAGCATGGCAGTAGCTTAGGTATCCATGGTTACAACCACTAACAACTAACTGTCACTATGTGAGTGGTCATAACCATGGATATCAAGGCTACTGCAATGCCCTGCACATGAGGTAATCGACAAAGCTAATCAGAAGAACTATACTACATTTCTAACTGGAGGTATTTGATAATATTATTATTATTATTACACTTGGTATAGGATGGGAATATCCCTTTAAAGCAGATAATGTAGACCTGGGAGATCACGACACAAAACTATCTTTTCTCACATCGGTCAATGGCCTGTCCAATGTTACTTAATCTTATCCTCTTAAGTCAGATAAGCTTCTGCGACAAGATATCGAAATGCTGCATTATTTGCCACATCTGTACACGCTTGCCACATCTGTAGCCGTCTCATGTGTGTGGCCACCTCCAGAATGGAGGATCCTAAATGACCATCTGCTGCGTGTAAACTTTTACATCCCGGTTCAGAAAATAATTTCAGGTCCCTTAATCCTAGAGATAAATGAATGTTCTCTACGGAGTCTTTATGTGATGCTTCGCTCTCATTTATTACAAATCCCGAATCTGGCGAGTCGATTGTATCATCTCGTCCAAAGCTATTCGTTGCATTCCACCGTTTCCGACATCAGTGGCCTTCTACCAAACATCTGCCTGTGGAATGTTGTCAAAGACGGAGCTGGTCTCCGTCATGAGTAATTCAATTAACTGTATTATAGTCAAGGAAATATACATTTCTGCCGGATGTTGTGACTATAATATACAATACACTACACACAATGGTAACGACAATCTGTCATTCTGCCTGAACTGTAACAATGTATCTATAGGCGAACAGTGAATATTTATCTCTGAACTTCACACCCCTGCTGTAAGCAGTCTGCTCTATAATGCGTCCGGTAGACTCTGATGCTCAGAGATATTGTAGTACGGCTGAATCCTACATTCTTAGTTGTCGTACAGGCCACAAATGTAGAAACTACTGACCATGACTGAAAGTAAAGCCGGCCATTCACATTAGACGGCTTTCAGTTAGAGATGAGCAGATTGATT
Source organism: Ranitomeya variabilis (assembly GCF_051348905.1). NCBI lineage: Eukaryota > Metazoa > Chordata > Amphibia > Anura > Dendrobatidae > Ranitomeya > Ranitomeya variabilis. The sequence continues at coordinate 37,724,453 of NC_135239.1, read as the reverse complement.
CCGGTCCAGCGTCCAGGTCAGGGGTACCTGGCGGCTAAACTGGAGCCAACAGTAGAGATGAGCAGATTGCATTTCCGGACTCCAGATCAGTGGTACCTGGTGTTTAGATGGGAGTCCCATTAATATTTTACATTTCAGCGTCCCCGGCGTGGCTTTTGTTTAGCCTGGGCAGGAGTGACGGCATCACTAAAATGATTTTGTACCAGCCCTGACAAATCAAATGCCGTCCTGCGGACACTCTAGCTGCCAGGTACCACTGACCTGGAGTCCGGAAATGCGATCTGCTCATCTCTATTGTCGGCTGAATAATACAAAGGTTACTTGGAAGCAACAGCGCAGACAATGAGGAGACAGTGGGACTTAACCAACAGAAGGGAAATCTATTTATAAGTGCACACTACACAAGTAAGCAATGTATGGCAGCTTACAGGGTTAATACGATATATAATGACACAGCAATGCCACTAAATACAATATCTGAGCAGCATTCTATTACATACACCGTTCCTGTAAACGGCTGTGAATGTCTTTATGTATTAACTTAACAGGCGTCACTCTCAGTACTAGGTCTGTCCCCATCGGGAGAAGCACAAAAATGTTACAAGTTCCTATCCCTGACCAGAACATTTTAATACATTCCAACCCTTGATAAAGAAAAATGCGCAACAACCCCCAAAGCGCCCCATAAAGCTCCTGCAATGGGTCAGGACAGGAGTTCACCACCGAGTCAGGCACAGTTATGAAGATGGCTGGTGTAGTTACCCTTTAGTGAACGCATCCCTGTTCATTAATAACGAATGCCTAAGTATAGTATAGATGGGGCATCACAGGCAAATCATGGTGACACCAAGAAATCTCCAACAATGAAAATCCATGGAAAAAGTAGCATGGATAGCAGAAAATCCTTTAGGCTTTACAATGTTATTATAACAGTGCCAATCCCAATTCTAGCCAAAATGTCCCATTGCATGCCACAATGCCCCATTGCATGCCACATTTCCCCATTGCATGCCACATTGCCCCATTGCATGCCACATTGCCCCATTGCATGCCACAATGCCCCATTGCATGCCACATTTCCCTATTGCATGCCACATTGCCCCATTGCATGCCACATTGCCCCATAGCATGCCAAAATGCCCCATTGCATGCCACATTTCCCCATCGCATGCCATAATGCCCCAATGCATGCCACATTGCCCCATTGCATGCCCCATTGCATGCCACAATGCCCCATTGCATGCCACATTTCCCCATCACATGCCATAATGCCCCAATGCATGCCACATTGCCCCATTGCATGCCACATTGCCCCATTGCATGCCAAAATGCCCCATCACATGCCACATTTCCCCATCGCATGCCACAATGCCCCTTTGCATGCCACAATGCCCATTTCATGCCACATTACCCCATTGCATGCCACAATGCCTCATTTCATGCCACAATGCCCCATTTCATGCCTATCCATGCCATTCAGCCACTATGTTCTAAATCACAGTAACTGATCCCACAGTCAGCATATGGCATATGTTCTTACACCGGGGACACTTCATGGGCGAAGTGATCTCTGGTAGAGCACCTCTGCTGTGGCAAATTAATCCTGTAATGGGGATAGCACTATCCTACTTAAATTAGTCATTTTGGAGGCATTTTGAGCCCCATCAAGAACAGTTTGCCATCTCAACAGTTGAAGACTTTCCTACCAGTTTGAGAAGCGCTGGTATAGAAGGATTTCTCATTCTCCGGTCTCTCGTTCCCGGCACATGATGGATAATCATTAGCTCATCCTACAATCTAGCTTCCCTCACTGTTTTTAATCACAATGAATGAAGACTTAAATCAATCAAGGAATAGGAAGAGCTGCCACAATCTGAATATTTGCAAAATTGCCAGCGCTATGAAGCTCGCAATCTGCCGTTAATGGCATATTACAGTATCAAAGTGTTTTCACTTAGAATGTAATCCCGCGTAAAGGAGAACGGCGCCTCAAAGCAAACATTTACTTGTATTGACAAACAGACAAGTATATTTCCGGCAAGAATTGCATTCATTCATGTAATAGCCCCGTCTAATGTCTACATGTGTTTTGCTGTTTTTCAGTGTTTTTTTTTCATTGCTTGATGGCTCAATTTGAAAAGCTTAATGTCTTATTTCTTAGGTGCTGAATGTTCTGTTAATAATTGTTACTTACCGCACAATTAAGACACAGGATTTGCAATCTTTCAGTCTTATTAGACAATATGGATTGCCCAATCTTGATATTAGAGAACGCCTCATAATTGCTTCATTTGCATAATCCCTATGTGCAGGTTGACAATTCAAAGGCTTATGCTGAGAATGGTGCGACAGGGATTTGTGGGGGGATTAAAATTTGGGAAAACACAAGGCAATGCCGTTTACTAATCAAAATGTTATAGCTACACAATTATAGCTAAATAGATGTAGGTTACTTACGCTCTACTTTCATATTGATACGTTGTTTCTACCACATAATGGACCTTGATGTTTATCTAATTGTATTTAAGTCTTTCGTTGGGGCAATATTTGGAAACTAATACTTGGCTGTCAAAGTACTGTACAATCATAACGCCTCCCCAATCCTTAATTATCTCTTTTCTGAACCATGGAATTTTCTTCAAAAACACAGAATGGAAATTTGATGGTTACAAGTAAGGCAGATCTTTCGTTAGTATACAGTGGCATGTAAAAGTTTGTGCACCCCTGATTAAAATTACTGTTATTGTGAACAGTTAAGCAAACTGAAGATTAAATGATTTCCAAAAGGGCTAAAGTTAAAAGATGACACGTTTTCTTTGTACTTTAGGCAAAAACTAAAAATATATTGTCATTTTTTACATTTTAAAAATTCTAAAAAGGAAAATGGGCCGATGTAAAAGTTTGGGCCCTTGGAGATTTTTGTGCCCAGATAACTTTGACCAAGGTTTCAGACCTTATGGCTTGTTCACCTTAGGAAAGGCCAGGTGATACAAATTTTCCAACTTTATATAATAACCCAGCCTCCTCTAACCTTGTGCCAAAAAAACAACAGTCATGGGTTCTTCTAAGCAGCTGCCTAGCACCCTGAAAATAAAAATGGTGGAAGACATAGGTCAAGTAAAAACCTTAAGGGACAATTCCCCCCAAAAATCAAGGAACTTACGGATTGTTGAGGATTCTGACCCCTGGGACCTTTAGCAATCCCAAGCTCTAGAACTCCAATAGTTGGCCAATCATGTAAAGAGCGGACATGTGCATGATCGGCCATTCTTTCCATAGTCTATGGGACAGCCAGGAAAAGCTGAATACTTTACTTAATTGTCCCATAAACACTGAATGGAGCAGAGGTCGTAAATGCCCACCTCTACCCCATTCAGGAAGTCTTTAGAAATACCCTGGTTTCGAGAAAGAGGGAAAAAAAGAGACAAATACGGCGCTTCCTCTGAGAGTAATACGTTTTTACCAACAGTGGAAAAAATTATTTTAGTTGTGGTTATGCTCACCTTCTATCGGTAGGAAATGCACGTTGAGATTCTCAAAGAATCAATTCTTTAGGCAACTCTTCTCCGTATGTTGTATAATCCAATAAGGTGTGCAGCTCACTTTGGAGAACTATGTGTTGATCCTGCTTCGGATCCACATAGGTGGCGAATTCAAAGGGAAAATAAACTCCAAGCTAATGTGGCGCTAAGCACTTTAGGAATTTTTGAATGCACCCACTTCCAGTGAAAAATGTTAATAAAAAATAATGTATTTTCTAAAAAAAAAAAAAAAAAGGTAAATAAATTATATTTTTAAAATATTTTTAAAATGCAGTACAACGCGTTTCGGCTCCTATTTTTACAGTGCAGCCTTCATCAAGTAGCAAAAAAAACAGACATACAATAAGCACTATAAAGTGATGCTTTATAGTTACTTTACAGTGCTTATTGTATGTCTGTTTTTTTTGCTACCTGATGAAGGCTGCACTGTAAAAATAGCAGCCGAAACGCGTTGTACTGTATTTTAAAAATATTTTAAAAATATAATTTATTTACCTTTTTTTGTTTTTTTTGAGAAAATAAATGAATTTTTATTAAGATTTTTCACTGGAAGTGGATGCATTCAAAAAATCCTAAGGTGCTTAGCGCCACTTTTGCTTGGAGTTTATTTTCCCTTTCCATTCAGGAAGTGACTGCATAGCTTCATTCTCAGGGGTCTCAAGATCATTGTGGGTCCCAATAGTTGAACTTCCAAAGATAAGCAAGTTATCTCTTATATGGATAGTGGATAACTTGATTTTCATTGGAGGTCCAGCCTATGGATAGAGGATAATTTTATATTCGCGTCATCTACCAGAACCCACCAGGTGGTACTGCGGCCGAGAAAACTGTATGACACTTGATGTTTCTCCTGAAAAGCTTTGGATGAGGTTTGGTTGTCTTGGTGAGACTATTGCTATTGAGGGTGACAAGACCATCATCAGCTTTGAAGGCACAGTTTAACTAATTACTTAGAAAAGTGACTAGAACCACATTGATGACCCTAACCTTGAGCTTTTTATACAAGGTTAACAAAGGCAATTTCTCTTCAATATCCATAAAATTGTCGATAATTTCTACATGTTAAAGCTACTATCATCAGTGTTGGGCCTCATTTATATGAACATATCTATTCTGGCCCATAAAATGGTTAATGGTATTGTACCCTCTCTTAGCTTTAACTCTAAACTTTGGGTTCACTTATCAAGTTTTCCCCTAGAAGTTCTTAATGCAGCACTTCTAGGACAGATATTGGTCTGATTTAACCCAATTTTTTTTTTTATTGAACTACTAAATTAGTGTGTATGAGGTGTTATGACCCCAATGGCAGAGGGTCTCAGAAGTTATTACCAAGTCTGCAAACACAAAAACCAGCTCATAGGGCAGTGGTAACTAGGCTGACCGTATACCTGATCCTAGCACCACAAATAGCAGCAGCCGGGGAACGTACCTACGTTGGTTCTAGACGTCTCGCGCCAGCCGGAGAACTAACTAACCCTAGAAGGGAAAAGATAGACCTTTCTTGCCTCCAGAGAAAAGACCCCAAAAGTTGGATACAAACCCCCAACAAATAATAACGGTGAGGTAAGAAGAAAAGACAAACGTAAGAATGAACTAGGTTTTTAGCAAAGAGAGGCCCACTGACTAATAGCAGAATATAGGAAGATGACTTATACGGTCAGCAAAAACCCTATCAAAATTTCCACGCTGAATATTCAAGAACCCCCGAACCGTCTAACGGCCCGGGGGGAGAATATCAGCCCCCTAGAGCTTCCAGCAAAATCAGGAATCACATTTAGTACAAGCTGGACAAAAATAAGAGCAATGCAAATAACCAAAAAATAAGGAAGCAGGACTTAGCTTATTTTGCAAGAACCAGGACCAGCAGACAGGAGCAAACAGAAAGGAACTGATTACAACGATGCCAGGCACCAGACTGAAAATCCAGGAAGCTTAAATAGCAACACCCCGGGACTAACGAGCCAGGTGGGTACCAAGCTGAGGAAAGAAACTCAAAGTGTCATGTTGCTAGTGACCACAAGAGGGAGCCAAAAATCCAATTCACAACAGTACCCCCCCTTAAGGAGGGGTCACCGAACCCTCACCAAGACCACCAGGATGATCAGGATGAGCAGCGTGAAAGGCATGAACCAAATCAGCCGCATGAACATCAGAGGCGACCACCCAGGAATTATCCTCCTGACCATAGCCCTTCCACTTGACCAGATACTGAAGCCTCCGTCTGGAGAGACGAGAATCCAAGATCTTCTCCACCATGTACTCCAACTCACCCTCAACCAACACCGGAGCAGGAGGCTCAACAGAAGGAACCACAGGCACAATGTAGCGCCGCAACAAAGACCTATGGAACACGTTGTGAATGGCAAACGACACCAGAAGATCCAAGCGAAAGGACACTGGATTAAGGATTTCCAAAATCTTATAAGGACCGATGAAGCGAAGCTTAAATTTAGGAGAGGATACCTTCATAGGAACAAACCGAGAAGACAGCCACACCAAATTCCCAACACGAAGTCGGGGACCCAGACCGCCGCGGCGGTTGGCAAAACGCTGAGCCTTCTCCTGTGACAACTTTAAGTTGTCCACCACATGATTCCAGATCCGCTGCAACCTATCCACCACAGAATCTACCCCAGGACAGTCAGAGGGCTCAACATGTCCCGAGGAAAAACGAGGATGAAAACCAGAGTTGCAGAAAAATGGCGAAACCAAAGTAGCGGAACTAGCCCGATTATTAAGGGCAAACTCAGCCAATGGCAAGAAGGTCACCCAGTCATCCTGATCTGCAGAAACCAAACACCTCAAATAAGCCTCCAGTGTCTGATTTGTTCGCTCCGTTTGGCCATTAGTCTGAGGATGAAAGGCAGACGAAAACGACAAATCAATGCCCATCTTAGCACAAAAGGATCGCCAGAACCTGGAAACAAACTGGGATCCTCTGTCAGACACGATATTCTCAGGAATGCCGTGCAAACGAACCACATTCTGAAAGAATAAAGGAACCAGATCGGAAGAGGAAGGCAGCTTAGGCAAAGACACCAAATGGACCATCTTGGAAAAGCGATCACATACCACTCAGATGACAGACATGCCCTGAGACACCGGAAGATCCGAAATGAAATCCATGGAAATGTGTGTCCAAGGCCTCTTCGGGACAGGCAAGGGCAAGAGCAACCCGCTGGCACGAGAACAGCAAGGCTTAGCTCGAGCACAAGTCCCACAGGACTGCACAAATGACCGCACATCCCGTGACAAGGAAGGCCACCAAAAGGACCTAGCCACCAAATCTCTGGTGCCAAAAATCCCCGGATGCCCTGCCAACACCGAGGAATGAACCTCGGAAATGACTCTGCTGGTCCATTTATCAGGAACAAACAGTCTGTCAGGTGGACAAGAGTCAGGTCTACCAGCCTGAAATCTCTGCAACACACGTCGCAAATCCGGAGAAATGGCTGACAAGATTACTCCCTCTTTAAGAATACCAGCTGGCTCTGAGACTCCAGGAGAGTCAGGCACAAAGCTCCTTGAAAGAGCATCAGCCTTCACATTCTTTGAACCTGGTAAATACGAGACCACAAAGTCAAAACGGGAGAAAAACAATGACCAACGGGCCTGTATAGGATTCAGGCGTTTAGCAGACTCGAGATACATCAGATTTTTGTGATCAGTCAAGACCACCACACGATGCTTAGCACCCTCGAGCCAATGACGCCACTCCTCAAATGCCCACTTCATGGCCAACAACTCCCGATTGCCAACATCATAATTCTGCTCAGCAGGCGAAAACTTCCTAGAAAAAAAAGCACATGGTCTCATTACAGAGCAACCAGGGCCTCTCTGCGACAAAACGGCCCCTGCCCCGATCTCAGAAGCATCCACTTCAACCTGAAAGGGAAGTGAGACATCAGGCTGGCACAAAACAGGCACCGAAGTAAACCGGCGCTTCAGCTCTTGGAAAGCTTCCACGGCTGCAGGAGCCCAGTTAGCAACATCAGAACCTTTCTTGGTCATATCCGTCAAAGGTTTAACAACGCTAGAAAAGTTAGCGATAAAACGACGGTAGAAGTTAGCAAAACCCAAGAACTTCTGAAGACTCTTAACTGACGTGGGTTGAGTCCAATCATGAATAGCTCGGACCTTGACTGGGTCCATCTCCACCGCAGAAGGGGAAAAAATAAAACCCAAAAAGGGAACCTTCTGTACTCCAAAGAGACACTTTGAGCCCTTAACAAACAAAGCATTCTCACGCAAAACCTGAAACACCATCCTGACCTGCTTTACATGGGAGTCCCAATCATCACAAAAAAACAGAATATCATCTAGATAAACAATCATAAATCTATCCAGATACTTCCGGAAGACATCATGCATAAAGGACTGAAACACTGAAGGAGCATTAGAGAGCCCAAAAGGCATCACCAAGTACTCAAAATGACCTTCGGGCGTATTAAATGCAGTTTTCCATTCATCTCCTTGCTTAATGCGCACAAGGTTGTACGCACCACGAAGATCTATCTTGGTGAACCACTTGGCACCCTTAATCCGGGCAAACAAGTCCGACAACAGAGGCAAAGGATACTGAAATTTAACAGTGATTTTATTCAGAAGCCGATAGTCTATACAAGGTCTCAAAGATCCGTCCTTCTTGGCCACAAAAAAGAATCCCGCACCAAGAGGGGAAGAGGATGGACGGATATGCCCCTTCTCCAGAGACTCCTTGATATACGAACGCATTGCGGTATGCTCAGGTACAGACAGATTAAATAATCTTCCCTTAGGAAATTTACTACCTGGAATCAAATCTATAGCGCAGTCACAGTCCCTATGAGGAGGAAGAGCACTGGACCTGGACTCGCTGAATACATCCTGATAATCAGACAAATACTCAGGAACTTCCGAAGGAGTAGAGGAAGCAATAGACACCGGCGGGGAATCACCATGAATTCCCTGACAGCCCCAACTTGACACAGACATTGCTTTCCAATCCAAGACTGGATTATGGGTCTGTAACCATGGCAGACCCAAAACGACCAAATCATGCATTTTATGCAGAACAAGAAAACGAATCACCTCCCGATGTTCAGGAGTCATGCACATGGTTACCTGTGTCCAAAACTGCGGCTTATTTTCTGCCAATGGCGTAGCATCAATACCTCTAAGAGGGATAGGATTTACCAACGGCTCAAGAACAAAACCACAGCGCTTGGCAAATGACAGATCCATAAGACTCAGGGCAGCACCTGAATCCACAAACGCCATAACAGGGTAGGAAGACAATGAGCAAATTAAAGTCACAGACAAAATAAATTTAGGTTGCAAATTACCAATGGCGACAGGACTAACAACCCTTGTTAGGCGTTTAGAGCATGCTGATATAACATGTGTAGAATCACCACAGTAAAAACACAACCCATTCTGACGTCTATGATTTTTCCGTTCATTTCTAGTCTGAATTCTACCACATTGCATTAAATCAGGTGTTTGTTCAGACAACACCACCAGAGGATTAGCGGCTTTGCGCTCCCGCAAACGCCGGTCAATTTGAATAGCCAGCGCCATGGAATCATTCAGACCTGTAGGAATGGAGAAACCCACCATCACATTCTTAATGGCTTCAGAAAGGCCATTTCTGAAATTTGCGGCCAGAGCACACTCATTCCACTGAGTAAGCACGGACCATTTCCGAAATTTTTGGCAATACACTTCAGCTTCATCCTGGCCCTGAGAGATAGCCAGCAAGGCTTTTTCTGCCTGAATTTCAAGATTGGGTTCCTCGTAAAGCAACCCGAGCGCCAGAAAAAACGCATCAATATTTGCCAATGCTGGATCTCCTGGCGCTAACGAGAAGGCCCAATCCTGAGGGTCGCCCCGCAAGAAAGAGATAACAATTTTAACTTGCTGAGCTGAGTCTCCAGACGAACGGGGTCTCAGAGATAGAAACAATTTACAATTATTCCTGAAATTCCTAAACTTAAATCGGTCTCCAGAGAACAGTTCAGGAATAGGTATTTTAGGTTCAGACATAGGACTACTGGTAACAAAATCTTGAATGCCCTGCACACGAGCAGCAAGCTGATCCACACTAGTAATCAAAGTCTGCACATTCATTTCTGCAGCAAGCTCAAGCCACTCAGAGGTAAAGGGGAGGAAGAAAGAGAAAAAAAAAAAAAAACTCAGAATTTCCTTTCTTATTATCCCACTTCTGCAATGCATTAAACATTCACCTTTGGCCTGGCATACTGTTATGACCCCAATGGCAGAGGGTCTCAGAAGTTATTACCAAGTCTGCAAACACAAAAACCAGCTCATAGGGCAGTGGTAACTAGGCTGACCGTATACCTGATCCTAGCACCACAAATAGCAGCAGCCGGGGAACGTACCTACGTTGGTTCTAGACGTCTCGCGCCAGCCGGAGAACTAACTAACCCTAGAAGGGAAAAGATAGACCTTTCTTGCCTCCAGAGAAAAGACCCCAAAAGTTGGATACAAACCCCCAACAAATAATAACGGTGAGGTAAGAAGAAAAGACAAACGTAAGGATGAACTAGGTTTTTAGCAAAGAGAGGCCCACTGACTAATAGCAGAATATAGGAAGATGACTTATACGGTCAGCAAAAACCCTATCAAAATTTCCACGCTGAATATTCAAGAACCCCCGAACCGTCTAACGGCCCGGGGGGAGAATATCAGCCCCCTAGAGCTTCCAGCAAAATCAGGAATCACATTTAGTACAAGCTGGACAAAAATAAGAGCAATGCAAATAACCAAAAAATAAGGAAGCAGGACTTAGCTTATTTTGCAAGAACCAGGACCAGCAGACAGGAGTAAACAGAAAGGAACTGATTACAACGATGCCAGGCACCAGACTGAAAATCCAGGAAGCTTAAATAGCAACACCCCTGGACTAACGAGCCAGGTGGGTACCAAGCTGAGGAAAGAAACTCAAAGTGTCATGTCGCTAGTGACCACAAGAGGGAGCCAAAAAATCTAATTCACAACAATGAGGCCAAAGAAGGAACCCATTAAGGTTCCTAATCCTGTGAATGTGTGTGTTTTTTTTCTAATGTGTAATGTTCTTGCAATATTCTTTATCATGAAGGCGCTATTAGAAGTATATCTCAAAATGCACTACAGAATGGAGCTGAAGTCGAGCATGTGCACCCCCATTACATTCAAGAACGGACTGTATAGTTTCCCATTCTTAGAGGTAGGGTATTACTTGCAATTAAAAGAAAAAAGCCTTCATAATACTGCTAAAATATATACAGTCATACCACAATTAGAGGTTAATTAACACATGTGTCCACCCTTAAGGCATCCATATATCCAGGGATGGACAAACCATTGGTGCAACCATCACCCAAGAATTAAGGGGATCTATTTTCCCCTCCAAAGCAGGTAGAATGGTGCATTGTGATGAGACATTAGATTGCAAAGGGCCCTTACATTGTTCTTGCACAGGGGCCCTCTTCTGTCTGTGTCCACCAGTGCATATATCAATTGATCGCAGTTGGCCGACAGCCATCTATCCTGGCTCCCCTATAAACAGACATGGATGGCTTAAATAGAGTTCTTGTAGTCTCTATGAGAGACTTCTTTGGCAGATACTTATCTCCAGACATTAAATGTGGTTGTGATGGGGTCAGTCGGGTGGCGTCCATACACATTAGATTGTTTGCCGATCAGACCGATGTTGATCTTTTCTTGGATTTGGTAAATGACTTGTTGTGAATTTGGTTTGTGGGCTCCCCCGGTGGTCCGTTATGGTAGTGCCTCTTATGTGCCTTCCTCCATCTCTGATTACCTGTCGCCACCCTCTAGGGGAGTTTCCTATTTAAGGCTGCTTGGCTGTTAGTCATATGCCGGCCAACAATGTGCTAGTAGCATTCTGTTGCATTCACCTGCTTCAAGTCCCAGTTCAGCTAAGTTGAATTTTGTTTCTTGTTTTGCTATTTTTGTCCAGCTATCTGCAATGTGACCTTTCAGTGCTGGAAGCTCTTGTGGACAGAAAATTACTACTCCAGTGGCATGAGTTGTCACTGGAGTTTAAAGTAGTTTCTGGATGGTGTTTTTGAATAGTGATTTTTAGGTCGACCGTGAAGTAACTCTTTCCTGTCCTTCTGCTATCTAGTAAGCGGACCTCACTGTGCTAAATCTGCTGTTCATCCTACGTATGTTATTTCCTCTGAACTCACCGTCAATATCTGTGGGGGCCTACTATCATCTTTTGGGGTTCCTCACTGGAGGTAAGGCAGGCCTGTATATTCCTCTTATAGGGGTAGTTAGATCTCCGGCTGGCGCGTGGTGTCTAGGGCATCGTAGGTACATCCCCCGGCTACTGTAAGTGTTGGGTCAGGTTCAGGTCACGGTCGACCTTAGTTTCCATCACCCGAGAGCTAGTCCGTTTTGTATTTTTATTCCCCTGGTCATTGGGGTAACCATAACAGTTTGGCCGGCCTGTAAAAGATCTATGTGTTAAAATATGCACTAAAGCAGGAAGGAGGAGAAAAGGTTTTTTTTTTTTTCTGTGTTTGAAAGTGCACCTTAGTTTGCTCATTTGTATTCCTTGCTTAAATTGCAGTCTTCAGCCTTTTTTTTTTTCTCCTCTCCTCTTAACCTCTGAATGCTTGGGTTACACCCATTTGAATCATGGATTCACAGAGTTTAGTTGCAGGTTTGAATAACCTTGCGACAAAAGTACAGAACCTACAAGATTTTGTTATACGTGCTCCAATGTCTGAACCTAAGATTCCTCTGCCTGAATACTTTACCGGAGACAGATCCCGGTTTTTGAGTTTCAGGGAAAATTGCAAATTGTTTTTGTCTCTGAGATCTCACTCTGCTGGTGATCATACTCAACAAGTTAAAATTGTTATCTCTCTACTGCGCGGCGACCCACAAAGTTGGGCATTTGCATTATCGCCAGGGGATCCTGCGTTGTTAAATGTAGATGCGTTTTTTCAGGCTTTGGGGTTGCTTTATGAAGAGCCTAATTTGGAGATTTTGGCTGAGAAAGCCTTGATAGCTCTTTCCCAAGGGCAAGATGAAGCTGAGATATACTGCCAGAAATTCCGTAAATGGTCGGTGCTTACTAGATGGAATGAGTGCGCTTTAGCAGCTAATTTCAGAGAAGGTCTCTCTGATGCCGTGAAGGATGTCATGGTGGGGTTCCCTGTGCCTACAGGTCTGAATGATGCCATGAAATTGGCTATCCAGATTGATCGGCGTTTGCGGGAGCGCAAATCTGTGCACCATATGGCGGGGTCTTCTGAGGAAAAATCTGTGCACCATATGGCAGTATCTTCTGAGCAAAAACCTGTGCACCATATGGCGGTGTCTTCTGAGCAAAGACCTGTGCACCATTTGGCGGTGACCTCTGAAAAGGCATTAGAGCATATGCAATGCGATCGTGTTTTGTCTAGAGGCGAACGTCAAAATTACAGGCGCAAAAATGGATTGTGCTTCTACTGTGGTGATCCAGCTCATGTTATATCAGCATGCTCTAAACGTATAAATAAGGTTGATAAAAAGGTTGATAAATCTTTTTCTACAGGTACCTTGCAGTCAAAATTTCTTTTGTCCGTGACATTGATTTGTACTTTATCATCTGTTACTGTGAATGCTTATGTGGATTCTGGCGCCGCTCTGAGTCTCATGGATTGGTCCTTTGCCAAGCGTTGTGGGTTTGATTTGGAGCCGTTGGAAGTTTCTATTCCCCTGAAGGGTATTGATTCTACACCTTTGGCTAGCAATAAACCACAATATTGGACACAAGTGACTATGCGTCTTACCCCAGACCATCAGGAGATTATTCGTTTCCTTGTATTATATAACCTACATGATGTCTTAGTGCTTGGATTGCCATGGTTACAGATTCATAATCCCGTCTTGGACTGGAAATCTATGTCTGTGTTGAGCTGGGGATGTCGGGGTATTCATGGGGATGCACCTTTGGTTCCTATTTCTTCATCTACTCCCTCTGAGATCCCAGCATTTCTGTCAGATTTTTATGATGTCTTTCAAGAGCCTAAAGTTGATTCTCTCCCTCCCCACAGAGAGTGTGACTGCGCTATTGAATTGATCCCCGGTAGTAAGTTTCCTAAGGGTCGCTTGTTTAATTTGTCTGTGCCCGAACATACTGCTATGCGGGAGTATATCAGAGAATCCTTGGAAAAGGGTCATATTCGCCCCTCGTTGTCTCCACTAGGGGCAGGATTTTTCTTTGTAGGTAAAAAGGATGGTTCATTGAGACCTTGTATTGACTATCGACTTTTGAATAAGATTACAGTTAAATACCAGTACCCGTTACCTTTACTGACTGATCTGTTTGCTCGTATAAAGGGGGCTAAGTGGTTCACTAAGATCGATCTACGTGGTGCGTATAATTTGGTGCGGATTAAGCAGGGGGATGAGTGGAAGACCGCATTTAATACGCCTGAAGGCCATTTTGAGTATTTGGTAATGCCTTTCGGTCTCGCAAATGCCCCTTCCGTTTTTCAGTCCTTTATGCACGATATTTTCCGTGAATATCTGGATAAGTTTATGATTGTGTATTTGGATGATATTCTTGTTTTTTCGGAGGACTGGGAATCTCACGTTCAACAGGTCAGGAGAGTTTTTCAGGTTTTGCGAGCTAATTCTCTTTTTGTAAAGGGCTCAAAGTGTAGTTTTGGAGTTCAGAGAATTTCCTTTTTGGGATATATTTTTTCCCCTTCATCTATGGAGATGGACCCTGTCAAGGTCCAGGCTATTTGTGATTGGATGCAACCTACTTCTTTGAAGAGTCTGCAGAAGTTCTTGGGTTTTGCTAATTTCTATCGCCGATTTATAGCGGGTTTTTCTGCCATTGCTAAACCTTTGACTGATTTGACCAAAAAGGGTGCTGATGTTGCTAATTGGTCCTCTGCGGCTGTGGAGGCCTTTCAAGAGCTTAAGCGCCGCTTTTCTTCCGCTCCTGTGTTGCGCCAACCTGATGTGTTACTTCCGTTCCAGGTTGAGGTGGATGCTTCGGAGATCGGAGCAGGTGCAGTTTTGTCGCAGAAAGATCCTGACTGCTCAGTAATGAGACCATGTGCGTTTTTCTCCCGAAAGTTTTCGCCCGCTGAGCGAAATTATGATGTGGGAAATCGGGAACTTCTGGCCATGAAGTGGGCGTTTGAGGAGTGGCGTCATTGGCTTGAGGGTGCTAGACACCAGGTGGTGGTCCTCACTGACCACAAGAATCTAATTTATCTTGAGTCGGCCAGGCGTCTGAATCCTAGACAGGCGCGCTGGTCGTTGTTTTTCTCCCGATTTAACTTTGTGGTGTCATATCTGCCTGGGTCCAAGAATGTGAAGGCGGATGCCCTCTCTAGGAGTTTTGAGCCTGACTCGCCTGGTGATTCCGAACCTACCGGCATCCTGAAGGATGGGGTGATATTGTCAGCTGTCTCCCCAGACCTGCGGCGTTCTTTGCAGGAGTTTCAGGTGGATAGGCCTGATCGCTGTCCGCCTGGTAGACTGTTTGTCCCTGATGATTGGACCAGTAGAGTTATCTCGGAGGTTCATTCTTCCGCGTTGACAGGTCATCCTGGAATTTTTGGCACCAGGGATTTGGTGTCTAGGTCCTTCTGGTGGCCTTCTTTGTCTCGAGATGTGCGCATGTTTGTGCAGTCTTGTGATGTTTGTGCTCGGGCCAAGCCCTGCTGTTCTAGGGCCAGTGGGTTGTTGTTGCCCTTGCCTATTCCTAAGAGGCCTTGGACGCACATCTCTATGGACTTTATTTCTGACCTTCCGGTTTCTCGTAGTATGTCTGTCATCTGGGTGATTTGTGACCGTTTTTCTAAGATGGTTCATTTGGTACCTTTACCCAAATTGCCCTCCTCCTCTGAGTTGGTTCCTCTATTTTTTCAGAATGTGGTGCGTTTGCATGGTATTCCTGAGAATATAGTGTCTGACAGGGGTACTCAGTTTGTGTCTAGATTTTGGCGGACGTTCTGTGCCAGGATGGGTATCGATTTGTCTTTTTCGTCTGCATTCCATCCTCAGACTAATGGCCAGACTGAGCGTACTAATCAGACCTTGGAGACTTACTTGAGGTGTTTTGTGTCCGCTGATCAGGATGATTGGCTTGACTTTTTGCCGTTGGCAGAGTTTGCCCTTAACAATCGGGCCAGTTCTGCTACTTTGGTTTCTCCATTTTTTTGTAATTCAGGGTTTCACCCTCGGTTTTCGTCCGGTCAATTGGAGTCTTCGGATTGTCCTGGAGTGGATGCTGTGGTTGATAGGATGCATCGGATTTGGGGACAGGTTGTGGACAATCTAAAGTTGTCCCAGGAGAAGACTCAACAGTTCACTAATCGTCATCGGCGTATTGGTCCTCGTCTTTGTGTTGGGGACCTGGTGTGGCTGTCTTCTCGATTTGTTCCTATGAAGGTCTCGTCTCCTAAGTTTAAGCCTCGGTTTATCGGCCCTTATAGGATTCTGGAGGTTCTTAATCCTGTGTCCTTTCGTTTGGACCTCCCAGCATCTTTTAATATCCATAATGTTTTCCATCGGTCATTATTGCGGAGGTATGAGGTACCGGTTGTTCCTTCTGCTGATCCACCTGCTCCTGTGTTGGTTGAGGGTGAATTGGAGTATGTGGTGGAAAAGATCTTGGACTCCCGTGTTTCCAGACGGAAACTTCAGTATCTGGTTAAGTGGAAAGGTTATGGCCAGGAGGATAATTCTTGGGTGACAGCATCCGATGTTCATGCTCCTGATTTGGTTCGTGCATTTCATAGTGCTCATCCAGATCGCCCTGGTGGTTCTGGTGAGGGTTCGGTGCTCCCTCCTTATGGGGGGGGTACTGTTGTGAATTTGGTTTGTGGGCTCCCCCGGTGGTCCGTTATGGTAGTGCCTCTTATGTGCCTTCCTCCATCTCTGATTACCTGTCGCCACCCTCTAGGGGAGTTTTCCTATTTAAGGCAATTTCCTCACATTACAAATGTAATTTAATATCCCACATCCTACCAAAACCTTTAACAGACTGGAAGCCATATCACATCTCCTGGGTGGCTTCTTATAGATACATATTACATAAGCTACTCCCAACAAAAGATTGCACATTAATATTGTTTTATTGTTTTTCTTAAAAGCTGGCCATTTTACATAATTAAAAA
Source organism: Ranitomeya variabilis (assembly GCF_051348905.1). Lineage (NCBI taxonomy): Eukaryota > Metazoa > Chordata > Amphibia > Anura > Dendrobatidae > Ranitomeya > Ranitomeya variabilis. The sequence goes on along the minus strand of NC_135239.1, from coordinate 37,707,769 downwards.
GGATGCATACTGCTTTAATATTGATGACTTATCCTTACCACCACCGATCAGTGGTTTTAGGTGTTGGCGGCAGCCAGAACTGCTCAGTTATGGAGCTCATGGTTTATTCTAATTGTCTTGCACTTGGATTTGTTAGGATGCGGTTTCCATATGGGTTCCCTTCTGATAGGGGTAGTGTGTGGCCATCAGGTTCCGTTCCCTCGACCTCAAGCTCTACTCTCTCGGGAGGGGAGCTGACTGTTGATGGCTTCTAATTCACGCTTGGGTGGGAGCCCAGGCAGATGCTAGGGGTGAGATTGAGTCTCCCTTGGCTTCAGCTAGGGGAGGCTACTTGTCCCTGTCCCTCGCTGTGGCCTGAAGCCTCAGAGGGATGAGGAACGGTCTTTGGGGCCTTTCTCCTGTTGGTGACAGTGACAACTGACCACATCCAAGGACACTTTTTTGTGGCACAATGAATCACTTCTTTAGTGCACTCGGGAAAGAGAGCAGAATCTCAGGCTTTCAAAAAAAAGTCTGTCAAACTGCCTACAAGCAATCCATAGAGGCATGTGTGGCATTCAGGAAAGGCAAATGATTGGACAATGGCAAGAGCAATGGAGTGAAAGGAAGTTCCAGCTCCTATAGTGCTTGCAGAATGCTGATGCAACGGCACCACCCACTCAAAAAGAAGGCATGTTATAGAGCATGAGAATATAGGCGGTTCCTAGACATATTAGACTGTATGTGCACCAAAAACAGTTTAAGCTTTTTTTTTGTAGAGGAGGTGATGCATTTTTATTTATACTGATTTTGTGTGACCTCTAAGTGCAAAAAAAAAAACTAAGCTCCAAACATTGTAAAGATATATTAAGAAAATAATCAGCACAGAATTTAGATTAAAATAACAATGGCGTTCGGAAGTGGACGCTCGCTTCAAAGTTCTTAATGCCATTGTTTCATGCTGCTTGATTAAAGAGAATGACAACTAGATCTTTTACTAACAGGAAAGGGAGACTGCCATCTCTTTTAGAGGTAGGCTCCATTAATTATTATAATAGGAAGCCGAGGCTCTGCATTAATTCTTCAGTAAGTCAGGTACCATTATTGATTGAGAGCTAATTCCTGAATAAATCACCTGTCTATAGAATGATGAACATGGACAACCTGCAGTGAAAACTTAAGGTGGAACAGCTTTTTCTGCAGTTGGTTCTGAATAGTATGAATACTGCATGCAGGGCTGCCAACAGGAATATCAGGGCCCCATACTGGCAACATTTTCGGGCCCCCTTGAGACTTTGCCCAGGCTCCACCCCAGCTCTGCCTCCACCTCTCAAACCATGTGAACGGGCCCTGATAATTATCCCATATGTTGTGTATAAGGTAGGGGATAAGTATTTGGCTACTAGAATATCCCTTTAAGACAGGCAGCTGTACTTTACTGCAGACAGGCAGCAATCAGTAGGGTTACACTTAGGAGTACTTAGTAGTTTGCAGGCAGGCAGCAGACATAGACGGCCTCCAAATTCACAGTGCATGAGAAGGGAGGGAGGTCCAAAAAGAGTAGCGGGTGGGACAGTGGGTGGGCTAATGGGAGGTCAGACTGGCGAGTAGGCGGCTGCACCCACCTCATCACTTTCGGGCCCTGAACTCCTGCATATAATGTGCCACAAGGGCCCGGGTTGCACCGGCGGCTTAGGAGCAGAGGGTGGGTGGGCAAAGTTTGACGTCACTGGTGTCAGACACGGCCGGCCCGTCTGCTGCAGTCATATAATGTAAGTAGCTGCAGATGTGACTGGGCCCCAGGACATAATAGAGTAAATTAATTAGCCCGGGCCACGTGCCATGCAGTGGCGCCGATGTGTGTCTCACCCAGTCCGAAGCCCCCCACTTTGCTTCTGCCCACCGGGCCCCATACACCAGTAATGCTCTGATGGCGGCTTTGACTGCATGTACACTGAAATAGGGGTTCACATACATTCCGATATTACACCAGCATCCTATTACTAATACCTATGTGATCCGAAACATATTCAAGAAAAAAAGCATACACTTTGGGTGTAAAGTTCGTCACGTTCAGGACACCTTAATAATACTCTGCTATATAACAGAAATGCAAAGCCTTGTCCTTGAGAGCCGGGCACAATGTTACGCTCGAGTCTGAACAACAGAAAGTAGAAAGCCTAAATTAATTTGTCTCCCTCTATACGGTTAGACAAGCTGTGTATAATTCAAGAGTGATTGCCCCTTCAATCCACCGAGCCAGAGAGGAGTGGGGAAAAATGACACGTTTTAACAGAGAATCTGTCAGCAGGAATTTGGTATGTAATATGAGGACAGCATGAGGTAGAGGCCGAGACACAGATTTCAGGGATGTGTCACTTATTAGGCTGTGTGATGTTGTTTCAATACAATGAACGTTTAGGGCCAGTAGATTATAGCTGTCTGGACTACAGCTCTCATGAGCCCTGGTCTGACCACGCCCCTTCCTCTGATAAGCAGCTCACTGTAAATAGACGATGTGCACAAAAAGCTGTGGTGTGGGCGGGGTTAGCTCTCTGAGCTCTGCTTCATGCTACATCTAAAACCTGTGATTGTGTCACAACCACTGCACCCAGTAAACTAATTGATACATTTTTGGAATCAGGGACCATTTACCTACATTATGCTGCTCTCAGATGAGGTGGCAAAAACCTGGTAACAGATTCCCTTTAAAAATAGAAAAGTCATGATTTTACTTTATCGGGACGTATTTATACTGCATGTATCTCTGTGTGATCATCAAGTGGTCCTGATGTGCATTGTTGCCTGTTGAGAGTTTTACATGCTTCTCATGAGAATGCATTGTTATGTGATATGATAAATTGGAGTCCTTAATACAATTAGACATGTGTAAGATTACAATTCCTATGCATTCATTTATCAGACTATATTGATACAAACATCAACACTCAACAAAATATTTAAAGATGGCCAGTGACATATATTAGGTCAATGTTAATGTTCTTCTATGATAAAACCTCCATGACGGTGATTGATGACCTTTCTTCAGCTTTAACCCAATGTGTTTGCCCAGCTGTTGCTCATCATGTCTGGGAATTCCTCCCATGCTTCTGTCTTCTGGTTCTATAATTTGCTGTCTAGTTATGACTAGAGATAAGCAAAAATATTTGTACCACCTTGGTCTAATGGCCATGTCGGTAATCCATGGCTGCCAATCCAGAGAACTCCCGTGGCATCATCCGCCGCCTCTTCTTAATTATGTCTCTCTATTGCTGCTAGTATATGAAGAACTCAACACTCAGTTGGATAAGTGGAAACAAAGGTTTATTTGAATCAATCCAAAACAAAAATTTTCGTTTCGGCCTTCGGTCTGGACAAAAATCAGTGTAAACAGACATCATTCCTACCGGTGTGCAGCTCATCTTCTAAATCCAACACATTATATTCCGTGTTGCAATCCCCTTTAATCTGATGATGCTCCAGACCACTGACCAAAATGTCAAATTTGTTCTAAATTGATTCAAATAAATCTTTGTTTCCAGCTATCCCATTAAGTTCTGAATTCTTCATATACTTGCTTACAGTTTGGAACTGTATTCGAGCACCTAGGAAGAAACTAGGAGTGCCATGTACCATTTATTCCATCATGAGATACAGATTGGGAAAATTGTGGTAAATTTCTGCGCTGCTGAATCACTAGAATTCCAGAATTATTCGTTCATGTGGCTCTATTATTCTACACGTTTCAGAGTTCAAGACTCCTTCATCAGGAAACACCACACGAGTCCAGGAAGGACCACGGCTGGTCCTTCCTGGACTCGTGGATCTGCTGCAGCAAATCCTTTCAATGCTTCAACTCAGCTACATCTGGTGAGGGCAATCTTAAGGATTAACCTTTTAACCTTCTCAGATAAGACACTATTGGCGCTCTTTCCTTCAACAGTTTTCAATTTATTCCATCATGGCAAGATGTATGCATGACATCATGAGGACAAACTTATCAGAAGAGGAGCCAAGAATGTTGCAGGTAGTAGGAGGTCTAATCTTGCATCCATGGACTACAGATATCGCCTCTGGACCAGGGTCCTTGGAATCTTTTTTTCTCAACTCTAATCATTAAGATTGCCCTGGTTGTCCATCCACAATACTATCCACCGATAGGATTGGTGTTCATTCCAATTTATCCATTAGAATTAAATTCCAGGAGGACCACCTTACACCAAAACCTTCAATCCAGTAGCGTACCGACACCCAGCCAAAATCACGGGAATGGAGAAACCTACGTGGGAATTTGTGCAATATTTTTTTTCTTTCTCTAGGTATCACTGGGTATGACTGGGGCCAGGATAATGACACTTGATTTGTACAACTTGTCACTTTAACAACATAACATTTATCTACATAGACTTTACAGACCGGTGACATTTGGAAAAAAAAGCACCTCTCAAATATGGGAAAACGAGTAAGTAAAGGTCAGTGAAACAAACCAAGTTCCACAATGATAATGTTTATCTCAGCTGTTTTATTTCAGTGTCATTTCATTGTACCATCCATAGAAACATCGTAACTAAGTGCATAACGAACATTTTGTTTGTGGGCTATGGGTATAGAAGCAATATGGGAAAAATGGAAAGGAAAAGGCCTCAGAATTCTGTTACACATTGTGGCAAAAAGTGGCATATGCCCAAAATGGTGTTTTACATGTTTTTTTACCACCGTAGTGAGCAAATTATCTCTTCAGAGAGGAAGAGGAGTTAAACTTTAGTGCCACCTATTGAGAATAGCAATCCTAACATTTTCTACCCTTTATCGAGTCTTCCTACATGGCTTAGGGTGAAAGCCAAACCAGAATCTCAATTTCTAGACTTGTGTTTCGGGGTGTTGCCCCCTCATCAGTGCAAAGCATGAGATCTGATTTGGCTATGAGAGAGACCTCTGACTGGGATTCTAAGGGGTAACATTTCTTCTTATGCAGACTGACACACCAGGGTAAGGAGGCTCACAGGTCGTAGCAAAATCAGATTGCTACTTTCAGTAGATGGCATTAGCGTTCAGGTCCTCTTCCTCCCCGAAGATACAATTTTCATCTTAAAGAGGACATCAGCTAATATGTACCATATTGAAGATAAAAGTGTATAACATGGCCAGCAAATTGTGCTGACTTCACTTTAGGGTATGCCATTTTGATAATTTTCCTCCAGTCTCTTCTATTTTTTTTTATAACTTTTGGACAGTTTAAAAAATTACATGTTCAAAAAAAACACACTAGTACAGAGTTTGTTACTTTATACTCGCATTAAAAAACCCATAAAAATGTAAAGCTAAAGGGAACAAGTTTACTAAAAGCATTCTCCTGCTCCGAATAGTTACTTGTTTAAATTCCATTCTTTTTTGACGATATGGCAATGGGGGTCGACCAGCTTAATTTCTCCGATGGAACTCTTTTTAAGATGCATTGGGTCTTTCTTTTCTATAACACCTTTCAACGGTCCAGCAGGAAAGTTGTTCATGTGTGTAATGAAGTCGTTTATAAAGCTTCGTGCAGTGATAATTTCATAATCAAGACTCTTAAACCAGACTTCATTCAAAAAAGAATTCAGAATAAAGAGTGCCGGGGCGAAGAACTCGAAATAAATGTGAAGAACAGGGAATAAATAGATGTGGAAAGAGGAGCAAATACTTGTAGAAGTAATTGTAAGGGGAGATAGAGAAATGAGTTCAGGAGGCTCAAAATAGATCGAATGTGAGAAAGGTGATGGATTGAGAGTAAGGATGATGCAGGATAATAGCGACATTTTGTACCTGTGGCGTAGAAGTGTAAAGAGGCACAGTGAATGGAACATAATGGGGAATTATTGTATGTGTTGTGTCACTTTGGAAGATGGTATTTAGGCAATTACATCTCATTGTAAATGACTATAATGTCATCAGTGGGCTTCATGTGAATTTTCACCATTTTGCCTATTTTCTAAGTTAGTTTTCTAAGCCGAATATACTTTTTAGATCTTTAAAATGATTGACGCTCCAAATCCATCCATTGTAAATAATGCCTTCACTACAGAACCCCTAAGAGCTTACCGTAAACTGTTTTATTATTAAAGTGGATTGATGATGACTTCTTAGGAAACTTCATAAAGTAAAAAGAGACCAAAATATAAATATATTTTTCAAATATGAATAATTAGAAAAAGTTAAAAAGGTTCTTCTTAATTTGGTGTTTAAAGCTCTGGCCTTTCAAAGGGAACCACCCACATATTCCTTTATCAATATCCAGTCTAACAAGCCCTATATCCTGTTTTAATTGATATACTATTTCTGGGCTGTCTAATATGCTGGTTTCTTTCCCCCCCTCTCATATGGGTGCACTACTGCAGACTACATTTCCCATGCTGACTCTGGCTTTGTAGGTCTTGAAATATCATCACATTGCTATTGTTCTGCTCTAGGTGCAATTATACCCCGACTCACATTCTAGAGTCTTAGTGTATTCTATGTGATGCAGCTTCAGCAAGTTTCTCCTGCCATCTACTTGTGAGAGCTTTCTCCCTGTCAGCTCTTACAAGCAGGAGACAGGAGAAACAGGCTGAAGCTGCATCTCATAGGATACACTATAAATTTTGCACACGGCAATCAATCGATGTGATTTAGAGTTTTAGAACTCTGCAGCCAATTATTTTATGGATCAATTAACATATCCCTTCACTCTTATACAAGGAACTTTTTTTTTAATCTTCAGCTGCATAACAGAGATACAGAGATTCATAGAAAGATGAGTTGATGAAGAAAGGAGGTGGGATGTCTGAAAATTGCATGTGCTATTTTAATTTTGGTGTTACTATTCCATAGATCACAGAGACTGACTTCTGGTATGCAGAGAACAGCATGTACTAGACTGGTAGTCACACTGGAGATCACATGACAAAGTTGCCCATAATAAAAGGTTAAAAACGTATAGATGTTACCCCGCTGGGAGGAAGCAAAGTACACAGCTAGAATATTGCTGGCGAATAAACATTATATGTCAAATTTTAACATATTAGATTTAGGTCTCTGTAAAAGAAAAGAAGCTCCTCTATATTAAGAATACTGAATTTTGGATTTTCTCATAATGAATTATAGTATTTTGACATATTTTTTAGTTCTTATAAAATTCAATAAAAACTATTTTTGGTGTCGCATGCATGAAGGCAGCTCCAAACATTGGGACATTTTTAGGGTGAAGCATACCAGTAACTGTACTGAACACACTAACAATACATTTTTAGAAGTTAAGGCTCGTTCACGCAACCATATTTTCAATCTGAGTGCTATCCGTTAAAAAAAAAAATGGACGACACTCATACCAATTTTATTCAATCGGACAGCAATTTTTTTTTCCACTGGCCGAATCGTCATGTGAAAAAAAAATCTAGTTTCCTCCATAAATCAGATGATACTTACCCATTTGAGTCTATGGGTGCACCCAAAAAAAATTAGATGCCCCAATATTGCATAGTGGATACATTTTGATTCTGTAATTTAGGAAACTAAGTGGTCTTGTACATTATTTAAACCTTCTGCTGTAGAAAAACGGACTTTTCTGGGCGAAACTCTGAACAATTTTTTTTATAGGGACCTGTGAACCTACCCTGTGTGTGACCTTCTGAAAACATGTAATGAGAAGTGTAATGATAGACACTCTTTGTATTTAACCGAGCACTGAAAGTAAGTGTTCATCCCCCGCTACATAGGTGGTTAAGCATTTTCAATAATATATTAAGCATTATTTTGACATTTTGCAATGGTTGCACCTTTCTATCCTTTATCTCTGCCTGTATTATATCTATGCTAATATATGCCCATCTGGAATAAATCTCAGTTTATCAAATTTACACATTATTCATCAGTTTCCTACTAGTAGCACTAAATAACGTTGGCATTATGCAGCCTCTGGGTCTGTCCTGGCTGTGCATATATCTTATATCAAATGTGGCCTTATACAGAAGAGACAGATGAGCTGTTAATATATTCAGAAATGATACCAAACTCTCCAATCCTGATAATCACTCTTCTGTTTGTTGCATCTAAAATGTAAGATAATGTATTATTTGCAAATATAGGTCATTAGGGAACCCAGACTGAACCACTGTCTTGTACCGATTCTATGTCACAGTCTGTATAAGCGTACGCTCACACATAGATTGTTTCTTTTACATGAATTTTGCAGCAAATTCTGCTCTGAAAATCATGTCAAAAGTGCTTCAAATACTCTGAATAATATATTAATTTCAATAGGAAAGCCACATTTTTGTTCCTACGGTATTTTTTATGTTCTTGTTTTAAAAGCTATCCCATGCACAAAAAAAAAAAAAAGACGACAAATTCTTGTGGAATTTGTTGACTCTAAAGAGGTTTTAAAAAATTGTGTGAAAAAAATGTTCCAAAAACTGCATGAAAAACCAAATCAAAACTGAAAAGTGCGTGAAAAACTGCACAAATTTTGCATGAGATGGAAAAGCCCCATATTGTTTTCACGAGAAATCCACTTATGAAACTTACAGACCATTATAGTCCAACGCAGAGGTAACAATTCTGTAGAGAAGAGCAAAAAGATTTGAAGTACTCTGGTCCGGTGTCCTTTTCCGTCCTCTGTTGTACTTCTGCGCTGGCAAAGCTCTACCCACCATCCAGGGAGCCTCTTCATCTTACTATGTTACATGGCCAGTTTGCGGACTTCCATGACAGCCAGAGTTGGATAGTGTCCACTGCACTGGGCCAGGCTGACATGGAGGATCCAACATTACGTGGGATCATTTTAAGCGCCCAGTGCCAGTCATGGAGGTCCGAACTGGACACTGCACCATGGTCAGTCAAATCATTTTGCTCATCTGTGCAATTCTGCTAAATTACAGATGAAATATCCTCCTCCTCTTTCACGTTGAATGGGTTGCACTGCGGTAAATCAGAAGCCTTGTGTGTTCCAGAGTGGCACTTCATTGTTCCAACGCGTTTCAGCACCTTTATCAGAATTAAAGGACTGAAGAATTATTTCTATAATTGATATTAATCATATTTGGCTTTTTAACCTTGATAAAGGTGCTGGTCTGCCAACGAAATGCGCAGGAACAATAAAGAACTATTTTGGAACACAAAAGGCTTCTCACCGCAGCGAACATGATATCGTCCTCCTCTACTATTATACTGTACATCTGGAAGAAGATTCTGTCCTCCAGCTATGTTGCTGCCGCAGTGGTTACACAAGTCCACAGGTGTTATGCATTCACACAACACAGCTGGGTGAGCGAATACTCCCGGTTTTCTCTATCTCTACCAGGCGATACCTCTCTGTGTGTGCACGCTTTTGTCAGCCACTTAGTTCTTGAAATTGCGATTGAAAACAGTCAAATCAGACAACAGATGAGGGACGATACATGCAGTGGGGCATATATTTTACTTCTTGCATTGCACTTCTCAGAATGCTATATACCAGAATAATTCCCGATCAGTAGAGATGGGAGAATCGATTCTCAGGACCCCAGTGGTCTATTGGCCAGGTCGGTATTCCGTGACCACTGGATGGGAGCCCTGCAATTCTCCTATAACCTGACAGCATCTGTGGCTCCTCTTTTGATTAGCCAGGCTGGTGCGATGTCGTCATAACTGTGGTGTGACACACACACAATGTTGCGCTAGACCGGGTAATCGAAAGAGGAACCCACTGTTGTGATGCCGTAAAGTAAGATGTGAATTGCAGGGCTCCCGTCCAGAGGTCTGACCTGGAATACTCACTGGATCACTGGACCCAGGTCGTGAGAATCAGTTCTCCCATTTCTACAGATCAGATAAAGAGAGTTAGTAAGGACGGTTTAGATATTTGAGTTTTGAAGATTAATGCAGCTCTGGAATATTATACTGGCTGTAACTCAGGATCAGCATACTATAAGTAATGCAATGTACATAGAACGTTACTAATGTACTTATGTAGAATTTTATCCATATGAAAACTGTAAAATTATGTGCAATGGGCTAGGATAAGTTGTTAAAGTTAGGAATATTTAGGGTTTTCATTTGTTTTTTTCCTAGGGTAGAAGACAAAAAGCAGGTTTGTAAGATTTAATTTACAGATAGTATGTAATTTTCAGGGTATATGTTACATACTAAAGAAGCAGCCCCAAAATTGATATGTATGGAGAACGTGGCCTCAGTTGTGTTTGGTTCCTCGTGATTGACTGCTGTACAAAGTGAGCTAAATGGAACCAGCTAACATTCACATTGCTTCTGAAAGATATGTAGGGATGTACAAAGAGGTGTAGGGATGGGTCTAGGGTTACACAAATCATCAGGTTTTCCCATTTTATGATAGTGACTGAAATGTGAATCAGCCCAAAGGAAATGTCTTCCCATAGTTAGAAAACCTCTTGTTCATTGCTGGGCCTGTGCACTGTGGTTCACCTTCATTAATGTGAACATGGCTTACCTGCAATACCAAAAGCAGCCAAGAAGGCACTGTTTCTGGAAAATAATCTCATATAAGCTATACTATACATCAGCGACCTTTGTTTCAGGGACTGGGCTACTCTGTGTGCGATGTGCACAATGACAGCGCACTCCTTGTTACCAACTCAGATCATCGGTAACAAGATGGCTACAGAGCAGGGTCAGAATACCTGGCTTGCAGAGACCAGTGGCGTCACTTACTGGGGTGTCGATGGTTTCTATATACTGGGTAGTCTGACACAGCTTTGTTGCCAGCTTGTTACTGATGATCTGAGCCAGCGAGAACATGCGCGGTCATTGTGTGCATCACACAGTGCACAATGTGTAGGGACTAGTCCAGCTCCTGAAATGAGTATCACTGATAATGCTTCATTTCTCTCAAGTGGATTGCACTTGACAACAGGCAGTAGAAAGCAAGTTACTCAGAAGGGAAACACTTAGTGGCTGACGCATTTGGAGACATTTTTCTGGGGTAAAACAACATCATTTTTAAATAAAGTCTTTAGCAAATTGTCTATGAATGCATTAATACTTATGCAATATATCAGATGAGATTAAATTGGATAGATTTATCGTCACCATGTAAGATCATAAAATAAGATTACTTGTAGTTCTGTATAATAACACAGATAACTCATAAAATATGCTCTCAAGTGAATTATTTACTTTTTATATTTATTGTAACACATAGGAGACATCAATATCTGCGGTTGATTATACGGTGTTAAGGGAGCGCAGGCTCCGGCTCCTGCATATATTAACCTCCTATGCATATCGACAGATCAGTAAACCCATCAGATAGATCCATGACCTTGTCCAGGAGCTCCTCGTATTGCAAGTCTCTCAGGATCTGAGCCGGTTAATACTCTGATGATTGGACACTAGTGCAATCAATGCTCAGTATCATGGAGCAGAAAATTAATTGACAGACTAATTGTCCAAGGGGTTCTGCAGCTGCCATAATCACAGAAGCCATTACTTCCCAATGCATGCAGCCCCCCTCCTGCCGCTGGCATTTATTGTCTTTATAGAAATATCTTGGATTTTGTTATATATAAAGAAAAAATACTATGGAAATAAAAGAAGAGAAAAAAAAAGAAGAGTGTTGAGGGACGGATGGAGACAAGTGGCAAGAAAAACCCATAGAGGAATCAAGGCTCGGAGAAACACTCCAGTATTCTGCTCGTCATTAGGACAGTCAATGAGAGTGCACCTGGGGAGATGTGGAGCAGTAATCAGCCGGCAGACGAATCCGTGTGAGTCTCTCCGACCGAAGCAGCAGGAGGTTGATATCTTTACCATTTTACCATAGAAAGTGAAAAATATACTATCCAGGTGAAAGCGGTGAGACGGGCGGAGGATGGGCAAAGTACGTTGTTAAAATTATTTATCACCCTTGATAGAGTCTCATCCTTTTAATCACAGCCTTTTTATTTCTTTTTCTCCAGTATCCTCTCTGCTCTTCCTCCTCCTCTTGTCTTTTACCTTGAATTTCTGATGTTCAGTTCCCATTTACTCTTCCCCTCCCATAGAGCGGCTTGTCTTGTTCGGTTACGGCTTCGCTCTCTCCCTCTTCTCACGGTAAAGGTTATACATCCTAATGTCTCTGACATTCACAATAAGGCACCATCTATTACACTATTCCTGAGCTGTTCTTTCTGCTCTCTATAAATGTCTCTTTCCCTTCCCCAGCTCGGCTGCTTCGGCCGTCGGATCTCAAATAATGTATGCACCATCTATCTCGCCGTATATTGCGGTCAATAAAAACTGAGTTAAAAATGGAGTTAAAATTTACAATAACAAATACAGCTTTCAATGTCAAAGAATTGTAATGTATCGGTGAAAATGAGATGCTATACAGTTGATCCATATGAGACTCAATTTGTTTTATGCACTTATAGGCTTGAATAGGTGAGTCTCATAAGATAAACCGAAAAGACTAACCCATGCTGCAATTTTGTTTCACGCTCGGACATTCGGTCTGTGTAAAAAAAAACGGTCATAGGAAGAGCTCAATTGCATAAGATTAGTCAGTGTGTGTTGTCAGTTTCTTCCACGGACAGCACTTGGTCCAAAAATACAGTCTTGTGAACTTAGCCTGACGCTATCAAATGCCCCCATGGTCTTCACCGTTGACACCTGAAGTAGCACAATCAGGATGGAAGTGACCATCTCTATCACTTTGTTGGCTTCCTGCAGTAAGTTTCCACCAGGACCAATCCTGCACTCAATCTAATCCTGAATCTGCTGATGTTCCTGGGTTTTTGTGGTTGAGACAACATAGGCGTATCCAATCCACATGAGAAGTAACCAGATTACGCACTCGTCTGATATTGCAAAATTACCAACACTTGACATTGCCGGTAAAATCTTTTTTACTGGTATTGGCCTCCAAGTGCAATACCAGCTGTCCCAAAGGAAGCTATCATCAGAAAATGACCCATTGCTTACATTTACATTATTGTTAAAGGGAACCTGTCACCTGAATTTGGCGGGAGTCAGTCATATGGGCGGGGTTTTCGGGTGTTTGATTCACCCTTTCCTTACCCGCTGGCCGCAATATTGGATTGAAGTTCATTCTCTGTCCTCCGTAGTACACGCCTGCGCAAGGCAATCTTGCCTTGCGCATGCGCAGTATGCTTTGCCCAACTGCGGGCAAAGCCGAAAAGCATTAGTGCGCATGTGCCGGCGCACTATGTCCCGGAACACAGCGAAATACTTCCAGGACATAGTGCGCCGGTACATGCGCTCAAATGCTTTTTGGCTTTGCCCGCAGTTGGGCAAAGCATACTGCGCGTGCGCAAGGCAAGATTGCCTTGCGCAGGCGTGTACTACGGAGGACAGAGAAAGAACTTCAATCTAATATTGCGGCCAGAATGCAGCCAGCGGGTAAGGAAAGGGTGAATCAAACACCCGAAAACCCCGCCCATATGACTGAAAACCGGTCCTGCCAAATTCAGGTGACAGGTTATTTTGCTGATTTTTTTCTCATGTCACAAGCTTTATTAAAAAACAAAATTAGTAAAATTAGTAATCTTGCAATTTTTACACTGGTCACTGTTTTTTTTATACTCATACTTTCTTTTCAAGAAGAGTTATCAGCAGGCTCATCATCAGAGACAAGATTACAATGACAAATAACACCTCTATACACAGCTGATAACACTGCATCCACCAATCACAATAGTTGATGTCACAGCTGACCCTGTTCCAGCTCCTTTCACAATAACCTTTCCACATGTTCATTAGCCGCTTCAATACAAAAAATAGGGTCAAAGTCAGCTCATTGCATCTATGTACAGTGCCTTACGAAAGTATTCAACCCCCTTGAACTTTTCAACCTTTTTCCACATATCTCTGCTTCAAACATAAAGATACCAAATGTAAATTTTTGGTGAAGAATCAACAACAAGTGGAACACAATTGTGAAGCTGAACAAAATTTATTGGTTATTTTAAATTTTTGTGGAAATTCAAAAACTGAAAAGTGGGGCGTGCAATATTATTCCACCCCTTTACTTTCAGGGCAGCAAACTCACTCCAGAAGTTTATTGTGGATCTCTGAATGATCCAATGTTGTCCTAGATGCCTAATGATGATAAATATAATCCACCTGTGTGTAATCAAGTCTCCGTATAAATGCACCTGCTCTGTGATAGTCTCAGGGTTCTGTTTGAAGCACAGAGAGCATCATGAGGACCAAGGAACACAACAGGCAGGTCCGTGATACTGTTGTGGAGAAGTTTAAAGCCGGATTTGGATACAAAATGATTTCTATCACTTTAAACATTCCAAAGAGAACTGTGCAAGTGATCATATTGAAATGGAAGGAGTATCATACCACTGCAAATCTACCAAGACCCGGCCGTCCCTCTAAACTTTAATCTCAAACAAAGAGAAGACTGATCAGAGATGCAGCCAAGAGGCCCATGATCACTCTGGATGAACTGCAGAGATCTACAGCTGAGGTGGGACAGTCTGTCCATTGGACAACAATCAGTCATACACTGCACAAATCTGGCCTTTATGGAAGAGTGGCAAGAAGAAAGCCATTTCTCAAAGATATCCATAAAAAGTGTCATTTAAAGTTTGCAACAAGCCACCTGGGAGACACACCAAACATGTGGAAGAAGGTGCTCTGGTCAGATAAAACCAAAATTGAACTTTTTGGCAACAACACCAAACGATATGTTTGGCGTAAAGGCTGTCAATCATGGTGGTGGCAGCATCATGGTTTGGGCCTGCTTTTCTTCAGGACAGGGAAGATGGTTAAAATTGATGGGAAGATGGATGGAGCCAAATACAGGACCATTCTTGGCGACAACCTGTTGGAGTCTGCAAAAGACCTGAGACTGGGACGGAGATTCATCTTCCAACAATACAATGATCCTAAAACATAAAGCAAAAACTAGAATGGAATGGTTCACAAATAAACGTATCCAGGTATTAGATTGGCCAAGTCAAAGTCCAGACCTCAATCCAGTTGAGAATCTGAGGAAAGAGCTGAAAACTGCAGTTCACAAACGATCTCCATCAAACCTCACTGAGCTCGAGCTGTTTGCCAAGGAAGAATGGGCAAGAATTTCAGTCTCTCGATGTACAAAACCGATAGAGACACACCCCAAGTGACTTGCAGCTGTAATCGCAGCAAAAGGTGGTGCAACAAAGTATTAAGTTAAAGGGGCTGAATAATATTGCACGCCCCACTTTTCAGTTTTTGAATTTCCACAAAAATGTAAAATAACCAATAAATTTCATTCAACTTCACAATTGTGTTCCACTTGTTGTTGATTCTTCACCAAAAATTTACACTTGGTATCTTTATGTTTGAAGCATGATATGTGTGGAAAAGGTTGAAAAGTTCAAGGGGGCCGAATACTTTCGCAAGGCACTGTACATGCGTTGTTTCCTGAAACAACAGCAAGTATGGATCTGTCTTGAACAACCCCTGTGGCCAGTGTGAAACTTGCAAGATTGCAAGACCACCCATGTTCTCTACAGCAGTTGTTGCAAGGGAATATAATATCAATAGTGGTATCGTTTCCAGATGTTTTCTACTCTGGTACACAGGGAGGTTGGGAATCCTTGTTATTTTTTATGAAAGCACCCAGGCAGGGGTTGCTCTAATGGGACAAACCCTTTAATTGAAGTAAGGTTGAAATTGGATAAGTGAAATCACAAGCGCCTCTCCAGTGTGCCCGTATGTATTTTTACAGCCGATGAATTTACTTGTCACAATCCCCGTGCCTCACATGCAAAATGGAAAAATCAGTCTTTCAACAGTGTGGAAATGTCATTAATCACACGCACCTCTGAGCTGTCGTAGGGAACTCGGCTGTGTAGATCTGAACTAGAAAAATTAGTTATGCAACTTATTCTTCATTAAACATGAGACATTTCGAAAAGAAATCTCAGATCAGCTGTCTTCCTGCCATGTCCTCCTGCGACCCCAAGTAACACCCATAGTCACTAATTGACTTGGCATTCCCGATTATAAATAAGCTAGACTAAGATTTATATCTGTACGGATATTTTGTTTGTATTGTTCCTATACAAAGCATACATGAAATATATGTATAGAAATGTCTCCGGCATTTCAGAACCACAGCTCGCTTTCGATAAAAATGTTCTTCTTACTGTCAATTGTAGTAAATTCAATGCCAGACAGAGAAAAACTGAATACTAAGTGCATTTATTCAGCTCAATTAACTCTGTGGTGACTTTTCATATGGGCTATAAATTTATAGCGTACTTGCCAGCGCTCCTGGAATATACAAGAAAGTCCCAGGGGACACCTCCCAGATGTCCTAAAAGCCACCTGAAAGCTTCTAAAAAGCAAGCACTCCCTAAATATATGGCTCTGGGACGCTCCATAATCAGACAGAACCCTGACATCCAAATGTGCACTAAGGGAGCAGGAAACGGAGGCGCGAAGGGGCATTGTAAGGGTCAGTGTGGATAACCTGGCCACTTTTGGAGAGAGAGGTTTCCCCACTCAGGGACAGTAAAAGGATGGCAACCAGCAAAAGTTTAAATAAATAGATTACATTCCCTGTAAGGGCAGGTGCGGAGAGCGTATTTTCAATCCTAGTGCGATCTGTCATGATCTCAATGGCAAGAGAACATAGCATAAGCATATATAGGAACTAGCTCTTGGAAGATGGGAACTGAGCTGACCATGAACTAAACCTAACGCACAACTAGCAGTGGCCGGGTAGCATGCCTACGTTGATTCTAGATGCCCAGCACCAGCCGGAGGACTAAATAATGCTAGCAGAGGAAAAAATCAGTCCTAGCTCACCTCTAGAGAAATACCCCGAAAGGAGACAGAGGCCCCCCACATGTATTGGCGGTGAATTAAGATGAAATAACAAACGTAGTATGAAAATAGGTTTAGCAAATTTGAGGTCCACTTACTACATAGCAGAAGACAGAAAGGACACTTTCATGGTCAGCTGAAAACCCTATCAAAACACCATCCAGAAATTACTTTAAAACTCTGGCATTAACTCATAACACCAGAGTGGCAATTCCTGTTCACAAGAGCTTTCCAGACACAGTAACGAAACTACAGCTGTGAACTGGAACAAAAATGCAAAAACAAACATGG
Source organism: Ranitomeya variabilis (assembly GCF_051348905.1). Lineage (NCBI taxonomy): Eukaryota > Metazoa > Chordata > Amphibia > Anura > Dendrobatidae > Ranitomeya > Ranitomeya variabilis. The sequence goes on along the minus strand of NC_135239.1, from coordinate 37,690,705 downwards.
ACAAGAGTCCAACTTATCTAGTAGTTGTCTAGGAGCAGGAACAAGCACAGAGAGGCTTCTGATAACATTGTTGACCGGCAAGCAACTAACAGAGCAGCAAGGTTATATAGCGACTCCCACATCTTGATGGGAACAGGTGAACAGAGAAGATGAAAACACCAGTTCAATTCCACCAGTGTCCACCGGGGGAGCCCAGAATCCAAATTCACAACAGTACCCCCCCCTCAAGGAGGGGGCACCGAACCCTCACCAGAACCACCAGGGCGATCAGGATGGGCCCTATGAAAGGCACGAACCAGATCAGAGGCATGAACATCAGATGCATTAACCCAAGAATTATCCTCCTGGCCGTATCCCTTCCACTTGACCAGATACTGGAGTCTCCGTCTGGAAACACGAGAGTCTAAGATTTTCTCCACAACGTACTCCAACTCACCCTCAACCAACACCGGAGCAGGAGGCTCAACGGAAGGTACAACCGGTACCTCATACCTGCGCAATAATGACCGATGAAAAACGTTATGAATAGAAAAGGATGCAGGGAGGTCCAAACGGAAGGAAACAGGGTTAAGAATCTCCAATATCTTATACGGGCCGATGAACCGAGGCTTAAACTTAGGAGAAGAGACCCTCATAGGGACAAAACGAGAAGACAACCACACCAAATCCCCAACACAAAGCCGAGGACCAACATGACGGTGGCGGTTGGCAAAAAGCTGAGTCTTCTCCTGGGACAACCTCAAATTGTCCACCACCTGCCCCCAGATCTGATGCAATCTCTCCACCACAGCATCCACTCCAGGACAATCCGAAGATTCCACCTGACCAGAGGAAAATCGAGGATGAAACCCCGAATTACAGAAAAACGGGGACACCAAAGTGGCAGAGCTAGCCCGATTATTGAGAGCGAACTCTGCCAATGGCAAAAAAGCAACCCAATCATCCTGGTCAGCAGACACAAAACACCTCAGATATGTCTCCAGGGTCTGATTAGTCCGCTCGGTCTGGCCATTCGTCTGAGGATGGAAAGCGGACGAAAAAGATAAATCTATGCCCATCCTAGCACAGAATGCCCGCCAAAATCTAGACACGAATTGGGTCCCTCTGTCAGAAATGATATTCTCAGGAATACCATGCAAACGAACAACATTTTGAAAAAACAGAGGAACCAACTCGGAAGAAGAAGGCAACTTGGGCAGAGGAACCAAATGGACCATCTTAGAGAAACGGTCACACACCACCCAGATGACAGACATCTTCTGAGAAACAGGCAGATCTGAAATAAAATCCATCGAGATGTGCGTCCAAGGCCTCTTAGGAATAGGCAAGGGCAACAATAATCCACTAGCCCGAGAGCAACAAGGCTTGGCCCGAGCACAAACGTCACAAGACTGCACAAAGCCTCGCACATCTCGTGACAGGGAAGGCCACCAGAAGGACCTTGCCACCAAATCCCTGGTACCAAAAATGCCAGGATGACCTGCCAACGCAGAAGAATGAACCTCAGAGATGACTCTACTGGTCCAATCATCAGGAACAAACAGTTTATCAGGTGGGCAACGATCAGGTCTATCTGCCTGAAACTCCTGCAAGGCCCGCCGCAGGTCTGGAGAAACGGCTGACAATACCACTCCATCCTTAAGGATACCTGTGGGCTCAGAGTTACCAGGCGAGTCAGGCTCAAAACTCCTAGAAAGGGCATCCGCCTTAACATTCTTAGAACCCGGTAGGTATGACACCACAAAATTAAACCGAGAGAAAAATAATGACCAGCGCGCCTGTCTAGGATTCAGGCGCCTGGCGGTCTCAAGATAAATCAAGTTTTTGTGGTCAGTCAATACCACCACCTGATGTCTGGCCCCCTCAAGCCAATGGCGCCACTCCTCAAAAGCCCACTTCATGGCCAAAAGCTCCCGATTCCCAACATCATAATTCCGCTCAGCGGGCGAAAATTTACGGGAAAAGAAGGCACAAGGCCTCATCACGGAGCAGTCAGAACTTTTCTGCGACAACACTGCCCCAGCTCCGATCTCAGAAGCGTCGACCTCAACCTGAAAAGGTAGAGCAACATCAGGCTGACGCAACACAGGGGCAGAGGAAAAACGGCGCTTAAGCTCCCGAAAGGCCTCCACAGCGTCAGGGGACCAATCAGCAACATCAGCACCCTTCTTAGTCAAATCGGTCAATGGCTTAGCAATATCCGAAAAACCAGCAATAAATCGACGATAAAAGTTAGCAAAGCCCAAAAATTTCTGAAGATTCTTAAGAGAAGAGGGCTGCGTCCAATCACAAATAGCTTGAACCTTGACAGGATCCATTTCAATGGAAGAGGGAGAAAAAATATATCCCAAAAAGGAAATCCTCTGTACCCCAAAAACACACTTAGAACCCTTCACACACAAAGAATTAGACCGCAAAACCTGGAAAACCCTCCTGACTTGCTGGACATGAGAGTCCCAGTCATCCGAAAAAATCAGAATATCATCCAGATACACAATCATAAATTTATCCAAGTAATCGCGAAAAATATCATGCATAAAGGACTGGAAAACTGACGGAGCATTTGAAAGACCAAAAGGCATCACTAAATACTCAAAGTGGCCCTCGGGCGTATTAAATGCGGTTTTCCACTCATCCCCCTGCCTGATTCGCACCAAATTATACGCCCCACGAAGGTCAATCTTAGAGAACCACTTGGCCCCCTTTATGCGAGCAAACAAATCAGTCAGCAACGGCAATGGGTATTGATATTTTACAGTGATTTTATTCAAAAGCCGATAATCGATACATGGTCTCAAAGAGCCGTCTTTTTTTGACACAAAGAAAAAAACGGCTCCTAAGGGAGATGACGATGGACGAATATGTCCCTTTTCCAAGGACTCCTTTATATATTCTCGCATAGCAGCATGTTCAGGCACAGACAGATTAAATAAACGACCCTTTGGGTATTTACTACCCGGGATTAAATCTATGGCACAATCGCACTCTCGGTGCGGAGGTAATGAACCAAGCTTGGATTCTTCAAAGACGTCACGATAGTCAGACAGGAACTCAGGAATTTCAGAGGGAATAGATGATGAAATGGAAACCACAGGTACATCCCCATGAGCCCCCTTACATCCCCAGCTCAACACAGACATAGCTCTCCAGTCGAGGACTGGGTTGTGAGATTGCAGCCAAGGCAATCCTAGCACCAAATCATCATGTAGATTATACAGCACCAGAAAGCGAATAATCTCCTGGTGATCCGGATTAATACGCATAGTTACTTGTGTCCAGTATTGTGGTTTATTATTAGCCAATGGGGTGGAGTCAATCCCCTTCAGAGGAATAAGAGTCTCCAAAGGCTCTAAATCATACCCACAGCGTTTGGCAAAGGACCAATCCATAAGACTCAAAGCGGCGCCAGAGTCGACATAGGCGTCCGTGGTAATAGATGACAAAGAGCAAATCAGGGTCACAGATAGAATAAACTTAGATGGTAAGGTGCAAATGGAAACAGATTTATCAAGCTTTTTAGTGCGCTTAGAGCATGCTGATATAACATGAGTAGAATCACCACAATAGAAACACAACCCATTTTTCCGTCTAAAATTCTGCCGCTCGCTTCGGGACAGAATTCTATCACACTGCATACTCTCTGGCGACTTCTCAGTGGACACCGCCAGATGGTGCACTGGTTTGCGCTCCCGCAAACGCCTATCGATCTGAATAGCCATTGTCATGGACTCATTCAGACCCGCAGGCACAGGGAACCCCACCATAACATCCTTAATGGCATCAGAGAGACCCTCTCTGAAAGTCGCCGCCAGGGCGCACTCATTCCACTGAGTAAGCACAGACCATTTACGGAATCTTTGGCAGTAAATTTCCGCTTCATCTTGCCCCTGAGATAGGGACATCAAAGTTTTTTCTGCCTGAAGCTCCAAATGAGGTTCGTCATAAAGCAACCCCAAGGCCAGAAAAAACGCATCCACATTGAGCAACGCAGGATCCCCTGGTGTCAATGAAAAAGCCCAGTCTTGAGGGTCGCCCCGGAGCAAGGAAATCACAATCCTGACCTGCTGTGCAGGGTCTCCGGCAGAGCGAGATTTCAGGGACAAAAATAATTTGCAATTATTTCGAAAATTCTGAAACCCAGATCTATTCCCCGAGAAAAATTCCGGCAAAGGAATTCTCGGCTCAGATACAGGTGCATGACAAACAAAATCTTGCAAATTTTGTACCTTCGTGGCGAGATTATTCAAACCTGCAGTTACACTCTGAAGATCCATTACAAACAGGTGGACACAGAGCCATTCAAAGATTAGGAGAGAAAAAAAAAAAAAAAAATTTCAGCAGACTACTTATTTCTCTCCTTTCTCAGCCAAGGATTTTAACCCTTTAGGGGGCCGGTCAAACTGTCATGATCTCAATGGCAAGAGAACATAGCATAAGCATATATAGGAACTAGCTCTTGGAAGATGGGAACTGAGCTGACCATGAACTAAACCTAACGCACAACTAGCAGTGGCCGGGTAGCATGCCTACGTTGATTCTAGATGCCCAGCACCAGCCGGAGGACTAAATAATGCTAGCAGAGGAAAAAATCAGTCCTAGCTCACCTCTAGAGAAATACCCCGAAAGGAGACAGAGGCCCCCCACATGTATTGGCGGTGAATTAAGATGAAATAACAAACGTAGTATGAAAATAGGTTTAGCAAATTTGAGGTCCACTTACTACATAGCAGAAGACAGAAAGGACACTTTCATGGTCAGCTGAAAACCCTATCAAAACACCATCCAGAAATTACTTTAAAACTCTGGCATTAACTCATAACACCAGAGTGGCAATTCCTGTTCACAAGAGCTTTCCAGACACAGTAACGAAACTACAGCTGTGAACTGGAACAAAAATGCAAAAACAAACATGGACAAGAGTCCAACTTATCTAGTAGTTGTCTAGGAGCAGGAACAAGCACAGAGAGGCTTCTGATAACATTGTTGACCGGCAAGCAACTAACAGAGCAGCAAGGTTATATAGCGACTCCCACATCTTGATGGGAACAGGTGAACAGAGAAGATGAAAACACCAGTTCAATTCCACCAGTGTCCACCGGGGGAGCCCAGAATCCAAATTCACAACAGCGATCCGACAAAACATCGGATCACATTTGGACCAATGTTATTTTAAATGGCCGTGTACATGTGTGATTTTTTTTCCTCAAGCAGAGCCGATCCGACAAAAAAAAATAAATCACAGTATGACCTAGTTTGACCTGAATTTTGAATCGCAAGTCAATGAGTTGGTGGAAAACATTAGACTGCATTTAGATGACATCTGAGTGCAGTCTGATTTCCAAGGACTGACACAATGGTGAAGATGGAGAAATATACTCTAGATGTCTCTATATTATGCTGCTATCAGATTCCATGGAAAAAACCTGCTGACAGATTCCTTTTACAGAGCTATTCCATACACTGAAATGCTCCACCTATGGACAGAAAAGATCCTCCTGAGAACAGTGCTCTGAAAAACAACTTTGGAATGGAGTGGAGGCCGCACATACACACCACCTCTATACATTCTCTGTGGGACTGCCACAGTTAGCAGAGTTCAGCGTTTTCCAGAGCTGCGGGTTCCAGCGGTTAGACCACAATTGACCGTAAAGTTATCTCCTATTCTGTTGACAACTGATGATGATCATTTCGGAATAACTCTATAAATTTTTATAAAGGAAAGGTGTGAATGGAGACTTCTTTAGTAAAATGAGAGGTGGTGAGTTCTCCTTCAATGGAAGTCTTCAAACAGAGGTTGGACAGACATCTATCTGAGATGGTTTGGTGAGTCCTGCATTGAGCAGGGGGTTGGATGCGATGACCCCGGAGGTCTCATCCAACTCTAACATTGTAGGATTCTAAGATTTCTAAGGCTTGTTTTATATACTGTACATAATTCAAACATGTATAGGAAGGTTGAGCAAAATAATACCCTTCTCCGATCACGCAGGTGATTGGGATGTTCAGACTAGTCACTTTATAAAGCATTTGGTCACCATTGTATGTTATGGTTCTGATAGAAGCATCAGTAGATGGGAATTGTGTCATCCATCATCGAACACACGTATAACCATATTGTCAATTTATGACGCCAGTATGTATATTTTTATTTGCAAAATAGTCACTTAGACACTGCACAGATACTGCACTCCGCTGGTGACTCCATTATTACCTCTTTGCATTAACACCTCTTTTCTGCATAATTTTCAATAGCTGCATTCATCCAAGCCCAAACTATGCAATTCGCCGTCGCACCCGTGGAGGTGGATTTGCTGACTCGTCTCTCATTTTCTTTATTTTGCTCACGGCCTCCTTTACAAATGATTTACATCTTTATTAGGCGTTCTCAAGACATATAAATAATCCCCCTGTTTAGATTTCCAGCACTGGAGGCAAACGAATGAGATCTTTATGCAAAGGAAAGCTCTGATCTATACTCGCCGCCTGCTCTATTCTTTATAGGAGTTTTGTGCTGCTTCTTTTTTTTCCTAATGTTTTAGTTCGGTCATTTATATTACAGCTTTTTTTATATCATCATTAGGTATTGCATAGTTTGTAAGATTATTCTGACACCGTCACCAATCCTCAGCAATGAGCGCTAGGATTTTAAAGCACTGTATGTGCAGAAAATACAGTTTTTCATAACTCCTTAGTTCATCACTTGATATGGAGGAATACATTATTTTTTCAGAGCAGAACAGTGGCTGAATGTCCATAAATGACAACGAATTCTGGGGTCCATGTGACTGCTGCAAAGCGTAAATTCTGTTAAAGGGCATCTATCACCAGTTTTTTTTTGCTACCTAATCTAACAGCAGTATACTATGGGGACAGAGACCCTGATTCCAGCAATGTGTCACTTACTGGGCTACTTGCTGGAATTTTGATAATATCATTATGGTCTCTGCTGTAGATCTAGCAGTTCTCCGAATGCTGAGCTCTGTAAAACCCCATCCACACCACTGATTGGCTGCTTTGCATGTACACTGTGCATAGGCATAAAGTAGCCAATCAGTGGTGGTGGCGCTGTTAGACAGAGCTCATAAATTTAGAGGACTACATGACAGGAGGTTTACTAGTCCTTTAGTGATAATCTCTGCTGTTAAAAGTGATTTTATCAAAATTAATGCAAGCAGCCAGGAAGTGACACATCACTGGAGTCATGGTCGGTGCCTACTGTATGCAGAACCTGGTGATAGATTCCCTTTAACAGCAGTTTAGGGAATAACAGCTGCCATTTTTCTAAAATAATAAAAGTAACAGCACTCCTCCATCCAGCGCTGACCCTCCTCTACTGCTCATGGTCTTTGCTTAGATGGTAGATGGCGATAACCAATTAGTGGCTGCAGCTGACAGCTGAACATTCTAGGGAGGAGCTAGAGGCTTGCACAGACATTCTAGGGAGGAGCTAGAGGAACACACAGACATTCTAGGGAGGAGCTAGAGGCAGACAGACATTCTAGGGAGGAGCTAGAGGAATACACAGACATTCTAGGGAGGATGGAGCGCCCCGCTAGGGCCCTGGGGTACTCGGGCCGGGTCCAGTGGTCATTAAAGGGGTGGTCATGGTGGCAGCAACCCGGTCTGTGGCCCTGGGCGTCCAAGTAAAAGGGAAGGTCTTTAAAAGGGTTATATGAATGAAGAGTGTTCGTGACGCCACTTGTGGCATTCGGTCAGGGATGACCGATGCTGCTTAAAGGGGTTCACTGGGGTGATGTTATGGCAGCAGGGATGGTATAGCTTCCCACAGGTGAAGCTGGGTCCCCATGGATCCCACTGTAGTAGATAAAGATGGTGTTTTTGCAGTCTCTTTACCTTTTTACTGGTGTAAAGCAGCCACAGTCCAGGGTACGGATCACAGACAGGTGCTGGTGTGGTCCGACCGGCTTGGAAGCGATTCAGGAATTCCCCCTAGCCAGGTGGGGTTGGAAGCCTTCTTCTCTGTTCTGTGTTGTAGTCCCTTGCTGCCTTAGGCCTCACACAAGGTCCTCACTTTCTCTCTGTCCCTTTTAGTAGGACACTACCCGCATGGCAGGCAGAGCAAGCCTTTTTACAAGAGTCTCTCAGGATGACTCTGGGCTCTATTTGCAGCTGTGCCTTCGGGTGTTAAAGGTGGGCAGGCGACCTGCAATCTCCTGTCCACCGGTTTCTACTGTAGGGCATAGAGATACCCCCACAACCTTGGTCTTCTGGCTACCGGTATTCTGCGCTTCAGCGTGGAGGAAGCTCAGTCGCAGCTTCTCTCTAGCTCTTTACTTCTCCTGTGCCTCTCTTCCCCTTTCAGTCTCCTACAGACTGCTCTGTTTCTCTCTCCTTCCAGGACCTGCAGAACCACTCGTCTGCACGGCCCCAGCTTTCCTCTCTAAGAATCTGTCTGCTTCCGCTCTCCTCTGCCCCTCTGATAGACTGACCAACTAACTCCTCCTCCAGCCAGAATATATAGGGCAGTTCCCCTGAATCTGGGCCTTGAGCTTCCCCTTCTGGCCTGGAGTCAGAACAGTGTTGCATGTACTGGTTCCCTGTTAAAGGGATCCTCCTCACTTCCAAGCATGGCATCACCCTCCCCATGAGAAAGGCAATATCACTGTAACAACCGGTTACCTGGGGTGTTACAAGGAACTAGAGACAGACACAGACATGCTAGGGAGGAGCTAGAGGCAGGCACAGACATTCTAGGGAGGAGCTAGAGGCAGACAAAGACATTCTAGTGACGAGCTACAGGAACACGCAGACATTCTAGGGAGGAGCTAGAGACAGACACAAACATTCTAAGGAGGAGCTAGAGGCAGACACAGACATTCTAGGGAGGAGCTAGAGACAGACACAAACATTCTAAGGAGGAGCTAGAGGCAGACAGACATTCTAGGGAGGTGCTAGAGGCAGACACAGACATTCTGTGGATGAGCTAGAGGCAGACAAAGACATTCTAGTGACGAGCTACAGGAACACGCAGACATTCTAGGGAGGAGCTAGAGGCAGACACAGACATTCTAGGGAGGAGCTAGAGGCAGACACAGACATTCTAGGGATGAGCTAGAGGCAGACACAGACATTCTGGGGAGGAGCTAGAGGCAGACACAGACATTCTAGGGAGGTACTAGAGGCAGACAGACATTCTATGGATGAGCTAGAGGCAGACACAGACATTCTAGTGACGCACTAGAGGCAGACACAGACATTCTGGGGAGGAGCTATAGGCAGAGACAGACATTCTATGGAAGAGCTAGAGGCAGAGACAGACATTCAAGGGAGGAGCTAGAGGCAGACACAGACATTCTAGGGAGGAGTTAGAGGAACACACAGACATTCTAGGAAGGAGGTAGACACAGACATTCCACTGCAAGTTCTCCTGAAACAACAGTTACACTTTCCATTCCCCCATTATTTTGCAACAGCAGCTTTTTTTAAAAAAAAATGATAAGCTGAATAACTCCTTTAATTAGAATATATCGGTGATACATTCCCTTTCATGAAGATGAAGCTCTATCCATGCAGTCACATTTCCCTGACACAATATTATCAGGATTGCTCCCATATTTTCCAATATTAAGACTATAAATGTATAATATTAAACTGTAATTTATAAATTCTCCCATATAGAATATGACAGAGTTTCCCCTTTTCTATGTAGTTGGGAGAAGATTTATGGCCACATGATACAGGTTACATATTATATTCTATTTATGGAGATAATTTATATGTCGGCATTTCAGTCAATATCTTGAAGTAAATCCTCTTTGACCTCAGCTTAAAATGGGAGCATTATCGTCCGAAGGCAAAAATGAGATTTCATTTTTTTCATTAGGGAGAGTTATACTTACTGAGTAGAATTGAAGATTCTCAAATTTTGTTATCTGACCTTTGACACCAGAGCAATGGTTAAAAGTTCAGATTTATAATAGCCCATGATAATGAAAATGCATATTTCTAATTTCTAAGGGATTTCAGTTCCAATACATGTCCCATCAACCAATACAATGCAGTTATCCTAATATCAATCCAATACACAACTCAGTGAGAGAAACTCACACTATTACATAATGTCCCACAACTATATCAAAACCTCCCAAAAGTGGACATTAGACCAAGGTATCAAAAACCACTGTTTAAATAGTTTATTAAATATATTTTAAAATTAAAAAATGGAGAAACTGACAAAATAGACCACAATGAATATAACAGTACATAAAAACATCATATAGGGTACAGATCAAATAAGCATACTGGATAATAATCCCCAAAGAGACAAACCTGTAGGTATGTACATGTATCATAAGCGGTCTGAAAAAGACCAAATAAAGTGCAAGAAAAAGTCTCTGAACAAACATTAATACAAGTGTAAAGATGATCCGTAGTACCCCTGGACTCCAGCTCCAACGTACGTTTCGCCACCGTGGATTTTTCAAGGAGTCATTCTACTCAGTGTTATCTGACCTTTGACACCAGAGCAATGGTTAAAAGTTCAGATTTATAATAGCCCATGATAATGAAGATGCATATTTCTAATTTCTAAGGGATTTCAGTTCCAATACATGTCCCATCAACCAATACAATGCAATTATCCTAATATCAATCCACTTATACCCAAGTATAAATATGTTCTTAAGATCCAGGGTGTTGACCTACTTTAAAGTTGGGGTTAAACTACATACAAAAGAACCAATTATCCAAGTGACTCCACCAACCAGGGTCACACAACTCCCCAATTATCTCATATGCCCTCCACATACTCCAAGTAGAAAGGAAAGGAGTATAGAATGTTTTTTTTTATGTACCTCCTATTTTATGTTATCATCCAACATATTTGTTTCAGCAACAGGAGACCTCGTTGATATTTTATGGGTCCTGTAGATACTGGCAAGATCTGAGGACAAGTCTTATGTGTATGGCAGGCTTAATATGTGTATCATTTGGAATCTTTCATTAGGGTAGACCCCCTGCCAAATGTTATTCCCAGGAGATGTTTGAGCACCAAAAATTTGTTGAAGCGTCAAACAATTACTTGCTGCTATCCAGCGAGGGTCGAGGAGAAAAGACCTGTTGGCATTCAACTGCTGAAACCTTGGGGATGTTTCCCTACAAACTTCCCCCAAAATTTGGGGTCTATGAAGTCTTGAATTTTTGGGGATTCAATTTATGCAAATCCTTCAAAATAGTGACCAACCAGCTGCCATTTTGCTAAAATCTAAGAGTTAGGAAGGGGTTAAAAGACTCAAACTATTATCCTTACCTCTCCTCCGACATCTCCACCAGTCAATGTTCTTTCCTCCGATCACTTCCCTTTGGCCTACTTCTTATTCTCGGTCTTCTGATGCCGCAATTGACTAAGCCCCACACAGTCACATGAGACGCAAAGCACATAATTGACGCTAATAATGTGCATCACGCCCCACATGACCGCATAAGACCCAGTCAGCGTCACTGTGTAGTTAGAATATGGAAGAAGAGTATAAACCAATGGACCGGAGAGGGAATAAAGGTTGGAAAGGTATAGGGACATCCAAGGAGATTCAAATATAATTGAGTTTTTTTATTTAGCCCATCCTCGACAGTTTTGATTTGCACCATATTAGGACACGAGGGACACTGCAACTGGCACAGCCCTGTTGTAGGTCCTTTAGTGGCCACAATTGGGTAAAATTATGTTTGAAGCTGTGCCGATTTTGGAGTGGTTGCTGAAGGGTCGGGAGATGGATATTATTGAAAACTAGAGAAGAGTAGATCAGGCAAAATTTTCATATTTTTTCTTGGAAATACAATTTTTAGACAAGTTATTCCCTGCTAATTTAACGTTCCTTATTATGGGGTCTGAAGGGATAATAAATGTAATATGTAATACATACAGTACGTATATATATATATATATATATATATATATATATATATAAAATATATATATATATATATATATATATATATATATATATATATATATATATATATATAAATGGTGAACAATGACTGACATTTTTCTGACCCCTAAAGGGCCATCAAAAGGTTAATAAACAGAATCCTTCTACTCACCTCACCGCTCACCTCTCGAGCCCATCATATATCACTGCCACCAGTCCTTTCCTTGTTGCATCTTCGGATCCCCAACCGCTCATGCCGAGTCCAGATTTCCAGCCGACATGGGAGGGTTTTGTGCAGACGCATGGGAAGTCACAGTGTCATGAGGTCATGAAGTGCACCATGAGCTTCTTTGAACACTCCTGGGGATTCCAGCATGAGTGGCAGGATCAGAAGATGCAGTGAGGACCGGACTGGTGGCGCGAGTATCGGGGGGCCAGACAGGTGGGCGGCAAGATGAGAATAAGGATATATATTATATTTTAACCTTTTGATGGCAATTTATGTGTCACAAAAATAGCCACCAGCATCCACTGTTTTGCTTAATCCACGCAGAAGTTAACTGCCAAAAAATCCTTATATTGTCGAAAACAGATTTTTGTAAAATTTGATTAGAATTCAATAACAAATCAGAAGGTCATTAATATTAATGTCCAGGAAAACCTCATTAAACCTAGTCATACATTTTTGCAGTACTATTATGCAATGTAAAATACAATGTAGTAATGTCTTTAATTCCAACGAAAATTTGATATTTTGTCTTCTTATTTTAGCAAAATTTTAATTAGGACTTTTTCTAGCGTTTTTATCTTCCTCTACATAGTGGTGGTTTCTAGAATCTGGAAGCACAATGCATCCATTCTTGTAATTTCAAGGCTAAAAATAGTCCGTACACATGTGCCATCGTATTAATAGCCCAGCTTCACCCACGGCACTCGTGCCTACAGCTGGGATTTTCACTGGGGCCTATAGAAAACATTTTGTAATCTTGGCACTTGTCTGATAGAGAGACCTTCTGTTCCTGTAGACTTTGCATTCAATTAGAGTCTTCTTTCTTATAAATAGCCTTACAGACATTGGTGTCTAATGAAATCTAGTAATTCAGTGACTTCAGTATTGGCTATGTGTCTACCAATAGTTAATTCTTCTCCTTTTCAATACGCTTTGTAGACAGCTGCGGTATTATATCTTTTTATTGGACCATCCGTAATTGTGTATCGGGGGCAGATTTGATGGATGCACCTTGACTTCTATCAATAAGAGTATATATTCCCGTCGTTCATTATCATCACCTCATTTGCCCCCGAATTTCACGTCTGTCATTGTAATCTGTAAAAATTTAAGAATCTGTTGAGGCTCGAGAATCAAAAAAAAAAAAAAGCCTCTAAATGTTTTCACGTTCAGCCTCCTGATTTGTGATTTACCAAATTCCACATCTGAATCAAACAACCTTGGAGTTGTGAATAGTTTGCATTATCCCACTGAGCATTGACGGCCTTAACCCTTGCAATAGCAATATCCATTAATTGTAACATAAGAAGCATGGAACGGTCAAAGCATAAAAACAAGGGAAAAAGTAAATAATTTCTATTTCTTTGGTATTTTAAGATTTTTTTTCCCCTAAATTGGAATGATGAAGAACATTTTTGCAAAATACAATATACATAAATTATTTTTATTTATACAGCAAGGTTAAGTTCAGATAAACCAACCAAATTTCTCTAAAGTATTCACGAAAATTGGGTTAACAATTACGTAAGGAGAAAGAGCCCCAAAAGTCAAAGTGGTTTTAACAAATTTAGCAGAAATGAATAGCACTAGTAAATAAAATAATCTTTTATAGATGAAATATGCTTTTATCTCCACTTGTGAGCCCTTTCTTCCCCTCCTGCTGCTTTTTGAATTCATCATTCATTTTGAAATATAGCTAAAATCCACGTCGGTAAAGAGATGCACAGATTTTGTGTTACTAATAAGCAACAAGTGTTTTATCTCAGTCTGAGGCTGGATTCACAGGTACAATGCTCAGAACTACTGCGTAATGTCCTTCACAATGCAGCTTATACTAAACATAAGTTAAATAGAGATAGGAGGGCAGGACTTCCTCTAATTTGTGATTACTGTGTATGGTAGACTTCAAAGCAGCTTGTTTCCATTCACTAGCTCAAAGACGACAGAAAGTTGGAACCTGTGGAAGGGAAAACTGATGAAATTGATAGCTATTTCATATAATAAGGAAAATAATGTTATTTATCATGTACACATGACTGCTTATCCTGTAAAGTAACCTGAAGCAAGTGCTATGCTTTAAAGGGAACCTTTCAGTAAATTCATGCTGCCCAAAACACGAGCATCATGAATCAGAGCCCGGCTGTTTGATTGCAGCTAGGTATGTTTTTCTCAGATATGCTCGACGCATCAGAGAAATCATAGTTTAAGAGATTTTGGCTGGCTGGCTTCTCCACGCATTGGTCACCTCTCTGGCCCCTCGTCTACCCACTGCCACCCGTCCAGTCCTCACCGGATTTTCTGATTTTCCCCCACTCACACTGGATGGTTCTGTGCAAATACATGGGAACTATTACAAATAAATGGGGAGACAAAAAGCGCAATAGGGTCTTATCCACATTACACAGGTGAGAATAAATACCAAAATATGCTCACCTGGTTAGGATGAGATAAGAGCATGTAAAAAGCGGCTGCTGGAGATCCAGAGCAAGTAATATCTTCAAAGGGAATTCGTAGTTAAAATTCCGCGCTGCCGCTGGGATGAATTTCAGGAGATTGTAGTTGATTCACAGTGGTTTTATTCTCAAAGCGTTTCAGGGGTGGTCTCATGCCCCCTTCATCAGGAAATACCACAGTGGTTTTATTTTCATCGCGTTTCAGGGGTCTCATGCCCCCTTCATCAGGTATTTCCTGATGAAGGGGGCACGAGACCCCTGAAACGCATTGAGAATAAAACCACTGTGAATCAACTACAATCTCCTGAAATTCATCCCAGCGGAATTTTAACTACGAATTCCCTTTGAAGATATTACAAGTACATAGGGAGCCACAGTGTCACGAAAGGCACGGTGACCTTCTGCACGCATTCGCAGAACCCTCCTGGAGATTCCAACATGAGCAGCAGACTCAGAAAATGTGGGAGAGGACAGGACTGGTGGTGAGTATTGGAGGGTCCGGAGAGGTGAAAAGTAAGGCGAATAGTAGGGTATTTTTAAATATTTTTTAACCTCTTGATTGCCCTTCGTGGGTCAGAAAAATGATCGCAAGTGGTCACCATTTTGCAGAATCCGGTAAATTGCAAAAAAATCTGTATTTTGTCGAATGGCAATTTTTGTAAAATTAGAATATAATTTAATTCTACTCAAAGTTGTTTGGACAGCATGGATCGGATCTACCAAGAAAAATTAAACACGTCTCAAAATTCACAATGTATAATGTCAAAAATAGTCTACCGTAGTTCTAAATGTGTAAAAATTAGCTCCCAGAGAAGAAAAAGGAATTGGGGTAATCTTACCATGGTTAAGAATTTTTCTATAAATTGTCCTCTGCACCATCCCATTTTGATTTCCAATGACTAATTTTGACACTGCAAATATCTGGAGTTTGGCCAGGTGGCTAAGGCTATATGGCGAATTTGGTTGCCTAATAGCAAGTCGCACAACCAAAATTTTTTTCAGATTTGTCTACAATATGCTATTGCTCATCTGTTTGATTTGGTCATGTGGCTGCTTTTTACGTGCAATGTAAGATTTGATAAAAAGTGAGCAGATCTGGATTTTTTAGCTCCTGAAACGCTGCAGTCACTTTATCCAGAAAATAGAGTATCTGCAAAGCACAAAGAATGTATTTTAATTCCTTTCATGTCCAAGTGCATCATCGTAACAACATTTCGGCCAACATTCTGACTTTTTCAAGCATAAATAAATGGCAAATAAGACTTGGTGCCTTGGAAATACTCTATTTTCTGGATTTGCTGATAACTTGGTGTAAAGCTACCCAAAGGAAAGATGGAGCCTGTGGAGTGGTGCAAAGGGAATAACCATTGCAGCTGTACGTTGTAATAAGCCCACCTTCAAATTGTGATGTAACATTGCAATATTAATATTTCTCGTCCAAAGTCCATGTATAGATCTAGTCTATCGACTCACCATTGGTACTTGGCTAGCGTTTGCCTCTCGAGAAAAATATCTATCTACGGAAAACTTCTGATGGAGCTTTCATCTTAGCACCAAGAGGCAGTGCATCTATACGAACTCCATGCCCACAGCTCTTTACTAAAGCCAAACGCTTGGGAGACAAACAGAAAGAGGTAGACTACATGGGGATCCCTTCATTTTAATGGCTGACCCAAACATGCATTTTGTTTTTTACTGGTTGTTAGATAGGAAAAGGTTGCAGCTTAGTATTTGACACCTTTCTATCTGACAGTCCTGCGTTGCTGCAGTAGATAATATTGCGATGTGTTACAATTTGGAAGGTGTGTTTCAATGGGAAAAGTATAGTTTTACCCTTGGTCTATGATTGCAATATTTGACAGTATCACATTTCGGCAAAATATAAGTAGAGTTTACCAAATGAGAGGGATAACAGATGTCTGAGTTGATTGTTTTTATAGGGTAATGAATCCCTAATTTTAGTTTTGGTGCAGTGAAAGCTCCTTCCATAGAATAACGAGGGTCTGGGATGAGCGATAGACATAAATTTTCCACTCCCCTTGGACTTGGTCACAGTTACAACCTCTGTGACCTCTATTGCTATTTCAGTGATTGAACGGAACATGTTATTATCTTCAACCCGTTGATTAAATTGTCCTATTGAAAAAGGCAATAATCACTCAACAAATATCCTGATGAATTTTCCTGCATGTTGTACATTCCTAATTAAAGCCTCGTTAGGACGAGCATTGAAAGAGAATGAAATATGACACTTGTAACAATTGGTTTCATTGATCCACATGGAAGTATGTCTCTATTCATGCAGAAAATGGCTGAATACCTCTGTAAACCACACATGCATGCACAGTTTTTCGATTAATTTGATGAAGCTTGCGGTTCTTCTTGTCAGTTTTCAGCATACCAGCAGGAGCTTGCCCTCATCACCCCAAACTCTTTACAGTTTGAGATTTGGTTCACACGATCGGCTAAAAATGACACAGTGAAACATGCCCCCCAAAAATTACTATTACAAAAAATACTATTGCCAGGGCCGGACTGGCCATAGGGCACTTCTGGCAAATGCCAGAAGGGCCGGTGCCAGTGGTGGGCCGCTCAATCCGCCGCCCCCGCCGTCGCATTCAACTATACCGGCGTATAGACGCCGGTACAGTTGAATGCAATGATGGAGGAGAGAGCGTCTACAGACGCTCCTCTCCCATCATTCTCCGCTCTGCCTCTGACACTGCGGGTGCGCGATGATGTCATATCATCGCGCACCTGCTGTGTCCCGGGCAGACTGCAGCTGCTGAGACAGGAGCAGGAACCAGGAAGCAACGCGGGGCACGAGGAGAGGTGAGGAGAGTTTTTTTTTTCTCTGGACTGTGGGGCCATTCTCGGAGGAGGTGAGGGGAGGAAGAGAAGAGATGTGGGCTGTATATAGTTCTCTGTGGGCTGTGCTCTGTGCTGTATACTGCTGTGGGCTGTATATAGTTCTCTGTGGGCTGTGCTCTGTGCTGTATACTACTGTGGGCTGTATATAGTACTCTGTGGGCTGTGCTCTGTGCTGTATACTGCTGTGGGCTGTATATAGTTCTCTGTGGGCTGTGCTCTGTGCTGTATACTACTGTGGGCTGTATATAGTACTCTGTGGGCTGTGCTCTGTGCTGTATACTACTGTGGGCTGTATATAGTACTCTGTGGGCTGTGCTCTGTGCTGTATACTACTGTGGGCTGTATATAGTACTCTGTGGGCTGTGCTCTGTGCTGTATACTACTGTGGGCTGTATATAGTACTCTGTGGGCTGTGCTCTGTGCTGTATACTACTGTGGGCTGTATATAGTACTCTGTGGGCTGTGCTCTGTGCTGTATACTACTGTGGGCTGTATATAGTACTCTGTGGGCTGTGCTCTGTGCTGTATACTACTGTGGGCTGTATATAGTACTCTGTGGGCTGTGCTCTGCTGTATACTACTGTGGGCTGTATATAGTACTCTGTGGGCTGTGCTCTGTGCTGTATACTACTGTGGGCTGTATATAGTACTCTGTGGGCTGTGCTCTGTGCTGTATGCTACTGTGGGCTGTATATAGTTATCTGTGGGCTGTGCTCTGTGCTGTATACTACTGTGGGCTGTATATAGTTCTCTGTGGGCTGTGCTCTGTGCTGTATACTACTTTGGGCTGTATATAGTTCTCTGTGGGCTGTGCTCTGTGCTGTATACTGCTGTGGGCTGTATATAGTTCTCTGTGGGCTGTGCTCTGTGCTGTATACTACTGTGGGCTGTATATAGCTCTCTGTGGGCTGTGCTCTGTGCTGTATACTACTGTGTGCTCTGCTATATATAGTACTCTGTGGGCTGTGCTCTGCTGTATACTGCTGTGGGCTGTATATAGTTCTCTGTGGGCTGTGCTCTGTGCTGTATACTGCTGTGGGCTGTATATAGTTCTCTGTGGGCTGTGCTCTGTGCTGTATACTACTGTGGGCTGTATATAGTTCTCTGTGGGCTGTGCTCTGTGCTGTATACTACTTTGGGCTGTATATAGTTCTCTGTGGGCTGTGCTCTGTGCTGTATACTGCTGTGGGCTGTATATAGTTCTCTGTGGGCTGTGCTCTGTGCTGTATACTACTGTGGGCTGTATATAGCTCTCTGTGGGCTGTGCTCTGTGCTGTATACTACTGTGTGCTCTGCTATATATAGTACTCTGTGGGCTGTGCTCTGCTGTATACTGCTGTGGGCTGTATATAGTTCTCTGTGGGCTGTGCTCTGTGCTGTATACTGCTGTGGGCTGTATATAGTTCTCTGTGGGCTGTGCTCTGTGCTGTATACTACTGTGGGCTGTATATAGTACTCTGTGGGCTGTGCTCTGTGCTGTATACTACTGTGGGCTGTATATAGTACTCTGTGGGCTGTGCTCTGTGCTGTATACTACTGTGGGCTGTATATAGTACTCTGTGGGCTGTGCTCTGTGCTGTATGCTACTGTGGGCTGTATATAGTTCTCTGTGGGCTGTGCTCTGTGCTGTATACTACTGTGGGCTGTATATAGTACTCTGTGGGCTGTGCTCTGTGCTGTATACTACTGTGGGCTGTATATAGTTCTCTGTGGGCTGTGCTCTGTGCTGTATACTACTTTGGGCTGTATATAGTTCTCTGTGGGCTGTGCTCTGTGCTGTATACTACTGTGTGCTGTATATAGTACTCTGTGGGCTGTGCTGTATATAGTACTCTGTGGGCTGTGCTGTATATAGTACTCTGTGGGCTGTGCTGTATATAGTACTCTGTGGGCTGTGCTGTATATAGTACTCTGTGGGCTGTGCTGTGTATAGTACTCTGTGGGCTGTGCTGTATATAGTACTCTGTGGGCTGTGCTGTATATATTACTTTGTGGGCTGTGCTGTATATATTACTCTGTGGGCTGTGCTGTATACTACTGTGTGGACTGTGCTGTATACTTCTACGTGGGCTGTGCTGTATACTACTGTGTGGTCTGTTCTGTATACTACTGTGTGGTCTGTGCTGAATACTGCTGTGTGGGCTGTGTTATCTACTACGCGAGCTGTGCTATAGTATGCAGGCTGTGCTGTATACTATGCGGTTTGTGCTATATAATATGCGGGCTTTGCTATATACTATGGGGAGTATATTATATTCTATGGGGGAGGCCATGTTATGTACTATGTGGCTGTGTTATATACTATTGTGGGGGTATATTATATTCTATGGGGGAGGCTGCGTTATATACTATGGGGGGCTGCATTATATTCTATGGGGGGCTACATTATATATTATGGGGAGGTGGGCTGTATTATATTCTATGGGGGTTACATACTCTGGGGTGGCTGCATTATACTCTGTGGGGTGGCTGCATTATACTCTGTGGGGTGGCTGCATTATACTCTGGGGTGGCTGCATTATACTCTGGGGTGGCTGCATTATACTCTGGGGTGGCTGCATTATACTCTGGGGTGGCTGCATTATACTCTGGGGTGGCTGCATTATACTATATGTGGGCTGCATTATACTGTATCGAGGACTATGGGGAATACGTTATACTATATGAAGAACTATGGGGTGCATTATACTATGGGAAGTGAATTGTACTACATGGATGACTGTGGCGGTGCATTATACTATATGGAGCACTATGAGGATTGTATTATGCTATATGGAGGACTATGAGGATTGTATTATGCTATATGGAGGACTATGAGGATTGTATTATGCTATATGGAGGACTATGAGAAGTGTATTATACTATGTGGAGGACTGAGCAGTGTATTTTAATATATGGAGGACTATAGGGAGTGTATTATACTATATGGAGGACTATGGAGCACATTATAATATATGGAGGACTATGGGGTGTATTTTACTAAACAAGTAAAATGCTGCATATTCGGATTGTTTTTGCTGGAACAAAAAGCCTTGTTGTCAGCAGCACATTGCCAGTGTAAACTGTAGATGTGCTGCTGAAAACATGATACTGTATGGTGATCTGTTAGTGATCTATTAGTGATCGTTCTGTCTCATCATTATTCCTCAGCTGGTGGAAAGAGGCCGGGAAACAAGCGTTGAACAACTTCAGTATTGTCGATCAAACTCGTTTAGCGGCCTGAACTCAGCGCACGTAAATACAACAGAAAGGCTTCTGTGTGATGTGGAATATGTTAGCATTTGGGGACCCATTTTAAACTTTGCCTAGGGCCCCACTTTGCCTAAAACCGGCCCTGCCTACAAGTGTACAAAGATATTATACAGTCACCATGTGACAAGTGGGCCTGTGTAACTTCAAATGCCAGGGCTGAATTTTAGTCCCAGTCCGGCCCTGACTATTGCTATTAAAGATGACTGAATTTGCCAAAATTTTATTCAGATTTCATTTATACCATTTGGCAAAAAAAAATTAATCAATTTGCTGCTCATCAAAAGTATTCCAAAGCCTTCAATTGCACGGAAAAGACTTGTATGACACTCTGAGATCTCCTAAGACTGTTTACAAACCCCTTTCAAGCTCGTTCAGTCAAACACAGTTGAGATGAGTGAATTGATTTGTTGTGATTCAAATATATGGATTTTTTAGGAATTTGCTAAGCCCAGTAAATTCAAACAATTAGCTATCCTATTTATGAGAATGGCTGCCGCCATTTTACACATTGCAGGAGACAGCATTGGTTCGAGAAGGATTAAATGACCTTGGGCACAGTCAGGTTGTCTTCTACAAAATGCCTTGCAGCTAACACATCACATAGTGTAGCATAGCCACTCAGGAGAAACTATCATAGGCTGTATAAAAGCAGAAGCAGGAAATGCAGCAGCCACTTTGTGATAAATCTGAACAGCTTAGGCGGCGCATGTGGTGCAGATGGAGATCTCCGCTCTGTGAAAATGTCATGGAGCCAAGATCTCAATTTGCGCATGTGCCGCCCCCTGTGCTAGTTTATTGGAGAATAGCCATGAAATCAAACAGTGCACGTGAAGCCCACGCCAATAATGATACCACACAGGAGGTGCCCAGTGTCATTTGATCTCTTATACTTTGGCCATGGTTGTGTCCTTTTTAAGTGAAACCTATCATAATAATGTATTTGAGTTTGCAGAATTTCTTAAAATTTGTATCAAGATTGAATTTCTTCAAATTGAGGAGCTCATCACTAATTGCTATAATTAAAATAATAGCTGAACATCACCAGTATGCATAGAACATGCAACAGATTTTTTTTATGTTAGTGAATAGGCTTTGCTGGCCAAATTAAATTCTTCAAAAAGTATGCAATATCATGGTTAAGAATTTGGTGAGTGCCATTTCTATAGGTTGAAGAGTGTCTTTTGATACATTACATTGGCTAAAATGAGGCATAGAGCCAAAAAGAAGAAGAATCCTGCAAGATGTTACTCTACTCTGCACTGGGCAAGAGGGAAGGACCCGAAAACAACTATTTAAAAAGGAGTGTCATTTTCTTTTAGAGAATAGTCTGGTTTGGCAAAATATCATGTCATGTGGCTAGACCCATTAAAGGGTCGAATAGTTGCATATAAAGTAGCTACGTCCAATAGATATCCTCCTAAAAAATTTGCTAATTTGCATATTTTTTCCCAGCAAGCATTGTCTGGTCTTTTTGGGTACTTTCTTACTAAGTTTTTGGAGAACAAACTGGGCGAAACTCTCCAAACCCTGCTCAAAAACTCAGAACTCCTCAAAAACTTGGAGTTTGTGCTCAGTTTCCGCTGCAAAAAAACTCATTGTGTAAAAACCCTTAGTTTTCCAATGCTAGCTAGCAGTCTCCACAGGAAGAAACATTACCACCAAAACATGATTTCCTAAATAACAGATGATAGAAGAATAGATGTCCAAAAACTGGAGAAGATAATGAAACAAAACGAGAGGCGAAGTGGTAAATGTGAAACTCGCTGGGTTTTCGAACAGAAAGAATTCATAGAGTCAGAAAATCAGAATGCTGACTTGTTGTCATGAAGTAGCTAAAGGAAAAAGTCACTGGGAAGCCGAAAGGTTTGATGAAGGCCAAGAACATGAAGGTTGACAGCAAGCTAAAACCAGCTGGGTGACATCTACTGAATCTCAGTTTCTCATATTATCCACATCTCAGCACAAACTATGCAAAATGATGCAAAATTTCCAGTACAAAGTACAGTATCTCTTAGTTTATTTATGGCCATCATAACGCATTATGGAAGTAATCAGTGACCTTTTAGACCGGATTTCTTCAGTTTATGATAAACAGGGAATTCCAGCAACTGGAAAGACACATGGTGGTCATGATAAGGTAAAGGAACTCTCAAGAAAATGTTTGGACCCAAAGAGAGGTCATAAATGGCTGCACATCCAGTTGGAAGAATGTCTCAAGTGGGGTACCGCAGGGTTCTGTCCTGGGCTCTGTATTGTCCAACATCTTTATCAATGATTTAGATGAAGGAATTGAGGGTACACTGATTAAATTTGCTGATTATTATTATTATTTATTATTATAGCGCCATTTATTCCATGGTGCTTTACTTTTGAGGAGGGGTATACATAATAAAAACAGGTACAATAATCTTAAACAATACAGGTCATAACTGGTACAGGAGGAGAGAGGACCCTGCCCATGAAGGTTCACAATCTACAAGGGATGGGTGAGGATACAGTAGGTGAGGGTAGAGCTGGTCATGCAGCGGTTTGATCAATCGGTGGTTACTGCAGGTTGTAGGCTTGTTGGAAGAGGTGGGTCTTCAGGTTCTTTTTGAAGGTTTCGATGGTAGGCGAGAGTCTGATGTGTTGTGGTAGAGAGTTCCAGAGTAGGGGGGATGCACGAGCGAAATCTTGTATGCGATTGTGGGAAGAGGAGATAACAGGTGACGCAAAGATAGGAGGGATAGCTAATACTAGACAAGAGAAAGAGGATTCAAAAGATATAAATAAACTGGAGCAGTGGGCAGCAACTAACAGGATGGTTTTTAGCAAGGAAAAATGCAAAGTATTACATCTGGGCAATAAAAATGAAAAAAGCATATACAGAATGGGAGGAATAGGGCTAAGCAACAGCACATGTGAAAAAGACTTGGGTATACTAATAGATCATAAACTGAACATGAGTCAACAGTGTGATTTCACATGTTTATGGGTTAAACTGCATCTAGTCTTACAGTTCAGCTTTATTGAAATGAAGGCGACTGAGTGTAACGCCATAGACAATCTGTTGAAGTGGACAAATGTTGGGTAGTTTTTGGCCCAAAAACAGCCATTTTGTTGGCAAAATCAGTAGCTAGGAGCACAATCAACCTTTCAAGAGCCAGAAGGAATGGACTTGAGTTGAGCGAATATGTTCGCAAATGATCGCTGAATCCGAATTGACAAGATTTGTGCCATTTTTGTACCATATTCGTGCCGAATTTATGTTTGATGATCGGATCTGAATAGTGTTGAGCGAATATACTCGTTGCTCGGGTTTTCCTGAGCACGCTCGGGTGACCTCCGAGTATTTGTTAGTGTTCGGAGAATAAGTTGTCATCGCCTCAGCTGAATGATTTACAGCTATTAGCCAGGTTAAGTACATGTGGGGGTTGCCTGGTTGCTAGGGAATCCCCACATGTAATCAAGCTGGCAAATAGCTGTAAATCATTCAGCTGCTGCGATGAAAACTAAATCTCCGAGCACTAACAAATAATCGGAGATCACCCGAGCGTGCTCTGGAAAACCCGAGCAACAAGTATATTCGCTCATCACTAGTTCCGAACATATTCACTCAACTCTAGTTCCATTAACCCCAATGACATTTGGCTGTGTTCGGCGAATATTGCAAATACAATATTCGCCAGCGATCGTAATCCAAACCGAATATTGCAAAATTGCCCTTAACTCTAGAATAGACAAGTTAAAAATAAAATATGAAGAAACAAGTCCAGCTCACCAGTCATACGTGGATCCAGTCTTGTCCGCTGCACCGATAGTATTTCTGCCAAAACACCTAAAACTGGAAGCAAGAAGGAGAGATTCAGCTCCATGAACATATATATTTTTTTATGGGTATATGTTCAAATGCCAAATAACATCCATATTAGCTTACAACAACAACAAAAAAATGCTGTGACTAATAGTGCTGGACGCACTCGAAATGCGTCAGAATTTGTAATCGTTCTAAGCCAATATTGATGTTATTTGGAATTTTAACATGTGCCAGTAAAAAAAAAAAATATGTTTGTTGAACTGGATTTTTATCAAGACAATTTTTATGTCCTTGGAGCTGGATATTTCCTCCTTGCTTTGAAAAATAAAAGATGCAGTGCGCAGAGAAGTGTGCATTGATCTCCTAAAGTGATGGCCCCAATGGGTAAAAGGAGGTCATAGATGATTTAATAAAAAAAAGAAGAGCGTGAATGATCGGGACCTAAAAGGAGGAAACAAGGAGTATTGTGGACCTCTGTGAGTAAGTAGAGCCACAAGGGTAGTTTTTTGTTTCAAAAACTTTCTAAACTTTGCAAAATGCTTTTACTCGGGATTCTCTATAAAAAAAAAAAAATATATAGAGGCCGTCATCAACTCAGGTAATGATTAGCTCTCTTGGACAGTAAGAAAATTCACTGAAAAAAAATGATGTCTCTAATGAAGATACGAGTAAAGAAAACGGCAGCCAGATCCGTTCTATTAGTAGAAATGGAAGCACTTTCTGCACAGTTAAGCGATAAGAAAGTATTTCATGGCTGTCCACTTATCGCACAGTCTGTAAACTATTATTTGTGAGAAATCTATAAAACGAAGGTGTTTACATTAAAATGCAAATTGAGCTCACTCCGAAATTATTACTGCACCGAACGCGCAAAGGAGACTTGTAAGAAGCGGGGTATTGGGAACGCTTAGCAAGAGGATGGTGAAAATTATGAATTTAATACCTTAAAAATGGGTAAAAAAATATACTGACTCACTAATGCACTATAAAAATATGGATTGAACATTTTCTTAATGTTCTTATGACCTGAGCAGAAAAGTAAAGGAGTAACGAGCAGCCTCTCTTGGAAATTGCTAATGGATTTCATTTTTCAATTAAAGGGAATCTCTTTAGTGATGCAGAGACGAGTGCCGGATGCTTCGTGAAAGTGTCTGATAGGGTTTCTTTGGGCTCATTAGAAAAAATTATACTATACAGAATATGTGCACCTCCATATTAATTACAGTATAAACCTTGTTATCATGGCACATACAGGACATATCATTAATAGTGTCTAATCGGTTATTTGTGGATCGTCCTGTAGTAAATAGCCTAGTGGCAAGAGGTTGGTTCCAAACTGAGCTCCGAATGACACGGTTGTCCGCAATCAAAGTCCTATCCACAGTCTTAGGCCAGCCATATATATTAGATGGCTTCCGGACTCACTGCTCACTTGTCCCACCACAGAGAAAGTTGTTATTTTATTAAAACTCAGCAGCAAGCAGCCCAGTAAGTGATACATCGCTAGAATCAGGGTCACTGCCCCTAAATCATGCTGCTCTCAGATGAGGTCGCAAAATCCTGTTGACAGATTCCCTTTTATTAAGCTCTCATACAACATACAGGCTGGTTTGAGGATTGAGTTGAGACTTTGGGCAGAGATATTTCACTACATTTTTCGGTATCGCAATACTAATACTCCAGTATAAATATGAAAAGACGGTGGAAATATTTGGATAACTTGTTTGCACTTGTGAAATTGGCACAGACAAAATATAATTTTTATGTTTCAAGGGACTGTCAGACTTATATTATTACTTAATGACCCATCATGAATCTCGCAATTTTTTTTTAGCTTAGTGATTTAACAATTCATCCACTCATTTACTACTTGCTAAAAAAAACTAAAAGACCATCAGGGCTTTATTAAATTGGAAATATATATAGTATCTGTATATTCTGGAACACTGAGTGAGTGGACACCATAAGAATGGAAAAAGTAATTTGGGGTTAACCACAAAACGTTAAAAAAAAATTAGTTGAATAGCATATGTATCATATAAAATTTAGTAGTGAATAATGTCATAGTTTTTAAGAATAAACCTACAAATCTACTGCCTAACGCTAAAGTTAAAGAAGACCCCACACTGGAATTTTTTTAAATTGAGTTCCTCCTCCAATTGCTACTTTTCCACCGATTCTGGAATTGTTTTATTTTTTCTTCTGTAATGCTTTTTTTTTTCCAAAGAATATCCCCCGGAAATAATGGTACAAATTTTATTTTCAACTAACTGGGTGTATACCACAGAACTTCTCTGTGGGCGTTTTCTTTTTCACCTTTGTCATTGGCCAATCAAGACTGGGACAAGCCCACAAAGAATTTCTGGTATATAAGCCCAGCTGGTAGAAGGAAAAATGAGCATCATTATTACCAGGGAGGTATAATTTAAAAATGGAGAGGCACAGAATAAAAAGAAAACCTGTTCCAGAATCAGCGCCAATTGAAGGAGGGACTTAATTTGTAAAAAATACAGTAAATGGTAAAATTCTGTGTTCCTGAAGCCACGACTAGAGGGAGCTTGGGAAGGCACTGCATACTGTCAATACATTAAACCTTAAAGGGAACCTGTCACCCCCGAAATCGAAGGTGAGCTAAGCCCACCAGCATCAGGGGCTTATCTGCAGCATTCTGGAATGTTGTAGAGAAGCCCCCGATGTATCCTGAAAGATGAGAAAAAGAGGTTAGATTATATTCAACCAGGGGCGGTCCCGGTCCTGGTACGATGGGCATCGCTGTCCGGTCCGGGGCCTCCTTATCTTCTTACGATGATGTCCTCTTCTTGTCTTCATGCCGCAGCTCCGGCGCAGGCGTACTTTGTCTGCCCTGTTGATGGCAGAGCAAAGTTCTGCAGTGCGCAGGCGCTGGGCATCTCTGACCTTTCCCGGCTCCTGCGCACTGCAGTACTTTGCTCTGTGGTGTGAAGACAAGAAGAGGACATCATCTGATGAAGATAGGAGGCCCCGGACCCGGACCGCGACACCCATCGGACCGAACCGTAGCAGGACCGCCCCTGGGTGAGTATAATCTAACCTCTTTTTCTCATCTTTTAGGATACATGGGGGCTTATCTACAGCATTACAGAATGCTGTAGATAAGCCCCTGATGCTGGTGGGCTTAGTTCACCTTCGATTTTGGGGGTGACAGGTTCCCTTTAATAGTAAAACATTCATTATATAGCTATAGTGTTATAAACATTAGAATGATGGAGCTTAAGATTACATTACATGGTGAGTCTGCTAGATAAAGAAGAAAAAAAATAGATTAAAACGATAGAAAGGCAGATATAGTAGCTTGCTAAAGTATTCACCTCTTGGCATTTTTCGTGTCTTGCTACCTGGCAACCTGGAATTTCACTGGGGTTTTTTAGGGTTTACATCAGTTTATGTGAAGAACATGCCTAGAACTGTGAACATTTAGTTTTCTTTTTATTGTAAAGCAAATAAAGAATAGGACAAAATAACTGAAAACTTCAGTGTGCATAACTATTCACCCCCCTAAAGTCAGCACTTTGTAGCAAGTCACTTTGGCTAAGTCTCTATGAGCTTTTGACATCTGACCACTGGGATTTTTGCCCATTCCTCAAGGCAAAACCGTTCCAGGTCTTTCAAGTTAGATGGTTTCCTCTGGTGAACAGCAATCTTCAAATCTGACCACATATTCTCAATTGTATTAAGGTCTGGACTTTGACTAGGCCACATCAAAACATTTATACATTTCTCCTACAACCACTCAAGTGTTGCTTTAGCAGTATGCTGTGGTTCATGGTCTTGTCAAAAAGTGAACCTCCGTCCCAGTCTCAAATCACTGAAGGACAGACAGGTTTTGCTCAAAAATATCCCTGTATTTCGCACCATCCATCTTCCCCTAGACTCAGACCATTTTCCCTATCTCTGATGACAAAAAAAATCCCCACAGCATGATGCTGCCACCAACATGTTTCACTGTGGGGATGGTATTTTTGAGGTGATGAGCTGTGTTGACTTAGCACCAGACATAGCGTTTTGTTGTGAAATTGGATTCTGGGCTCCCCCGGTGGCCACTTGTGGAATTTAACTTGTGTGCATCATCCTCTCTGTTCACCTGCTCCTATCAGGATGTGGGAGTCGCTATATAACCTTGCTCCTCTGTCAGTTTCATGCCGGTCATCAATGTAATCAGTAGCCTTTCTGTGCATGTTCCTGCTACTAGACAACTCCCAGCTAAGTTGGACTTTTGTCCTTGTGTGTTTTTGCATTTTGTTCCTGTTCACAGCTGCTGTTTCGTTACTGTGTCTGGAAAGCTCTTGTGAGCGGAAATTGCCACTCTGGTGTTATGAGTTAATGCTAGAGTCTTAAAGTAATTTCTGGATGGTGTTTTGATAGGATTTTCTGCTGACCATGAAAGTGCCCTTTCTGTCTTCATGCTATCTAGTAAGCGGACCTCGATTTTGCTAAACCTATTTTTATACTACGTTTGTCATTTCATCTAAAATCACCGCCAATATATGTGGGGGCCTCTGTCTGCCTTTTGGGAAAATTTCTCTAGAGGTGAGCCAGGACTGTCTTTTCCTCTGCTAGGATTAGGTAGTTCTCCGGCTGGCGCTGGGCATCTAGGGATAAAAAAACGTAGGCATGCTACCCGGCCACTTCTAGTTGTGCGGCAGGTTTAGTTCATGGTCAGTATAGTTTCCATCTTCCAAGAGCTAGTTCTCATATATGCTGGACTATGTTCTCTCGCCATTGAGAATCATGACAGTTTGACCGGCCCCAAAAAAGGGTTAAATTACTGGCTGAGAAAGGAGAGAAAAAAGAAGTCTGCTACAATTTTTTTTTTATTTTTCCCTCTAGTTCTGAGTGTGCTCTTAATTGAATCACTTGCCAGTCTGCCTATACTGCAGCCTTCCTCTCTTCCTCTCCTTCTAATCCTTGAATGGCTCTGTGTTCACCTGTTTCAAATGGATCTTCAGAGTGTAGCTACAGGTTTGAATAATCTCGCCACAAAGGTACAAAATTTGCAAGATTTTGTTGTTCATGCACCTATGTCTGAGCCTAGAATTCCTTTGCCTGAATTCTTCTCGGGGAATAGATCTCACTTTCAAAATTTTAAAAATAATTGCAAATTGTTTTTGTCCCTGAAGTCTCGCTCTGCCGGAGACCCTGCACAGCAGGTCAGGATTGTAATTTCCTTGCTCCGGGGCGACCCTCAAGACTGGGCTTTTGCATTGGCACCAGGGGATCCTGCGTTGCTCAATGTGGATGCGTTTTTTCTGGCCTTGGGGTTGCTTTATGAGGAACCTCATTTAGAGCTTCAGGCGGAAAAGGCCTTGATGTCCTTGTCTCAGGGGCAAGATGAAGCTGAAATATACTGCCAAAAATTCCGCAAATGGTCTGTGCTTACTCAGTGGAATGAGTGCGCCCTGGCGGCGATTTTCAGAGAAGGTCTCTCTGATGCCATTAAGGATGTTATGGTGGGGTTCCCTGTGCCTGCGAGTCTGAATGAGTCCATGACGATGGCTATTCAGATCGATAGGCGTCTGCGGGAGCGCAAACCTGTGCACCATTTGGCGGTGTCTACTGAGAAAACGCCAGAAAATATGCAATGTGATAGAATTCTGTCCAGAAGCGAGCGGCAGAATTTTAGACGAAAAAATGGGTTGTGCTTCTATTGTGGTGATTCAACTCATGTTATATCAGCATGCTTTAAGCGTACTAAGAAGCCTGACAAGTCTGTTTCAATTAGCACTTTACAGTCTAAGTTTATTCTATCTGTGACCCTGATTTGTTCTTTGTCATCTATTACCGCGGATGCCTATGTTGACTCTGGCGCTGCTTTGAGTCTTATGGATTGGTCCTTTGCCAAACGCTGTGGGTATGATTTGGAGCCATTGGAGGCTCCGATACCTCTGAAAGGGATTGACTCCACCCCATTGGCTAGTAATAAACCACAATACTGGACACAAGTGACTATGCGTGTTAATCCGGATCACCAGGAGGTTATTCGCTTTCTGGTGCTGTATAATCTACATGATGTTTTGGTGCTGGGATTGCCATGGCTGCAATCTCATAACCCAGTCCTCGACTGGAGAGCTATGTCTGTGTTAAGCTGGGGATGTAAAGGAACTCATGGGGACGTACCTTTGGTTTCCATTTCATCATCTATTCCCTCTGAGATTCCTGAATTCTTGTCTGACTTTCGTGACGTTTTTGAAGAACCCAAGGTTGGTTCACTACCTCCGCACCGGGAGTGCGATTGTGCCATAGACTTGATCCCAGGTAGTAAATACCCTAAGGGTCGTTTATTTAATCTGTCTGTGCCTGAACACGCTGCTATGCGAGAATATATAAAGGAGTCCTTGGAAAAGGGACATATTCGTCCTTCGTCATCTCCCTTAGGAGCCGGTTTTTTCTTTGTGTCTAAGAAAGACGGCTCTTTGAGGCCGTGTATTGATTATCGACTTTTGAATAAAATCACGGTTAAATATCAATATCCGTTACCACTGCTTACTGATTTGTTTGCTCGTATAAAGGGGGCCAAGTGGTTCTCTAAGATTGATCTCCGTGGGGCGTATAATTTGGTGCGAATCAAGCAGGGGGATGAGTGGAAAACCGCATTTAATACGCCCGAGGGCCATTTTGAGTATTTGGTGATGCCTTTTGGTCTTTCAAATGCCCCTTCAGTCTTCCAGTCCTTTATGCATGACATTTTCCGCGATTATTTGGATAAATTTATGATTGTGTATCTGGATGATATTCTGATTTTTTCGGATGACTGGGACTCTCATGTCCAGCAGGTCAGGAGGGTTTTTCAGGTTTTGCGGTCTAATTCCTTGTGTGTGAAGGGTTCTAAGTGTGTTTTTGGGGTTCAGAAGATTTCCTTCTTGGGATACATTTTTTCCCCCTCTTCCATCGAGATGGATCCTGTCAAGGTTCAGGCTATTGGTGATTGGACGCAACCCTCTTCTCTTAAGAGTCTTCAGAAATTTTTGGGCTTTGCTAACTTTTATCGTCGATTTATTGCTGGTTTTTCTGATGTTGTAAAACCATTGACTGATTTGACTAAGAAGGGTGCTGATGTTGCTGATTGGTCCCCTGATGCTGTGGAGGCCTTTCGGGAGCTCAAGCGCCGCTTTTCTTCCGCCCCAGTGTTGCGTCAGCCTGATGTTGCTCTTCCTTTTCAGGTTGAGGTCGACGCTTCTGAAATCGGAGCTGGGGCGGTGTTGTCGCAGAGAAGTTCCGACTGCTCCGTGATGAGACCTTGTGCTTTTTTTTCCCGTAAATTTTCGCCCGCCGAGCGGAATTATGATATTGGGAATCGGGAGCTTTTGGCCATGAAGTGGGCTTTTGAGGAGTGGCGTCACTGGCTTGAGGGGGCCAGACATCAGGTGGTGGTATTGACTGACCACAAAAATTTAATTTACCTTGAGTCTGCCAGGCGCCTGAATCCTAGACAAGCGCGCTGGTCGTTGTTTTTCTCTCGGTTTAATTTTGTGGTGTCTTACCTACCGGGTTCTAAGAATGTTAAGGCGGATGCCCTTTCTAGGAGTTTTGAGCCTGACTCCCCTGGTAATTCTGAGCCCACAGGTATCCTTAAAGATGGAGTGATATTGTCTGCCGTTTCTCCAGACCTGCGGCGGGCCTTGCAGGAGTTTCAGGCGGATAGACCTGATCGTTGCCCACCTGGTAGACTGTTTGTTCCTGATGATTGGACCAGTAGAGTCATCTCTGAGGTTCATTCTTCTGCGTTGGCAGGTCATCCTGGAATCTTTGGTACCAGGGATTTGGTGGCAAGGTCCTTCTGGTGGCCTTCCCTGTCACGAGATGTGCGAGGCTTTGTGCAGTCTTGTGACGTTTGTGCTCGGGCCAAGCCTTGTTGTTCTCGGGCTAGTGGATTGTTGTTACCCTTGCCTATCCCGAAGAGGCCTTGGACGCACATCTCGATGGATCTTATTTCGGATCTGCCTGTTTCTCAGAAGATGTCTGTCATCTGGGTGGTGTGTGACCGTTTCTCTAAGATGGTCCATCTGGTTCCCTTGCCTAAGTTGCCTTCTTCTTCCGAGTTGGTTCCTCTGTTTTTTCAAAATGTTGTTCGTTTGCATGGTATTCCGGAGAATATCGTTTCTGACAGAGGGACCCAATTCGTGTCTAGATTTTGGCGGGCATTCTGTGCTAGGATGGGCATAGATTTGTCTTTTTCGTCTGCTTTCCATCCTCAGACTAATGGCCAGACCGAGCGGACTAATCAGACCTTGGAGACATATTTGAGGTGTTTTGTGTCTGCGGATCAGGATGATTGGGTTGCTTTTTTGCCTTTGGCGGAGTTCGCCCTCAATAATCGGGCCAGCTCTGCCACCTTGGTGTCCCCGTTTTTCTGTAATTCGGGGTTTCATCCTCGATTTTCCTCCGGTCAAGTGGAATCTTCGGATTGTCCTGGAGTGGATGCTGTGGTGGAGAGGTTGCATCAGATTTGGGGGCAGGTGGTGGACAATTTGAAGTTGTCCCAGGAGAAGACTCAGCTTTTTGCCAACCGCCGTCGTCGTGTTGGTCCTCGGCTTTGTGTTGGGGACTTGGTGTGGTTGTCTTCTCGTTTTGTCCCTATGAGGGTTTCTTCTCCTAAGTTTAAGCCTCGGTTCATCGGCCCGTACAAGATATTGGAGATTCTTAACCCTGTGTCCTTCCGTTTGGACCTCCCTGCATCCTTTTCTATTCATAATGTTTTTCATCGGTCATTGTTGCGCAGGTATGAGGTACCAGCTGTGCCTTCCGTTGAGCCTCCTGCTGCGGTGTTGGTTGAGGGTGAGTTGGAGTACGTTGTGGAAAAGATCTTGGACTCTCGTGTTTCCAGACGGAAACTCCAGTATCTGGTCAAATGGAAGGGATACGGTCAGGAGGATAATTCTTGGGTCACTGCCTCTGATGTTCATGCCTCCGATCTTGTCCGTGCCTTTCATAGGGCTCATCCTGATCGCCCTGGTGGTTCTGGTGAGGGTTCGGTGCCCCCTCCTTGAGGGGGGGGGGTACTGTTGTGAAATTGGATTCTGGGCTCCCCCCGGTGGCCACTTGTGGAATTTAACTTGTGTGCATCATCCTCTCTGTTCACCTGCTCCTATCAGGATGTGGGAGTCGCTATATAACCTTGCTCCTCTGTCAGTTTCATGCCGGTCATCAATGTAATCAGTAGCCTTTCTGTGCATGTTCCTGCTACTAGACAACTCCCAGCTAAGTTGGACTTTTGTCCTTGTGTGTTTTTGCATTTTGTTCCTGTTCACAGCTGCTGTTTCGTTACTGTGTCTGGAAAGCTCTTGTGAGCGGAAATTGCCACTCTGGTGTTATGAGTTAATGCTAGAGTCTTAAAGTAATTTCTGGATGGTGTTTTGATAGGATTTTCTGCTGACCATGAAAGTGCCCTTTCTGTCTTCATGCTATCTAGTAAGCGGACCTCGATTTTGCTAAACCTATTTTTATACTACGTTTGTCATTTCATCTAAAATCACCGCCAATATATGTGGGGGCCTCTGTCTGCCTTTTGGGAAAATTTCTCTAGAGGTGAGCCAGGACTGTCTTTTCCTCTGCTAGGATTAGGTAGTTCTCCGGCTGGCGCTGGGCATCTAGGGATAAAAAAACGTAGGCATGCTACCCGGCCACTTCTAGTTGTGCGGCAGGTTTAGTTCATGGTCAGTATAGTTTCCATCTTCCAAGAGCTAGTTCTCATATATGCTGGACTATGTTCTCTCGCCATTGAGAATCATGACAGCGTTTACCTTGGTGGACAAAAAGTGCAATATTGGTCTCATCTGACCACAGAGGCTTCCTCTGTACATTTGGGGAGTCTCTTACATGTCTTTTGACAAGCTCAAAACGAGCATTACAATTTTTGTGTGTAAGTAAAGGCTTTTTTCTGACCACTTTTCTGACTATTGTGGTCATATGGGCAAAAACTCAAGTTTCTGCTTAGGAACTCTGCAGCTCTCTCAGGGTTACCTTTAGTCTCTGTGTTGCATCTCTAATTAATGCCTTCCTTGCCCAGGCTGAGAGTTTTGGAGGGCGGCCCTCTCATTGTAGGTTTGTTGTGGTACCATGTTCTTTCCATTTCATGATAATGGATTTAATGGTGCTCCGAGGGATTATCAGAGACTGGGTTATTTTTTTTAATTTTTTTTTATAACCCAACCTTGACTACTTGTACTTCTCAATAGCTTTGTTCCTAACTTGTTTGAAGATCTCCTTGGTCTTCATGGTGTGTGGTTAGTGGTGCCTCTTGCCCAATGGTGTTGCAGTCTCTCTGACCTTTCAGAAAAAGTAAAGTGTATGATCGCACACAGGTGGACTTCCTCTCACTAAGTATGTGACTTATGAAGGTTATTACTTGCACCAGAATTTTTTTAGGGGCTTCATAGCAAAACGGATAAATACATATGCCCTTTTTCATTTATTTTATACCATAAACTTAATTTTTCCTCATATTTTTCTCACTTCACTTCACCAACTTACAACTTAGACTACTTAGTGCTCAGGCATCATGCACAAATCAGATATAAAAAAAACTAAACACAGATTGTAATATAAAAAAAAAAATAAGCCAAGGGGATGAATACTTTCGCAAGATATATATATATATATATACTTACACACACATACAGCTCTGGCAAAAATTAAGAGACAACCACATTAAAACCCTGTCATGTGCAGCCCAATCTCCAGACCTGAACCCCACTGAAAACCTCTGGAATGTAATCAAGAGGATGATGGATAGTCAAAAGCCATCACACAAAGAAGAACTGCTTACATTTTTGCCCCAGAAGCAGTGTGAAAGACTGGTGGAAAGCATGCCAAGATGCATGAAAGCTGTGATTAAAAATCATGGCTATTCCACAAAATATTGATTTCTGAACTCTTAATGAGTTAAAACATTAGTATTGTTGTTTCTAAATGATTATGAACTTGTTTCCTTTGCATTATTTGAGGTCTGAAAGCACTGGCTTTTTTTTTTTATTTTGACCATTTCTCCTTTTGAGAAAAAAAATACAAAATTTATTGCTTGGAAATTCGAAGGCATGTTGTCAGTAGTTTATAGAATAAATGAACAATTTACATTTTACTCAAAAATATATATACCTATAAAGAGAAAAATCAGACAAACTGAACATTTTGCAGTGGTCTCTTAATTTTTGCCAGAGCGATAGATAGATAGATAGATAGATAGATAGATAGATAGATAGATAGATATGTTTTATTGGCTTCACACAGGTATGAAAGTAACATATCACACACGCATTGCTATAAGCATGAGGTCTTCTAGAAAAACAAACAGATCTACTATAAATAGATGACATAAATTACATAAAATCAGACGGGTGGCATATGTAGAGAGAAAAAAAAATAATCCAGTTCTGACCAAATTAATTGTTACATAATGATTGTTAAAGGTAAATTTGAAAAAAATAAATAAATGGGGGAATGATCCCGAGAGAAGAAAAGATGACAGAAAGGTGGGTGTAAGACAAATTCAAGATAGATAATATTCTGTAGTAGGAAGAAAAAAAGAAAAGAAGACACTCAATTTAACATTCCTCAAGGTTCGGCTCCAAAAGGAACTGAACGAACAAAATAAAGAAGGGTTAAACATCATGTTTATTCCTTTCTTCTCTTCTGTCTTATTCCTCTAATAAGGCAATAGAAATGGTCAGGTTCCTGAGATACTGGACAATAATAATGGAAAAGGGCTGAGGATTGGTGCACCGCCTTTATGAACCTCCTGCTTGTAGAACGCCAGTGAGTGATCAATTCCTTTAGTATTGAGCTTGGACATAAAGAGGCAAAAGATAATGTGGCCAGTAAATCTTGGAGCCTCAATGGGCCTGAAATAATACATGGGTGCTTTTGCGTCTTGTATTAGAGCCTATTATGGGGGCATTAGCCTTGACTCTGCAGCTTTAGTGCCACTGGCCACATACTCTATAAAAATACTTTTTATTTGCTTCCATTACATTTCAGTTGAAGCCAAATGGCTCTTTTATCAAGGACCATCATTAGGAATTCTGAGCAAGGAGTCTTATGCTCCTTGGGAAAAAGTATGTCAAAGTAGATCTCCTCCACAAGCGTTTACGTTTCCCTTATGGAGAGTGATGTGCCTGACATCCCAGTGTAAGGAGACTTATAGGCCATGCAATGCTCAACTGGAAAATTAAATATGAAAACTGTTTCTTCAGTGAGGAAAAGGACTTTAACTATAGTGTCACCTATTGGAAGTAGCAATCGTAAAAGTCAAATCAGGCAGGTCACTTTCCATAAAGAGAAACATTAACCTTTAGAAACCAGCCAAATTAGATCTCATGCTTTGCACTATGGAGGGACAACACCCTGTCTGCAAATTGAGATTCTGATTTGGCTTCTATCTTAAGTCATGTGACAAAGCTCGTTAAAGGGTTGATATTAACTTTTAGAATTGCTACCTTCAATAGGTGGCACTAGAGTTCTAGTCCTTTTCCTCTCTGAAGAGACAATTTGCATATTTAATTTCCTAGAGGAGCATGCATGGCCTAATAAGCCTCCTTACCCTGGCATGTCACTCTCTATAAGGAGAAACGTTACCTTTTGGCCAACATGTGGCGCTGTTATTTGAGCATCACGCTACATATTTAGGCTCTCTATGTCGTGGTCATTTATTTTTTATAGAAGTTAGCTATTAAAAACAGACCTAATGCCAGTATTAAAGGGGCTGTCCACTTAAACAAATCTGTTGGGGACATGATTTTGTGGCTCTGACTAATATATAAGTAATGCAGGTTCTCCCTTTAGTACTTATAAATGCTGCCTTCCTCACACACCGTAGAGCTCTCCAGCTCTCAAAGTGGCTGCTGATGGAGGAGCATGTGACCAGACACGCCCACCAGCCTCCTCCAATTAAAAGGAGCTTACATAAGTGCAGTGTTTTTCTATTGGAGGAGGCTGATGGACAGGTGTGGTCACATGCTCCTCCTTCAGCAACCACTTTGAGAACAGAGGAGCTGTGCGGTCTGTGATGAAAGAGGAGAACCTGAAACACTTATATATTAACGAGTACCACAAAATTATGTCTCAATATATATTTTAAAAAACTAACAAAAGCATAGCCTAAAGTGGATAAACCCTTTAAAAAAATATCTTAGCCCTGTTAAAAGAGATATGAAATTGTATCTTGCACTTTTTAGATATTTTTGACAGATGGCCCCCTGGTGTGAAATGATCTTCACATCAATGTGAGCTAAACCCACACTGTGATATGATATCTCACTCTAGATGTGGGTGAGGATCCTGGCGACAGACAGTGACAAATGAATACAGGTGTTAAAATGGACAAAGGAGGAAAGTGATTCAATAGGATATCAATAAACCTATAGATGTGTTAGGAGGGAGACAGAGAATCAGTAAGAGAAAACGATGAGATAGCGCTGTGTCTATTCATAACACGCCACTGTTCCTAATGAAAAATCTCACTTCGCAACAGCAGAAGTCACATTCTGCCTCACTGCTTGGTACGGATGCTCCTCACCGGGAGATTTCGTTCGTCTATACCGCCGAGCCAGTGATCTAAAATAACATCAAGGATTTTGTTTGCACATGTGCGGGACTTTTTGGAGTCTCATTAGGTCCTGAACGCAGCATGTTGCAGCACAAATGGAAGCCGCCAAATGACACACTTTACAGACACTGCAAAATGATCTGCAAATATTTTCAAGGCTGATCTGCAAATAAGGTTGTAAAATACTGTTTCACCCGATCGACATTTCTGTAGCACTAAAAACTGTATTTTTTGGAAGATCATGTAAAACGGATCCTACATTTAGGAACCACTTGGTATAAAAAAAAAAGATTACAGTATTTTAAATCTATAAAATGTTAAAATATGTGTCCCTAAAATATATGAAATGTGTGTTTTCCAGTCGTCCTCTATTTCCTTTTTTCGATATAAAGGAAGCACCAAACAAATCTTGGTTGTGAACTAGCAAACTATTATATCAGATATTCTTTTTGGGTCATTTGGCTGTACATAGTCCACTGTAGCATAGAGCACTGTGGGAGCAGCGCACGTTGGTTCGCCACCTGCTACATCTGTATTTGATAACAATGTCTAAAAATCAATATAGATCCTATCACAGATTCCAATGTATTGTCTTCCATCTTCTGTTCCCATACTCTACTCTACCTACTCAGTACCCAAGCCAGGGCAATCCCACTAATTGAGTTACATGGGTGCCTATTTTGGTTGGCCATGGTGGTGGTGGGTGGCGGTATTGTGTTCACACTCTCACATGGGCCATCAATCCTCTTTGCCTTGGAGTTATGCCATGGATGGCATCAGCAGGGCCCGAAAACTTATTGACAGCAACCAATCTTAATAGTTATAGTATATTATGCTAAATGGTTTGTCTAGTACCGGAACAATCTCCTTCAGAATCCATATTTCCCGCCAGTAAAATAATACCACTTATACTCACCTCTGGTGTTGGCGCTGTTCAAGCGATGTCGGCACCACCTCTACTCTAATAACAATGATCTCTGCTGCCAACCAGAGCAGGCTTCACTCTCCTTTCCTACGGACGTAATTGAAATCTGGAGGAAGGGAGAGCTGTGGGTGGTCTCACTTCCTCAGGATGTCTTGATTTGTCTGAAGAAAGGGAGAGTGAAGCCAGCGCTGATTGGCCACAGTGATTGCATGACATAATGTCACACAATCCCCGGGAGAGTCAGTGCCGACACTGCTGGAATGGCACTGTAGGTTAGTATAATTCTTATTATTTTACTGGCGGGAACAAAAGGGATTCAGAAGGTGTTGTCTGAGTAGTAGACAACCCATTTAATGGGTAAATAGGATTTGCATTTTTTTGTTGTTTATGAAGGGGTAGTAGCAATAATAATAATTATAAATATTCTTAAAAGGTTGGTTAATCATATTCACATAATAGGTGATAATTTGTTCATTGTTGAGAGCCTGATCTGCTTTGGAGCATTGCAGATGCCAGTTTGAAAGGAGTAATAGTTAATGGTCGCCACTCCCTTTATAGTCTGTGGATCTTACAAAAGTCATGGAGTCTATGGGACTGCCGGAGATAGCAATGAATGAAGTGGTGGTGTGCCGTCCATTCAAACGGAGGACTCCAGAGCCTTGATCTTGAGATTGGTGGGAGTCCCAACAGAAGTAACAACGAGCAACTTATCTCTCCTGTAGAAAAGCAAAACTGTAGATAGGTTTTTCTACCAGATGGATTCTGTGGTTGACAATTTCTAAAACTTCATTACAAAGTCAAGATGCTCTCCTGTAAGCTGATCTTATTTCAAAGAGTAAAAAATAAGACCAATTAATTATTGTCTTGTCGCATCTTGAAAAAAAAAGTATTAAAACAAGTAAATCAGATTTGAAAACAAAGAAATAATATAATTTCCTACTCTTGTCTTCTAGACTGCATGTAAGAGATCATGTTGATGATTTCATTGGGTCTCACATTCTGGGGAAATGGCAGTATACCAAAGATATTGGGCATGTCATTGGGATTCTGTGCTCTGAAGCCTTTTATATAAAAAAAAAAAAAAAAAATACTCGACAACCTCTTGAAGAACATTTTGAAAAGTCCAGATATCCAGTCAGAAGGAAACCGATGAATTCAAAGAAGGGTTTTAGCAGTAATACCCTCAGCGATATAAGTAAAAAAAGTGAGGGAGACTGTATTGTAGATGGTATTATGGCACATGAACAAAGTCTGTGCGCGGATCTGTAGTCAATTATTTCCAAAGAAGCAGCAAATACCTGATAACAAATGAGGTTCTCAAGTGTCTAAAAGCAGCCGCACCTTATTGTACCATAGAGGCTTTCAAGAAAATGCACCAACCTCATATGTGAGATTTGAGAAGCCCTTAAGGAGCTTAATGGATTCTGCGAGGTATAAATATGTGTGATGCTGCATCTATTGTCCCAAAATGTATTAAAAGGCTGATTTTATAAATTATTCTTTCAAATGAGAGCAAAAGAAGAGGAG
This sequence comes from Ranitomeya variabilis, assembly GCF_051348905.1. Lineage (NCBI taxonomy): Eukaryota > Metazoa > Chordata > Amphibia > Anura > Dendrobatidae > Ranitomeya > Ranitomeya variabilis. The sequence continues at coordinate 37,650,185 of NC_135239.1, read as the reverse complement.
GAAGAAGAGGAGGAGAACAAGGATAGGAGGAAGGAAAGTGTGTGACCTATGCTACATTGCCAACCATATAGAAGGTGTGAGAAGAAGAGGAAAATTACAGACGCTTACTGTACAAGCAGAGGGATGGAGAGAGGAAAGAAATGGGAGGAAATGTAAGTAGTAGAAATAAAAGAAATAATGAAGAATGTAAGAATGGAGGATTGGTATAGACAGGGGATATTGACATATGGAGAAAGAAGCAACAATTTAATAAGATTGGATGAAAGGGAAACACAAAAACAAAGAACAGCTGAGATAGATGAAAGTGAATTATATAACAAATAATAATAAAACCATACATACATGATGGAGAATATAGCTGATAGAAATATCTAAAATCAGAGTAAAGGGTTAAAGAACAGTTAATAAATAAGATGATACAATATACAACTCAGGGAAGAGTTAGGCGGCCGTATAACTCGGACCAGGATTGCGTTGCAATCCTCGGACTTGCCGGCGGCTCAACCGACCCAAGCTTGACAGCCGCCTAGAAATGCATGCTGTCACCCTCGGGTGGGGAGAGCCACCGGCCAGTCCCAGCATTGTGTTCCAATCCTCATTCGAGTTATATGGTCATCTGACTCTTAATGTAAACTGCAGAGATATCAGTCCAGAGGTCAAGATTACAAGAGAAACGGAAAACTTTGTAGAATATAAGACGACGATCGCTCCAACAGTCGCAGTGTCCTTTATGGAGGAAAAGAGGGTGAAAGTTGTATTAAGTCTAAAGTCTTAGCACCCTCTGCTTTTAAATGTTAAAGGGGTTGCATGCACTGCACATTGTAATGATTCAGCGGGCATGTGACCGCAAGAATGCGATATGTATGTATACTTATGGCCACATTCCGACTAGATGGGCATAGCCTCACTCAATGCAAGTGTATTGAGCGAGGCCGGCAGCTGTCTAGTAGGAATGTAGCATATCACATACTTGCAGTCACATGGTCGGTCGCTGACACTGGAGAATCCTCACAGCACACAGTAGGCATGATGTGATGAGGACACACAAGTCTGCAGTCACAGAGTGAGCACAGACTTGTAGTTTAAGAGCAGACTACCCCCTTAAATTTATATGCTCACAATGTAAGTGCAAATAGAACTGAATGGTGCACCTAGAGTAAAATATCTGCACATTTTAGTAAGAGACACATATACTTCCCTTATGCCTCCTGATGACTGCAGTATACTTACACCAATATTTTAGAATCATAAAATGTAAACATATACATTCCACTATTTGGCTGCTGTACAATTAAATATTGTTCTCCTGCTTGATTGCGAATAATAAATGGGTCTTAAAAAAACAACAAAAAATACAATCTAGTTGAAATGTGGCCAGGAGTATGCATAACGCATACTAGCAGTCATATGATCACCACTCCCAGTACCAGCATTGGAGTCCAGTCCAAATCGATAAGTCTGCTGTCACTGCACTGTGCGCTGCATGGACTCGCCGGTTTCAGACCCTGAACTGGAAGGTATGTATGTGTTATACATGCTTCCAGCCAGTGGGTGTGACCTTGCTTCCGTACACCTGTATGGAGCGAGGCTACGCCCTCTAGTTGGCCACACGCCCTGGGAATCTGAGTCACTCAATTGGGTGTGGCCTCACTCAATATAAGTGTAAGGAGCGAGACCCTGCCCTCTAGACAGGCCCTGGCTGAGATTATGTATAACTCACACATACCCTCTGGTCCTGAGTCAGAAACCAGCAAATCCCTGAAGCGCACAGTGCATGCACTGGGGGATTCATAAGTCTGCAGTCACAGAGAGTGCTGACTTATCGGTTTCGACCAGACAACCCCTTTAAGCCAACAGACTAATGATTTTACTAAATAACATTATCAAAAATGCTGATAAGTGTCAGTAATCAATGGGAAATAAAGAACAAGACTTGCTAATGAAAGTTGGATCTAAAACTTCCATGTTGTGGGATTGAGGCATCCAGAGCTGGACCCCACAACCCTCCGCAGTCCCCCTGGCTTTGAAAGTGTGAGATGTCACTTGTTATCTCAAGATCTTGCTCTTTGAAATAAACCAGCGCTGCCATATCTTGCACCGATCAGTTGAGGTCTTGCACTTTCCCAGTGAGTGGGCTGTGGTGACTCTGGGATCCCACTCTGCATGTCTCTATCCCTAAACCCAGAAGTTCAATTTCGACTTTTCCAAGAAAGTTGTGTCCATTATCCAGCCTGTGGGGACCTGCATCAGCATTTCCGATAATATGTCTATTTAGTAAAATCATCAGATTGAGACTACCAATTATTTTGATAAGTAAGTAGGGCAGCCACAGACTGGAGATCGGAGCTTTTTACCAAAGCCCCAACCTACCCAGTGCCGTGTGTTGTACTGGTGTTTTCTTACACAGCATAGGTCCTCTTTAGAACCCTTGTCCCATGTAGATCAATACCTCTGCACACTTTATATTTCTCATAATTTGGGGGGTCATTTTTTTAGTATTTATATTTGTTTTTTGTGGGGGGGGGAATTTTTCGACTTCATAGATTTAGTAGTCAAATTTGGAGTTCAAGCAGAAACACCTCAAGATCTAGCAAGTTGCTTCTTTGTCCTGCATAGAATAAAACAGCACAGTGCGCAGTCTTGGTGTGTGTCTCATTGAACTGGATAAGAAGCTTACTCAAAGAGTTTGGGTTTTTTTCCCATTTGGACTCAAGCAAAATCTGCTCCTAAATCCACGTCAAGATTGTCTGTGTGAACATATCCTTAAGGTATCTACATAGAGACTCTTTTCTGAGTTTTTGCCGAGACTCTCCACACCATGAGGAGTTCAAAAATCATGAATTTTGATTGGGAAGATTCTGCTCGGAAAACTCAGCAAATAACTCAGTGTGTACATAGCCTTAAGGTATCACTGTACGTTCAGAAAATGAGATAGAGACATGTCAGTGTGGGTCTGGCTGCCGAGACCCTTGCTGTTCGTTAAAACAAATGAGCCAAACAAGCTCCACTTTTCACCATTTGTTGCTGAACACTTTTACCCTTCATTTTACATGCAAATTGTCTCTTCACAGAGGACTAAAACTCTAGCTCCACTTATTGGAAGCAGCGATCCTAAAAGTCAATATCGACTTTTAATGAGCCTTGCAATATAAATTAGGATAAAAGCCAAACCAGAATTTCACTTTGCAGACATGGTGTTTTCATACTTTGCACTGATGAGGGGCAATGTCACGCACAGTGTATGATAGACTAAGTGCAACACAAAGGGAAAGGGAGAAGGGGAAGGGGGACCCAACACTAGGGCAGTGGGGAGTGGAGACCCCTGGACAGATCTAACATCACCCTGTCCGTCCTATCGTCCCTATATAGGTTCCGCACCTATCACCGAGCAGGATACCTAATCCCTGCCTGACGTTGGTGATAAGCCCTGCACTGGGGATGACAGGATGCGTGCTAGTCAATCCTCACTACCGCTAAAGACTACTGGGATAGAGAAACGAAACAAGGGAACACTTAGCTTGAGAATACTCAGAGAGAAACACCCACTTCCTCCACACTCCAAAAAGGATGATAACCGACTGCTACTGCTCCAAACCTCAACAGGGAAATGCAAATAGAAAATATCACCCGCGCTTGTAGAAGCAAGCAGGAAGTATATCAACACTCAGGTCCAGGTGTGGCCATAAGCACTGGGGGAGGTGGCCACTCGTCTGCAGGCTTCTTTTCCAATCCATTCTGTAGACAGGGCGGGACTTCCTAGGTCATGCTGATTGACAGCTGGATCTCCGCTGCCTAACTGCGGGAGCCGGTTGTCAATCAGAATAACTTTGGAAGTCCCGCTCCGTTGCGTCGGCAGGGGCAGCTGAATCCCCAGCAGGAGCGTCTGTGACTGCTCTGTCCAGGGGAATTACGGCGCATGCACAACAGGCAAGTAAGTTGCAATTACCTGGCTGTTAGTGCTTAGACACTTATTTGTTTTTGGTATAGTCCAGGATACCCCCTTTAACGATTTTGTAAAAGCCAGTTGGATTTGTATCGATCCATTATGCTGCCATTTGGCTTCAATGTAATTGAATTTGTCATGGATCATCAGGTTTCCAATCCATTTTTTTTTTTTGCAAGTTGAAATAGGATAGCCAACAACCTTGATGTGCTCACCCAAAGCAAGACCCAGAGGAAAGGAGTCACGTATAGGTTACAGAATAATGTACAAGAAAAGCCATGTGAAAATATTTACGGTATATAATATAATCATGTGATGAACACCAATAGTTCACGTAAATGTTCAAAAGACATTTTCATCCGTCTGACTGACGCATTTCAGGAATTATTTTGGTTCATACCAATTTCATATCTTTTTTATTTCTACTCAAATACCAACTTAAAGGTTTTCTTTACGAAGATTACACTGATAAAGGGCACGTCCAAGGAAAAGTTCACATAATAGGAGCTCATGGTTATATTTTAAACATTTCTTTTCGGAACGTATATTGCAAGACATTTTCCAAACCAATTCTGTAACATCCGTGACTTACCTACTAAAAACACCGTGATTGTACTGGATATCAGCGAATGCAACCTCAGCATCCCAATGGCAGAAGCAATAATTATTTATTTTAGTTGCTTATATAGCACCATCATATTACGCAGCGCATTATAGACATTACTACAGTCACCATTGGGGCTCATAACGTACATTCCCTATCAGTATGTCTTTGGAGTGTAGGAGGAAAACCATGCAAACGCGGGGAGAACATACAAACTCCTTGCAGATGTTGTTCTTGGTGGGATTGTAACCCAGGACCCCAGCAAAGTAACAGTGCTAACCAATGAGCCACTATACAGTGCTAACTACCGAGTCACCATACTGCCTCTATGTATTTATACCTCAAAGCACCACCCAAAATTAGCTAAAGATGAGCTAATCAGTTCAAGGAAAATTTAATTTGCCTTGAATCTTACAACAAATTCGGATTCTCTTGAATCCATTTTTTTTTCATAATTCATTTTTTGTGAATCTACTAAAATTGCAGCCATCATTTTACTGATTTGCAGAAACATAGAAAAAAGGGTGAAAAAAAAAATCATACAATTGAAAAATCAAACAAACAAAAAAAGGAGCGCCAGCTGAAGAGCACAGTGAGATGTGGCGTTGATGGCACTCGCCTGTCACACCACCACTGCTCCTCAACTGGTCTTCCTCTATTTTTCAGCCAGTTGCAATCGCTTTATTAAAAAGAGGTTTCAAATAAAAAAAATATATATAAAGAATATAGGAAAACACTTCATTACCACATTCCCCTAGTCAGATTCGATCCCAAGGGTACCAACCGTTATTTCTGGCCCCTCCGCGCTTCCCCTGTTCTCTTTACGGTGGGCTGCCATGTGATTCTACTTATCACTATTCCACAGTACGCCCCAAAATCTCCAGTAAAATCCCAGCGTGCCATCAGCTTGTTATTTATTTTGCCTCCATCTAGTAAATGCCCACAAGATTAGCTCCTGATACATATGCCCTTAGGAGAAAGATATTGTAGGAAAGTAACAAGTTGGCAGAGAGAAATCAAAATAAGCAGGAAAATGTAGAGAAATTCAGGGAGGAATGAGGCTGGAAAAAAAAAATCTCCCAGTCTCCCAGACCCGGTTTGTGTTTGTTTATAACATCCGTTGGGAATGTGAGCGGAATACAGATGCAGCATCTGATTTTCCGACTCTCTTTAAAGCCGTGAATTGTCAGGTGTTCGCAGCCATACTGCTGTGCCTTTATTAAATAGCTTTCTGCCATGGCCGTCCTTGCCTAGACTTGTGCCCGCTCCCCGTTTGTCAGAAAATGCAGGGAACAAACTGCTCAATTACCTCTGAACATACTGATCGCTATACAACGCTATTAATGTACACTGTGTTCTAGAGGACTATTGAGTATGTCTAAACATACAGGAAAAGCTACAATGAAAATTACGCAAATGATCAGAAATTGTGAGATCAATCTACAGCTTTCACGACAAGGTGGTGGAAAGGGAAAAATCCTTCCAGGCTGAAGCACTTTTTTTTTTTCGTATGATTTTTAATAAAGATTAGATGGAAATACCACATGTATATAATGCAATTTACTATCTACGTGGCGTGGAACATGGTTATAGATATTTGGGGCAGATTCGCAAAAGCACAAATGGTTCAAATTGCCAAGAGGAGCTCATAAAAAATACAAACAATTTTGCGATTGTTATAGAGGTTTTTTTCTTCTATAGTTTACTTTTTGTCTAGGTTACCGGCCACCTTTGCAGTCTATCAGAAGTGGCTGGTTTCGTAGGCAAGGAGGAGAGTGCAGCGCTTGCCGCCAATTTCGATACTTTAGCGTTCCTCAGATGCTGCAAAGGTAAAACTTCCTTAGGGTGCAGCTTCGGAGAGCGCACAGTTTTGCCGTTCTTCTGACCTGTCGATCACTCGGGAGCACACCGCTGCCTCCTAACTAGCAGGAAGTCTGGAGGATGGGGAGTGGTGTGTTCCTGAAGGGTTATGTTGAGAGCCATCCTTTAAAAGCGGGGGGTATATCTCCTTTCATAAAAACTTCAGACTTATGTATACTTTAGTGCTGTAGATTTTCTTGCTTCTGTTTTCCTGACATGGGAAAGGACTTCTGGATATTAGAAGAAACTGAATTTTAGGGCACAAAATTCCATGGGGCCGCTCTTATGGCTACAAAATAAGTCTTTATCAGCGGGCAGGGAGAAGCCGCCGGGGACCCGCCTGTACGACTAGTCAATAGCGTGGCTCTGTAGCAGTTCTCTGAATGCTGAGCTCTGTATAATCCTGCAAACACCACTGATTGGCAGTTTTCTGCCTATGCACAGAGCACACAGAAAGCTGACAGTCACTGGTGGAGGAAGGGTTAAACAGAGATCATGAATATTGAGGATTATGGAGGACTACATGGCAGGATTTACAAGTCCTCTAGTGATAATTTCCTGTGATTTTATCAAAACTACAGCAAGCAGCCCAGCAGGTGACATCACATAAATCAGAGTCTCCGTCTCTACATCATGCTGTGCTCAGATTAGCGAATAAAAATCTGGTGACGGATTTTGAAAATTACTCCTCTGATAGACACATTGAGCTTTACCCATCAGTTCAAGTATTTTCATTACCTCGGCACAATGTTCTCTTTTTCCACCTATTACGTTATAGATGTTTCGGCGTAGATTTGGCTCCTACAATTCTATATCTAAAAACCAATATGTTTCCACATAATTGTAAGCCGGAGTCTGTCAAAATATACAGAATATTCTTGTATCAAATGAAAATGACGCAAATGCAATTGAGCTGATTTGTTCTCTGTTTGCAATAATTACATCGGACTAACGCTGAGTTTGGATTTTATAGGAACATAAGAAAAAAAAAAAAAAGCATTCACATTGTGTTTCTCCCAGTTAAAGCAGCTGATCATAGGAGATGGGATTGCTTCATCAGTGGGATCTTATGAGATCAGTATCACACTGGAGGAATAAACTCCTAAAAATGGGACAGTGAACCAGACTATTCCTATAGAGTCAACAGGGGGCGATCCACTATTCATCAGAGTCAAGAATGGCCAGAAAGTGTCTCTGACTCTGAAGGACCTGTCCTACATTACATGGACGACCTATGGCTATAAATGGTCACTGTGTACTGCCTAATTCTCCCATGGGGCGCTGCAGTAAGATTGAGCACTTTCTACAAGAATTCCCAGCATCTGGTAACAGATTCCAAGTAAGGGACTCTTTATCGACTTACAGATATGAGATCCTTATATAGATTGTAGGCATTGGCAAACACAAAATGCAGAAAACCACTTGTTCACACGCTGCGGTTTTTTTTAATGCAGATTAAAAGCTGCTTTTTTACAGTACCAGCAAAAGCAATGAGATTTCAGAAATCTCATGCAGACTTTTTTTTTTCCTGACTGAATTGAAAAACTGCTGCATGTCAATTCTTTTGGTAATTTTGCAGTTTTTTTTCAGCATTTTTTCAACCGTGGAAAGCAATGAGTAAGTGCCAAAAAGCAGCAAAGACTGCTATGAATTTTTACTGAGTTTTTGGTGAAAAAAACCTCAGGTATGAGAGGATGTGTAATTTAATTTTCAGATTATATATATATATATATATATATATTTATATTTTAAAGCAATCCATTTGTTTCTCCTGACTCTAAGTATAGAGTCATTATATTAGTAATAATTCAATTAGCGATACATGTTGAGTAAACAATGCCTTTCCAATTCAATGCCCTATCAATGTATAGGTAAAAAATGCCCTACCTACATGTTAGGTAAACAATGCCCTACCAATGTGCTAGGTAAACAATGCCCTACCAACGTGTTAGGTAAACAATGCCCTACCAATCTGCTAGGTAAACAATGCCCTACCAATCTGCTAGGTAAACAATGCCCTACCAATCTGCTAGGAAAACAATGCCCTACCAGTCTGCTAGGAAAACAATGCCCTACCAACGTGCTAGGTAAACAATGCCCTACCAATCTGCTAGGTAAACAATGCCTACCAATGTGGTAGGTAAACAATGCCCTACCAATGTGTTAGGTAAACAATGCCCTACCAATCTGCTAGGTAAACAATGCCCTACCAATGTGTTAGGTAAACAATGCCCTTCCAACGTGCTAGGTAAACAATGCCCTACCAATCTGCTAGGTAAACAATGCCTACCAATGTGGTAGGTAAACAATGCCCTACCAATGTGTTAGGTAAACAATGCCCTACCAATCTGCTAGGTAAACAATGCCCTACCAATCTGCTAGGAAAACAATGCCCTACCAGTCTGCTAGGAAAACAATGCCCTACCAACGTGCTAGGTAAACAATGCCCTACCAATCTGCTAGGTAAACAATGCCTACCAATGTGTAAGGTAAACAATGCCTACCAATGTGTAAGGTAAACAATGCCTACCAATGTGTAAGGTAAACAATGCCTACCAATGTGTAAGGTAAACAATGCCCTACCAACGAGATAGGTAAACAAAACTCTACCAAAATGCTAGGTAAACAATGCCCTACCAATGTGTTAGGTAAGCAATGCCTAACAATGTGATAGTTAAACAATACCCTACCAATGTGTTACGTAAACAATGCCCTACCAATGTGTTAGGTAAACAATACCCTACCAATGTATATAGGTAAACAATACCCTACCAATGTGTATAAGTTAACAATACCCTACCAATGTACAGTTATATGAAAAAGTTTGGGCACCCCTATTAATCTTAAGCTTAATGTTTTATAAAAATAGTTTTTTTTTGCAACAGCTATTTCAGTTTCATATATCTAATAACTGTTGGACACAGTAATGTTTCTGCCTTGAAATGAGGTTTATTGTACTAACAGAAAATGTGCAATCTGCATTCAAACAAAATTTGACAGGTGCATAAGTATGGGCACCCTTATCATTTTCTTGTTTTAAATACTCCTACCTACTTTTTACTGACTTACTAAAGCACTTTTTTTGTTTTGTAACCTTATTGAGCTTTGAACTTCATAGCCAGGTGTATGCAATCATGAGAAAAGCTACTTAAAGTGGCCACTTGCAAGTTGTTCTCCTGTTTGAATCTCCTCTGAAGAGTGGCATCATGGGCTCCTCAAAACAACTGTCAAATGATCTGAAAACAAAGATTATTCAACATAGTTGTTCAGGGGAAGGATCCAAAAAGCTGTCTCAGAGATTTAACCTGTCAATTTCCACTGTGAGGAACATAGTAAGGAAGTGGAAGAACACAGGTACAGTTCATGTTAAGGCCAGAAGTGGCAGGCCAAGAAAAACATCAGAAAGGCAGAGAAGAAGAATGGTGAGATCAGTCAAGGACAATCCTCAGACCACCTCCAGAGAGCTGCAGCATCAACTTGCTGCAGATGGTGTCACTGTGCATCGGTCAACTATACAATGCACTTTGCACAAGGAGAAGCTGTATGGGAGAGTGATGCAAAAGAAGCCATTTCTGCAAGCACGCCACAAACAGAGTCGGCTGAGGTATGAATAAGCACATTTGGAAAAGCCAATTTCTTTTTGGAAGGAGGTCCTGTGGACTGAAGAAACCAAGATTGAGTTGTTTGGTCATACAAAAAGGCGTTATGCATGGCGGCAAAAAACACAGCATTCCAAGAAAAACACTTGCTACCCACAGTAAAATTTGGTGGAGGTTCCATCATGCTTTGGGGCTGTGTGGCCAATGCCGGCACCAGGAATCTTGTTAAAGTTGAGGAATGCATGGATTCCTCTCAGTATCCCAGACCTGAATATCATTGAACATCTGTGGGATCATTTGAAGAGGGCTGTCCATGCTCGGCGACCATCAAACTTAACTGAACTTGTTTTGTAAAGAGGAATGGTCAAAAATTCCTTCATCCAGGATCCAGGAACTCATTAAAAGCTACAGGAAGCGACTAGAGGTTGTTACTTTTGCAAAAGGAGGATCTACTAAATATTAATGTCACTTTTCTGGTGAGGTGCCCATACTTATGCACCTGTCAAATTTTGTTTGAATGCAGATTGCACATTTTCTGTTAGTACAATAAACCTCATTTCAAGGCAGAAACATTACTGTGTCCAACAGTTATTAGATATATGAAACTGAAATAGCTGTTGCAAAAAAAAAACAATTTTTATAAAACATTAAGCTTAAGATCAATAGGGGTGCCCAAACTTTTTCATATAACTGTATATAGGTAAACAATACCCTACCAATGTGTTACGTAAAGAATGCCCTACCAATGTGTATAGGTAAACAATACCCTACCAATGTGTATAGGTAAAGAATACCATACCAATGTGATAGGTAAACGATGCTTGGTCAATGTGGTCTTAAGTACGTATGGCACTGACTAGGACTTGTGACATCATTACTGCGCAGCCTCCGAGGAGTCAAAGACCAATATGAAGATGGAATAGGACCAGAGACAAGTAGAAAAATAGTGAATGACCTGTCCGAGAGCTGTGTGGAGGGTTAAAGAAGATAATGTTCAATTCACATCCAATTAATTTCCCAGCCAAATTCAAGCAAATTTGCCGAATTTGAATTATTAACTGCGTCCTCCTCCATTTGTTGTGCATGTGTGGTTGTTTTACCAATTTCATGATGATATTTTCTAATTTCCAAACTTTTCAAAAAAATGTATAAAAGCGGATAAATATTTCATTGTTGTCTGATGTTTCCAGGCTTTGAAGTTGACGTCCTGTTACAAGAGCTTCTGAGTTTAAAAAAAAATGACAGCTGAAGTCTGATTGAAATCAAGCTCTATTTTTCTTTTTTTTTAGCTCTGGTAAGATATCGCACTGGTTGCTTTCAGGCTGCGTTCCTATGATAACATTCAGCTGCTTGAGAATTGCAGCCGGAAGTGATGTCTTGGGGATAGAAGCACAGAAATTCTTCTCCAGTGTAACTACTGAAGGGTTGTCTGGTTTTATGTAAATAAAAGCTTTAACACTATAGAAATAATGAAAAAAAAGTTTGGTAACTTTCTGTTACTTTAAGTTTTAATTCTTTAAAGTTCTAATATTTTCTTCTGCCAGTGAATGAGAGCACGGCGAGTTGTATTTGTATTCAACGACGACAAACCAATAAGGACCTAGTCTCGCTCTCAGCTGAAAAGTGAAAACAATTGTATCCAGTCTAAGCAATCCTCTCTGAGCTATCAGCAGAAGCTGCACAAATCTTTTTGATAGTGTGTTACAATGTAATAGCCTTTTGTATCTCCTATTTATTTCTGTAGAGAGCGAGAGGGAACATAAGTACACCAAGCTCTCTACCTAAATTTTGGAAACAAAGAGTTTACACTTCTGGGGTTTTGTAAGGGTCTAAGAAGTCACACATACAATATATTTAGATACTATGTAACTTAAAAGGAAAGGAATTCTGCCAGACAAAACAATAAAACCAGATAGTCTTTATTGAAATTATCTCTAGAAAATTGTGATAAAAAATTATAATAAATATATTTCGAATTAAAAGAGAGATCAACAACAGACATGAAAAAACATGAGGAAAAAAACGGGTGGGGATGCAAAAAATAAGTATGTGATAATTAAGATGCATATGATGAAAAACTAGATTGTACAAGTAAGAATTAAAGATGGTTGAACCCTAAGGGTATGTTTCCACGTTCAGTTTTGCTTCAGGCTTTGGTCAGGATTTTATGCAGGTAAAATCCTGACCAAAACTGCACCTGAGGTCACTGACAGGTCACCTGCGGTGTACCTGCATGTTTTGCTCATAGTAGCAACATGCTGCGTTTCGAAAAAACGCACCACGCATGCGTTTTCGCGGCAAAAATGCATGCGTTTTTTAACGCATAGTGGAGTCTGGATTTCATGAAATCCCATCCACTATGCTGTAACATCTGGACGCTGCGTTTTTGACGCTGCGGAAAAACGCAGCGTCAAAAACGCAGCGTTTCCTGAACGTGGAAACATACCCTAATACGCATATATGTATAAATAAATAATACCACTTATCTAGCTATAGGGCTAAGAATATATAATTAGTACATACCGTATATTGTACAAATAAGAATTCGGGCTGGTTAAACCCTCGTGGCAACAATCCTACACATATATGTATAAATGAAATGTAGCACATATTTGGTAGTGGGGCAAAAACAAAATAAATAATACTGCAAAAGTGCCCAAGGTCAGAAGAAAGTCTTAACATCACATGAATACTAGGATGGAACGAAGAAGAGATATGATGTCTAGGCTTCCCATACGGTATTATTAAGTAGTGTTGAGCGATACCGTCCGATACTTGAAAGTATCGGTATCGGAAAGTATCGGCCGATACCGGCAAAGTATCGGATCCAATCCGATACCGATACCCGATACCAATACAAGTCAATGGGACTCAAGTATCGGACGGTATCCCTGATGGTTCCCAGGGTCTGAAGGAGAGGAAACTCTCCTTCAGGCCCTGGGATCCATATTAATGTGTAAAAGAAAGAATTAAAATAAAAAATATTGCTATACTCACCTCTCCGACGCAGCCTGGACCTCACGGAGGGAACCGGCAGCGTTCTTTGCTTAAAATTCGCGCGTTTACTTCCTTCCGTGAAGTCCCGGCTTGTGATTGGTCGCGTGCCACCCATGTGGCCGCGACGCGACCAATCACAGCAAGCCGTGACGTAATTTCAGGTCCTTCAGGATTTTAAAATTACGTTCTGGCTTGTGATTGGTCGCGTCGCGGTCACATGGGCGACGCGACCAATCACAAGCCGTGACGTCATGGGAGGCAGGACACGCGCGCATTTTAAAATGCACGCGTGTCCTGCCTCCCGTGACGTCCCGGCTTGTGATTGGTCGCGTCGCCCATGTGGCCGCGACGCGACCAATCACAGCAAGCCGTGACGTAATTTCAGGTCCTTCAGGATTTTAAAATTACGTTCTGGCTTGTATGTATGTAGTCTCTCCAACTTTTGATGACCTCCTGCTAATTCAAGGATGGATGTTCTAAAGTGTCCTTGCAGAGTCATACGCAGACCAACCAGGCTTTTTGATATGTTCCCCAAAAGTTTAAGAATTTTTTTTAGAGCGGGTGCACTCCAGGAAAACACTTGAAAAATCTCTCAAATAATTCCTGAAATACTCTTACTATTCATTTCTATTGGAAAACCACTTTGCTGTTCAAGTGTTCAGTTATTTTCATATTCCAAATTTTGTAAAAAGCCTGATATGGAGAAAAGAATGTGATGGAATTCGCTCCAAACTAGACAGTGTCCAATCAAAAGGCTGAAAATGGGCGAAATAAACTCTTCAAAATGCTTTAAAAGCTGCTTTAGGAAATGGAAAACTCCTTTAAAAACTCCCAAAAGAAGATGTCTTTCCCCAAGTGGATTCCACTAGAAAGCTAGTTTTTGACCACCTAAAAAATATATCTATATATATTTCCATGAGCACATGCTCTTAAATTGTTGAGAGGTTTGCAGGTACGGTGAAGGGGTATTCTGGGGTCAGCAAATAAATGTTTTCCTTATGATACAAAGGTTAAGTTATTATTTTGCTCGGTATACTTTATGAATCAGATTTTGCTTCCTGCAGATAAAAATATCCCCCGTTATGTAACAGGGTAATCAGACATAAATATATATTTCTAAGTATGCAATTTAGAGAACTGTTTGGAATATTCGAAGGACACTTGGTAGAATGAAACTTTAAAGATCACCTGGCAGAAAGTTATGTTCTCAGAGTTTTTATCCAAACTAATTGGAGAAGAAACTCTCCAAAAACTCCTGAAAAATAACTAATTGAAAAGATAGCCTTTAGGGTATGTGCACACTGAGTATTTTTTGCTGAGTTTCTGGAGTAGAAACTGAGTAGAAATTCCATGTTTTTTAAGAGTTTGGGGTTTTCAAGGAGGATTTAGAGAGTTTCTGCTCCAAAAACTCTATGTGCACATAATCTTAGGGGTCCTAGCAGCAAGACGACTTAAACTCAGCTTATTATTTGGAGAACATAAATCCTAAAAATATATACATTTATATATGTTGTTCTTTATAACATTGGCTACTGTAATAACTTTTGTATTTTTGTTGCCATTTGCCTCCTCCCCGAGGATCAAAACTACGGAGACTTTTTTCCGGCTGACGTCAACTTATTTCTCTTAGACTGCAGTTATTTTATTTTCTTAACTGCTGTTTTCGCATTTTTATGCTTTTTTCTGTGTATTTTTATGTCTTCTTCTATGTCCTCCTATAAAAGTTGTTTCTGCAGGAAAATGTTGGCAGCATAACTGCATCCTAAATAATAAGATTGATTTAAAGTCTCTTCACTTGTTGCGACGAAGAAATGAATTTTTAAAATTGTTCAACTCCCTCAACTCCCACCACCCAAAAATAAAAAAGTATAAAAAAAAATGGAGAAACAATTTGTGAACATTAGTGGTAGAGAAATCAAATTTGCAAATTATGAAAGAAAAAAATTGGGAATTGCCGTAAATAAATAAGACAATATTGATGAAAATGTTATATAGCTAAATCAATAGAGAAGCCACCTTCTGCGGTAGTTTGAGGTTTGTATGGATCACGCTGACTTTATGACATTACACAGCGATTATTTAATCAATTGTACAATATGGAAGACCATAACAAGATGATTTTACTAAAGATTTCTCTAAAACTAGAAGAGAAAGGAGAGGAGTTATAAACTGTCTGATGGAAAGTGTTGCCTGGTGATTAGCGTGAATTTTATTATTCTTTATATAGTCACGTCTCTCTACATAAACTCGATGTAGCAGGTTATCCTACTATGAATGTTACTTGATAAGCCAGAAAAAGGTTGTCTGGGGATAAGGACACAGTAAAACAGGGACCGAAAAATGCTGCAAAAAGAAAAAAAGATAACTAAAAAAATTTGCATATATTAAAAAAATTCAGTCCTGTTCTATATCAACCATAAATACAGATGGATGAGTTATTTCAAAACAAATGTGAAATCATTTTGAATTTTTCAAAAAATTCACATTCACCAAAATTATTATTTGATTTTACACCATTTGGCTGGGTTCTTTAAAGGTGTTAAAAAAATTAATAAATCTTAGGGCCCATTCAGATGTCAGTGATTTTCTTATATGAGCAAAAAAATAAAAACATCGGTGCAAGTTTCATCAAAGATAAAGCATGAGAGTTTCAGTATTTAACATCACAGTTTGTTCCGAGTTTTATCAGTTTTTCTTGGATAAGAACCCATAAGAAAAAAGTATCTCTACTGTTATGATCCTTAATGGCCGAGGATCACGAATAGACCAGCAAGTGAATAAACTAAGGACAAGCTTTAGGGAGATGGTAACTGGACTGATCGCAAATCTGAACCTATCCAACACAAATAGAGGTAGCCGGTGAACGTGCCTAAAAAAATTCCTAGACGTCTCGAGCCAGCCTGAGGAACTAGCTACCCCTAAAGAGAAAGAAAGACCTCGATTGCCTCCAGAGAAATAATCCCCAAAGATATAGTAGCCCCCAACAAATATTAACGGTGAAGTAAGAAGAAGGCACATACATAGGGATGAAATCAGATTCAGCAAAAGAGGCCCACTAGTACTAGAAAGCAGAAAATAGAGCAGGGGTCTATGCGATCAATAAAAAAACCTTACAAAATATCCATCCTGAGATTTCAAGAACCCACACACCAACTAATGGTGTGTGGGGAGAAACTCAGTCCACTAGAGCATCCAGCAAGCGAGGGAATCACATTTTAGCAAGCTGGACAAGAAAACATGATAAACACTGCTGATCAAAAAATGAGCAAACAAAACTTAGCTTGTCCTGGATGGACTGGGAGCAAGGTAGTCAGAAGGAATCTGAGTAGCACTGATTACATCGACAGCCGGCAACAAGTGAAAGCAAAACAGAGCTATATAGGAACCTCCCAGAGGATAATGAACCAGCTGATAGCCAGAGACCAGCAGGATAACAAACAAAGCCACCAGGGGGAGCCCAAAGCAAAAGTCACACCATACCACCAGTGACCACAAGAGGGAGCCTGAAAACAGAGTTCACAACAGTACCCCCCCCTTAAGGAGGGGTCACCGAACCCTCATGAAAACCCCCAGGGCGATCAGGATGAGCCACATGGAAGGCACGAACCAAATCGGCCGCATGAACATCAGAGGCGACAACCCAAGAATTATCCTCCTGACCATAGCCCTTCCACTTGACCAAATACTGGAGCCTCCGTCTAGAAACACGAGAATCCAAGATCTTCTCCACCACGTATTCCAATTCTCCCTCAACCAGCACCGGGGCAGGAGGCTCAACCGGAGGAACCACAGGTACCACATACCTCCGCAACAACGAGCGATGGAACACATTATGAATAGCAAATGATGCCGGGAGGTCCAGACGGAATGACACAGGGCCAAGGACTTCCAGAATCTTATAAGGACCGATAAACCGAGGCTTGAACTTAGGAGAGGAGACCTTCATAGGAACGAAGCGAGAAGACAACCACACCAAGTCCCCAATATGAAGTCGGGGACCCACACAGCGACGGCGGTTGGCAAAGAGCTGAGCCTTCTCTTGTGACAACTTCAAATTGTCCACCACATGATTCCAAATCTGATGCAACCTATCCACCACAACATCCACTCCAGGACAGTCAGAAGGCTCCACCTGACCCGAGGAAAAACGAGGATGAAACCCCGAATTGCAAAAAAAAGGAGAAACCAAAGTAGCAGAACTAGCCCGATTATTAAGGGCAAACTCGGCCAACGGCAAAAAAGTAACCCAGTCGTCCTGGTCAGCAGAAACAAAACATCTTAAATAAGTCTCCAAGGTCTGATTAGTTCGCTCGGTTTGGCCATTCGTCTGAGGATGGAAGGCCGACGAAAAAGACAATTCAATGCCCAACTTAGCACAAAAGGTCCGCCAAAATCTAGACACAAACTGGGATCCTCTGTCAGAAACAATGTTCTCAGGAATCCCGTGCAAACGAACCACATTTTGAAAAAATAGTGGAACCAACTCGGAGGAGGAAGGCAACTTAGGCAAGGGCACCAAATGGACCATCTTAGAAAAACGATCACACACCACCCAGATGACAGACATTCTCTGAGAGACAGGGAGATCTGAAATAAAATCCATGGAAATGTGCGTCCAAGGCCTCTTCGGGACAGGCAAAGGTAACAGCAAACCACTGGCACGAGAACAGCAAGGCTTCGCCCGAGCACAAATTCCACAAGACTGCACAAAGGAACGCACATCCCGCGACAAGGAAGGCCACCAAAAAGACCTGGCCACCAAGTCTCTGGTACCAAATATTCCAGGATGGCCCGCCAACACCGAAGAATGAACCTCGGAGATGACTCTGTTGGTCCATCTATCCGGGACAAACAGTCTCTCCGGTGGACAGCGGTCACGTCTATCCGCCTGAAACTCTTGCAGCACACGTCGCAAATCTGGGGAGATGGCAGACAAAATCACCCCTTCTCTAAGGATACCAGCCGGCTCTGAATCTCCAGGAGAGTCAGGCACAAAACTCCTAGAAAGAGCATCAGCCTTCACATTCTTCGAACCCGGCAGGTACGAGACCATGAAATCAAAACGAGAGAAAAACAACGACCAACGAGCCTGTCTGGGATTCAGCCGCTTGGCCGACTCGAGATAAATCAAATTCTTGTGATCAGTCAAGACCACCACACGATGTTTAGCTCCCTCGAGCCAATGTCGCCACTCCTCAAATGCCCACTTCATAGCCAACAGCTCCCGATTACCGACATCATAATTCCGCTCGGCAGGCGAAAACTTTCTTGAAAAGAAAGCACATGGCTTCATCACAGAGCCATCGGGGCTTCTCTGCGACAAAACAGCCCCCGCTCCAATCTCGGAAGCATCAACCTCCACCTGGAAGGGAAGTGAGACATCTGGCTGACACAAGACCGGAGCCGAAGAAAACCGACGCTTCAGCTCCCGAAAGGCCTCCACAGCCGCAGAAGACCAATTAGTCACATCAGAACCCTTCTTGGTCAAATCCATCAAAGGCTTAACAACGCCAGAAAAATTAGCTATGAAGCGACGGTAAAAATTAGCAAAACCCAAGAACTTCTGAAGACTATTAACAGATGTAGGCTGCGTCCAGTCATGAATAGCCTGAACCTTGACTGGGTCCATCTCAATAGTAGAAGGAGAAAAAATGAAACCCAAAAAAGAAAGCTTCTGGGCTCCAAAAAGACATTTTGAGCCCTTTACAAATAAAGCATTGTCACGCAGGACCTGAAAGACCATCCTGACCTGCTTAACATAAGACTCCCAATCATCCGAAAAAAACAGAATATCATCCAGATACACAATCATAAACTTATCCAGATATTCACGGAAGATGTCACGCATAAAGGACTGAAAGACTGAAGGAGCATTAGAAAGTCCAAAAGGCATCACCAAGTACTCAAAATGGCCTTCAGGCGTATTAAATGCAGTTTTCCATTCATCACCCTGTTTTATACGCACAAGGTTATACGCACCACGAAGATCTATCTTGGTGAACCAACTAGACCCCCAAATGCGAGCAAACAAATCAGTTAACAATGGCAAAGGATACTGAAATTTGACCGTGATTTTATTCAAAAGGCGATAATCAATACAGGGTCTCAGGGAACCATCCTTTTTAGCCACAAAAAAGAATCCTGCACCAAGAGGGGATGAGGACGGGCGAATATGTCCCCTCTCTAAAGACTCCTTTATATAACTCCGCATGGCAGCATGCTCTGGCACAGATAAATTGAAAAGTCGTCCCTTAGGAAACTTACTACCAGGAATCAAATTTAAAGCACAATCACAGTCCCTATGAGGAGGTAGAGAATTGAGTTTGGGCTCCTCAAATACATCCTGGTAATCTGACAAAAACGTAGGGACTTCAGAAGGAGTGGACGAAGCAATTGACACCACAGGAGCGTCACCATGAATTCCCTGACAACCCCAACTTGACACCGACATAGCTTTCCAATCCAGGACTGGATTATGAGTCTGCAACCATGGTAGACCCAACACGACGACATCATGCAAATTATGCAGTACAAGAAAGCGAATCACCTCCTGATGAACAGGAGTCATGCACATGGTCACTTGTGTCCAGTACTGAGGTCTATTCGTAGCCAATGGTGTAGAATCAATTCCCCTTAGTGGAATAGGGAATTTTAAAGGCTCCAAATCAAAACCACAGCGCCTGGCAAATGACCAATCCATCAGACTCAGGGCGGCACCTGAATCTACAAAAGCATTAACCGGGTAAGATGACAGGGCACAAATCAGGGTAACAGACAAAATGAACTTAGGCTGTAAAGTACCAATGGTGACAGATTTATCAACCTTTTTTTTGCACTTAGAGCATGCTGAGATAACATGAGCTGAGTCACCACAGTAAAAGCACAACCCATTTTGCCGTCTATAATTTTGCCGTTCACTTCTGGTCAGAATTCTGTCACATTGCATAGATTCAGGTGTCTGTTCAGAAGACACCGCCAAATGGTGCGCAGGTTTGCGCTCCCGCAAACGCCGATCAATCTGAATGGCCAGAGTCATTGACTCATTCAGACCTGCAGGCGTAGGGAACCCCACCATGACATTCTTAATGGCTTCAGAAAGACCTTCTCTGAAATTTGCAGCCAGGGCACACTCATTCCACTGAGTAAGCACCGACCATTTCCGAAATTTCTGGCAGTACACCTCTGCTTCATCTTGCCCCTGCGAGAGGGCCAATAACGTTTTTTCAGCCTGGTTCTCAAGATTAGGTTCCTCATAGAGCAATCCAAGGGCTAGAAAAAACGCATCTACACTAAGCAATGCAGGATCCCCTGGCGCCAATGCGAAGGCCCAATCTTGAGGGTCAACGCGCAAAAAGGAAATGATAATCTTAACTTGCTGAACGGCATCACCAGAGGAACGAGGTTTCAAAGAAAGAAACAACTTACAATTGTTCCTAAAATTCAGGAACCTAGATCTATCTCCAGAAAACAACTCCGGAATAGGTATTCTAGGCTCTGACATAGGACTGTGAACAACAAAATCCTGAATACTTTGAACCCTAGCAGCAAGATGATCCAGACTGGAAGCCAAGCTCTGGACATCCATGTCAGCAGCTGAACTCAGAGCCACACCAAGATTAAGAGGAGGAGAGAAGCTAGCACAGCAGCTAGACACACGGCAACAAAAAAAAAAAATAAAATGTCTCAAGGCTTCTTTTCTCCTGCTTCTGCCATGCAATTAACACTTTACGGGCCGGCTGTACTGTTATGATCCTTAATGGCCGAGGATCACGAATAGACCAGCAAGTGAATAAACTAAGGACAAGCTTTAGGGAGATGGTAACTGGACTGATCGCAAATCTGAACCTATCCAACACAAATAGAGGTAGCCGGTGAACGTGCCTAAAAAATTCCTAGACGTCTCGAGCCAGCCTGAGGAACTAGCTACCCCTAAAGAGAAAGAAAGACCTCGATTGCCTCCAGAGAAATAATCCCCAAAGATATAGTAGCCCCCAACAAATATTAACGGTGAAGTAAGAAGAAGGCACATACATAGGGATGAAATCAGATTCAGCAAAAGAGGCCCACTAGTACTAGAAAGCAGAAAATAGAGCAGGGGTCTATGCGATCAATAAAAAACCCTTACAAAATATCCATCCTGAGATTTCAAGAACCCACACACCAACTAATGGTGTGTGGGGAGAAACTCAGTCCACTAGAGCATCCAGCAAGTGAGGGAATCACATTTTAGCAAGCTGGACAAGAAAACATGATAAACACTGCTGATCAAAAAATGAGCAAACAAAACTTAGCTTGTCCTGGATGGACTGGGAGCAAGGTAGTCAGAAGGAATCTGAGTAGCACTGATTACATAGACAGCCGGCAACAAGTGAAAGCAAAACAGAGCTATATAGGAACCTCCCACAGGATAATGAACCAGCTGATAGCCAGAGACCAGCAGGATAACAAACAAAGCCACCAGGGGGAGCCCAAAGCAAAAGTCACACCATACCACCAGTGACCACAAGAGGGAGCCTGAAAACAGAGTTCACAACACTCTACCTTCTCCTAAAAGACATCTGGGTGTGGTTCGATTTTTTTCACTGACCCATAGACTTCGCATTGCCGATTTTGAACCAACACTCAGATCAAAATTAGACAAGTGTCCTCAATTTTGCACAAAATAAAATAATGGACATGTAAACAATCCTGATCACTATCATACGTTACAAGTGCGATCTGAAAAAAACACGGCTAGCACTCATACCCAAAAATGGACGTTCTGGGTCACCTGTCCTATTTCCGCCACACACCCTCTCCATGCTGGGTCTTCCATTGAATCTCTCTGGTCACTATTTGCTCTTCGAATTTTTCACTGTTGAGTAAACCTCAATTGACCCCATGGGGCTTAATGTCCATCAAAACCATGTCAGGAATAATCAGCTACAGAAGATCCAAAAAGCAAAGAGTTACCGGAGGGTGTAAACGGTGACAGGGAAAATTGACCTCCTGTTTCTACATAGAGCTTAGAAGGATTCAGCTAGTCCATTTTTAATCACGTGATGTCACAGACCTAATGGAAAAGAGAAGAATTATCTGGGTAGAAAGGCAAAATGAGCAATTGTAAATGCACAGTGCTATATAACATGATGATTGCAATCTACTATATAATCGTCTAAGGGGCACTTCCACCTGTCTGTCTGTCACGGAAATCCCGTGTCGCTGATTGACCAGAGACGGGCACAGTCCGGCCGCGAATTCGCCCCTTCCTACTCTGTCAGTGCCCCCTCCGTCGGTCTGCATTGATTCTGTATACACAATTTGGTGTGATCTCTTTCATGATATTTTAATCAAAACAATTCACAAAATGTCTTCATTTTGCTATTTAGACGCATAGCTCTGTCATTCACTACATCAATTATCAAAGTTGTGAGTGAAAAGTTCATTACTCATTTCTTGTAAATTAATCACCTTCTATATCAGTAGCATTTGTGCGAGACAGTTGGGTAATTCTGCTCCAGACCTGACAACTGGCTGAAGGGTAAAAGGTGGTGTGAATACAGTCATGTGTCTAAAACACGTCCTATCCGGCATTATTACGGTACAGCTTAGCTTTATATTACACACATTGAAAATGTCGTAATTGTTCCCTTAGTCTGCATATAGTATATTAGATTTTTAGGTTTTCTTCTATAGAACACAACAAAAACACCATTTAGGTATGACAATGCTTGTTCAATAGAATATAATTCTTATGGAGTGATTTATATTTATTATTTATCTATTACATTTTATTAATTACCGTATTTTCCGGCGTATAAGACGACTTTTTAACCCCCGAAAATCTTCTTAAAAGTCGGGGGTCGTCTTATACGCCGGGAATCGTCGTGTACGCCGGTGTATATGGTGGGTGGGGAGGGGGAGTGATCCTGATGACGAGGGGGCGTCTCACAGGAAAGTGAGTAATCCCCATTACCTTATCCTAGCGGTGCAGCGTGGGGGTGTCAGTGCTGGGAGCGGCGGCGGCTGCTGTGTTCTGGTGCGGCGGCTCCTCTTCTGTGTGGGGCCTCTGTGCTGTGAGGTGGCGGCGGCAGCGGCGTATCTTTATCCAGTTGGGGCTCCTCCGGCATCTCCTTAGCCCTGGAGGCCCCGCCGCAACTCCATCGGTGCAATGTGGTGGCCTCCGGGAAAATGGCCGCTGCTCAGATTCAGATCTCGTGTCCCGAGATTTCGGGACGAGATCTGAATCTGAGCAGCGGCCATTTTCCCGGAGGCCACCGCATCGCACCTATTGAGCTGCCTCCGGGAAAATGGCCGCTGCATTGCACCGATGGAGTTGCGGCGGGGCCTCCAGGGCTAAGGAGATGCCGGAGGAGCCCCAACTGGATAAAGATATGCCGCCGCCACCGCCACCTCACAGCACAGAGGCCCCACACAGAAGAGGAGCCGCCGCACCAGAGCACAGCAGCCGCCGCACCAGAGCACAGCAGCCGCCGCCGCCACTCCCAGCACTGAGACCCCCACGCTGCACCGCTACGATAAGGTAATGGGGGATACTCACTTTCCTGTGAGACGCCCCCTCGGCATCAGGATCACTCCCCCCCCCCCCCCCAAAAGGCACATATTCACCGGCCCTATAAGACGACATAGGGTGTATAAGAAGACCCCCGACTTTTAAGAAGATTTTATATTTTAACTGGTAAAGTTGGGGGGTCGTCTTATACGCCCAGTCGTCTTATACGCCGGAAAATTTTACCCTTTGTGTACAGCATAATTAAATGTATTTGTGTCTAAGTTTTCTATACAGTGAGAATGGCCCCTGTGAATCAGTTCAGCTTCTGGGCCCCAATCAGTAGTATAACCTGAAGTTCGCGGGCCCCAACTATCACAGGTCTTTTATAGTCATGGTCTTTTTATAAGGACCAAAATGGTCCTTTTGAGACCTCCTTAACCCCTGGGCCATTTTACAGTTTTGCGTTTTCGTTTTTTGCCTCCCTTCTTCCAAGAGCCATAACTTTTTTATTTTTAGGTCAATATGGCCATGTGAGGGCTTGTATTTTGTGGAACTTTGTACTTTTGAACAACATAATTGGTTTTAACATATTGTGTACTGGAAAACAGGAAAAAAAATCCAAGTGCGGTGAAATTGCAAAAAAAAAGTGCAATTCCACAGGTTTGTATTTTTTTACAAAGTTCACTAAGTGCTAAAACTAACCTGCCATCATGATTCTCCAGGTCATTACGTGTTCATATACATCAAACTAGGGTTGAGCGACCTTTACTTTTATAGGATCGGGTTGGGTTTCACGAAACCCGACTTTTTCAAAAGTCGGGTCGAGTGAAATCGGCCGATCCTATAAAAAAGTCAGGGTCGGGGTCGGCCGAAACTCGAAACCCAATGCAGTGCATTGGGTTTCCAATGGCTCCCAGGGTCTGAAGGAGCGGAAAGGTTCCAGCTTAGTACCAGGGCGCATCAGAGTGTAAGTATAGCGATATTTTTTATTTTAATTCTTTATTTTACACTTAAATCTGAATTCCGATACCAATTCCCGATATCTTAAACATATCGGGAATCGGTATCGGAATTCCGATTCCAGATTCAGAAGATCGCCGACTTCATGGCCGACCCCACACAGGGGTCGGGTCGGGTTTCATGAAACCCGACTTTGCCAAAAGTCGGCGACTTCTGAAAATGGGGTCACCAGTGGGCAGGATTTCTGGGGCGCTTCCAAGCACAACTTAATGGGTTAACATCTGCGGGTGGATCGCGATTCCATCCGCAGCTGTTAGAGGCACATATCAGCTGTTCACAACAGCTGACATGTGCTGGGAAAGATGTGGGCTCAGCACCAGAGCCCACATCAAACGGAGGGAGTTTGACGTGGGTGTATTATTATGCCCAATGTCGGAACGGGGTTAAAGGGAATCTGTCACCCCCTGGGACATATATGACCTATTAATATGGGCATACAGATGATAGAAATGTTACACTAGTCCTACCTGTATGCCTCATATTAATGGTCTTGTTGAAAAGCGTCTTTTATTTTTTCATGCTAGTGATTTCTCCAAGGCTCCGGGGCGTGTGGACTGGAAGAAATCTCCATCTCTTGACTTCATTTGCGTACCACCCCACCTCCCATCAGCATCACAGTGCCCTGTGATGTGCAGTGGGGACCCCAGAATCCTGCACCAACCCCCTAGAATAGCGAGATTATACTTACCTATTCCGCCCTTCTATGGGCATTGACTTAGGCAGTCATCTGCGCAGGCATCGGAAAGCGTGGCGATCAGGTGCTCTCCCCACTTCCTCATTCCCTGCATAGTTAGAAACCATACCATTTCTGATGCCCCAGTCACCCATGTATGCATGGTGGGGAGAGCACCTTATCGCCGCTCATGCCAGAGGTCACTGCAACAGAAGTATAGGGTCGTCATATCATTGGTGCAACCTGGGGCCCAAGAGGACGAAAGCAGCTTGGAGCTCATGTCATAGCAGATCTATTGGACTGGAAGGGCCCATATGCTGTCGTTGCACAGGGTCCCTTCTCTGTCTGTGTGCGCCACTGGCTTGGTGTATTTCCTAAATAAAACATACAAACATTCTCCTACAATGTCTGAACATTTCTTCAGTAAGCTGAAAATCTCAAACAATCTCATCAGTCAGATCACATACTGTATACTCATTTTGCAACTGTTTTGAGAACCCACAAATACAACTCAATAAATGATGATATGATATGACGTGGGTAGTTTCTTTCCTTGAACCATCAATAGTTTCCAATTTTTTAACACTTTGGTTACTTTTCTTAACATGTTTTTGCTTAGGGAAATTCTATTGGTATTCGATATTGCAACTGTTTAAAGGGAGCCTGCCATGTTTGTTCTGTCCTATGTGCGCACACCATGTTATAGAGCAGGAGTAGCTGAAGAGATTGATATATACAGGTCCTTCTCAAAAAATTAGCATATAGTGTTAAATTTCATTATTTACCATAATGTAATGATTACAATTAAACTTTCATATATTATAGATTCATTATCCACCAACTGAAATTTGTCAGGTCTTTTATTGTTTTAATACTGATGATTTTGGCATACAACTCCTGATAACCCAAAAAACCTGTCTCAATAAATTAGCATATTTCACCCGTCCAATCAAATAAAAGTGTTTTTTAATAACAAACAAAAAACCATCAAATAATAATGTTCAGTTATGCACTCAATACTTGGTCGGGAATCCTTTGGCAGAAATGACTGCTTCAATGCGGCGTGGCATGGAGGCAATCAGCCTGTGACACTGCTGAGATGTTATGGAGGCCCAGGATGCTTCAATAGCGGCCTTAAGCTCATCCAGAGTGTTGGGTCTTGCGTCTCTCAACTTTCTCTTCACAATATCCCACAGATTCTCTATGGGGTTCAGGTCAGGAGAGTTGGCTGGCCAATTGAGCACAGTAATACCATGGTCAGTAAACCATTTACCAGTGGTTTTGGCACTGTGAGCAGGTGCCAGGTCGTGCTGAAAAATGAAATCTTCATCTCCATAAAGCATTTCAGCCGATGGAAGCATGAAGTGCTCCAAAATCTCCTGATAGCTAGCTGCATTGACCCTGCCCTTGATGAAACACAGTGGACCAACACCAGCAGCTGACATGGCACCCCACACCATCACTGACTGTGGGTACTTGACACTGGACTTCAGGCATTTTGGCATTTCCTTCTCCCCAGTCTTCCTCAAGACTCTGGCACCTTGATTTCCGAATGACATGCAAAATTTGCTTTCATCAGAAAAAAGTACTTGGGACCACTTAGCAACAGTAAAGTGCTGCTTTTAAGTGGCTTTACCTGGGGAATGCGGCACCTGTAGCCCATTTCCTGCACACGCCTGTGCACGGTGGCTCTGGATGTTTCCACACCAGACTCAGTCCACTGCTTCCTCAGGTTCCCCAAGGTCTGGAATCGGTCCTTCTCCACAATCTTCCTCAGGGTCCGGTCACCTCTTCTCGTTGTACAGCGTTTTCTGCCACATTGTTTCCTTCCAACAGACTTACCATTGAGGTGCCTTGATACAGCACTCTGGGAACAGCCTATTTGTTGAGAAATTTCTTTCTGGGTCTTACCCTCTTGCTTGAGGGTGTCAATGATGGCCTTCTTGACATCTGTCAGGTCGCTAGTCTTACCCATGATGGGGGTTTTGAGTAATGAACCAGGCAGGGAGTTTTTAAAAGCCTCAGGTATCTTTTGCATGTGTTTAGAGTTAATTAGTTGATTCAGAAGATTAGGGTAATAGGTCGTTTAGAGAACCTTTTCTTGATATGCTAATTTATTGAGACAGGTTTTTTGGGTTATCAGGAGTTGTATGCCAAAATCATCAGTATTAAAACAATAAAAGACCTGACAAATTTCAGTTGGTGGATAATGAATCTATAATATATGAAAGTTTAATTGTAATCATTACATTATGGTAAATAATGAAATTTAACACTATATGCTAATTTTTTGAGAAGGACCTGTATATAGTGTGTGAGAAAAGCTTCATTATACCTTACACTATTTTCACGTAAATTCCTTCTGTGCTTAGGAGATCTGTAAGTGGATAGATACAGCTGTCAATCACTTGATAGAACGGCCCACCAGACATCTATGTATAAAACGAGCATGGATTTACATGGGTAAAATACCAAGGAATGTTCTACTGTGCTGAATACAACATAAACAAATCATCCAAAGCCACTGTTGGCAACCACCTTTTGGGAAATTTCCGATCAATGATGTCCCAGATGTTTTCAATGGAAGACAAGTGCGAGAATGCAGCAGGCTATGGGAGCACATTTAGGCACACAGGTTGCTCACAGTAACACGAGCATCATGGGGCTTGCTGCTGTGTTGAAAAACTGGTTCCACCACCAAATTACTGTAACACTGAGGTGTTTGTATTCTTGTAATAAAGACTAGAGGGGTCCAGCTACCTTACATTATGTCACCCCATACAACTAGCCCATAAGTAGGACCAATATGATGTTCCCTCATGAAGACCTTCATGGTGTCAACAACGTGGCTTTGTCAGATTTGATGAATGGCTCGATGTGATCCATTCTGTACTGCTCATGATATGACATGTTACATATTAAAACCTAAGGCAGCAGTGACTACACAAACAAGCAAAAGGTGTTGGATGTTTTGGGTTGTCATTAGGATTTATAAAGAGAAAACACAGTAGTTTCACAATAAATGGCTTCACCCAACCACTAACCATGAGTGGAGAAAAAGCTTTTGTGTTATTATTCTTATTCTCTGAAAAAAGGCCAAGAAAGCAAAAAAATCTGTCGGGGTATGTAAACTTTTGAGCACAACTGTATATTTACACACATTTATATTTAGTTGGATAGAACTAATTTACTGCAATATTTGAAATTGGGCAGTCAGCAATACTAAATATATTTGTCTTTTTAATAGTTACATCTAGATCAGCCAGTCTATGGAACCGAACAGGCAAATCAATTCACCCAAGTAAACCTTTAATGTATAAAATCGATTCGCCTACAGTATAGAAATGTCAGGTGAATTGATTTGTGAGTCGGCAAAACTGGAAATAGCTTATAGGAATGTTGCAACAAATCAAAGAGAAACACAATTCCATTCCAACCGCCACTAATAGTTCCATCTCTACTAATCAAGCCATATGACGTGTGTGACTTTGCAAGATTTGCACAGATACAGGGAGAAGTCATTAGAGAAGCCACTGATTGCAAAATACGTATCACATACTGTATAAAAAAACAGTTTATTGACATGTATATGCAGCGCCCCAGAGTCCTGGTCGTTGCAGTACTAATGCTCCGCCGCTAAGGGGGGCTATGGTACGTCTGATGGCACTGAAGGAGTTCACCTGACCAGGTATCACAGACACCAATACACTTCACAGTCTGGCCTCCAGGGGGAGCTAAGGGTGCTATGTATTAGGCCACTCCTCACAATCTGGTAAAACTGGGGGTTCAATAGGAAGTTAGTCAGAAGCTGACTGGGTTGGAACCAGGCAACATCCTGTGGCAGAGGGTGTTGCAGGGGAAGATTCAGGGGGGTCCCTGTCAGGGGTGGGATCCTGACAGCGGCCTAGCGAACAAAAAGAACGTTACGGGACCACGCCTGCACTTCATCGCGGCGGTACCCCAAGAAGGGATAAGAAGCGAGGTTTATTGTGCTGAGTGAGAAACGAGATCAACGCAACAAGGAGAAACACCAGTAGGCGTCGTGCTGTAAGTCGAGGCAACATCCTACTGAGGCGCGCAGCCGGTGGCCGGAACGCCGAGGAAGTATTGAGCTCTAGGCCTTACTTCAAACCTACGGCAGGACAGTTATAGGCGGGCTGTCTCACTCAAATCACCTAAGTAGACATAGGGGGCAACATTTGGAGAGGGGCGACTCTAGTGTCCCGGAAGACCTCCGAGCCTACCCGTCATACGGGTGCGTCCTAGCCATATCATCTGGGGGACGAAGCAGAACATCATAATCGAGTTGTGAGGGAACTTCAGAAACAGACACAACAGTTGTGGGGACTATCCTGTAAGCACAGCAGGGGAGGACCACAACACACAAGCGCTAGAAGGTAGGCACAGATTTCCACCTGCAAAGGGAACCCTGGAGGTGCCATTGGACCGGCCGGACTTATGTAGCCCGGTTAACCGTATTCCGGATTGAGGATCCTGAAGCCTTCAGTAAAGAGGTAAAGAGACTGCAACCTGGTGTCCTTGTTATTTACTGCGACCTGCACCGCACCACCACAACATCACCACCATCCACACCTTTCATTGGACGCCCCTCAGCAGGGTCACGGACCGGGTCTAGCCACCGTGACAACCCCAGAACCGAGATACAGAGGCCCGGTACCAGGTGCCCCTCGGCCCTGCGGCAGTGGGGGCGCTCCATATATTAATGCAATACGATGTTGACTGCCAGTTAGCTGTACAGTATTACTGATTAGCTTCCATTGATGTTGTAACATAGAATTAGCATTTTTTTCCTTATACACATGGTGGTGTCATTCAGAGCAAGCAAAGTACACAGTAGACCAATTACTACTGTAGGTGCTGAGGAAACTGAAAATGTGGAGTACAATGGGGACGTAAGGAAGGACTGTTTGGAAGATCTTTGTAGGACATAATGTAGGAACCAAGGGAATAAATCAACATGCTGAATGCCAATGGAAAGACTGGTGGGTAACAGTAATTTGTGAAAGTACAAAGCGAAGATGTGTTCACTTTCCTCTCATGATATTCGATATATGATCACAACTTTCTAGCAGACATCATCAGCTAAGAATTCCCATCACAACCACTGGGCTTACAGACACATTTAATATAAACACCTTCCAACAAAGTATTGCGAGATCATGTTTTGTTTTTTGTTTTTATACCTGGTCAGCATCACGCAGTTCATCTCAAAATATGTCAAGCAAAGAGGAAAGGTAATGAAGGACACATGTGTAGCTCTTATGAATTATGATACAGTTGGAGTAGAGTATGGTTGAGAAATGTAACTTGCATTTGTAACACCCCAGGAAACCAGTTGTTACAGTGATGTTGCCTTCCTTTCGGGGAGGGTGATGTCATGCCTGGAAGCAAGGAAGATCCCTTTAACAGGTGGTACACACATGCAACATATTCCGATTCCAGGCCAGAAGGGGGAGATCTGAACCCAGTTTCAGGGGAGCTTCCCCAGATATAGATTCTGGCTTGGAGAAGGAGTTAGGCGGTTGGTAGCAGACAGTGAAGAGGAGAGGACTGAGAGCAAGAGAGCTGGGGCTGTGCAGCTACGTGTGGTGCTGCAGCTCCAGGCCAGAGAAGAGAAGCAGATGGGTTGCATGGATAGTAAGTGCCAGAGGGGAGACGCACAGGAGAACTATGGAGCTTGGAGGAGAGCTGAGACTTGGCTCCCTCCAAGCTGAAGCGCAGGAACCAGACACCGGGAGCCCGAGGCTGTGTAGTACTTTATGTCCCACAGCAGAACCGGAGGGCAGAAGACTGCAGGTTGTCTGCGCACATCTACACCCGAAGGTACAGCAGCACATAGAGCCCAGGTCGTGATAGAGACCCTGTAAAAAGTCTTGCATTGCCTACAATACGGGTACTGTCCTAGGACAAGAACAGAGAGGACCTTGTCAGACGCCACAGGCAGCAAGGAACTTTCCCCAAAGAGTGAGAAGGAAGGCTTACAAACTTCACCTGAGAGAGGGATCCATCATTGCTTCCAGGCCGACTGGACCTCACCAACACCTGTTGCCGGTATCTTGGACTATGACTGTCTACCATCAGTAAACCAGGTAAAGAGACTGCAACCCTGTGTCCTCTGATTATTTCCGACACCACACCATCCTTGCCAAATACACCGGGAGCCCTGGGGACCCAGCTTCACCTGTGGGAAGCAATTCCATCTTTGCTGCAGTACCATCACCCCCAGAGGACCCCTTTTAGCAGCGTTGGTCATGCCTAACCGAGTACCACAGGTGGCGTCACGAACAATTCTTATTTTATTAACTTTATTCAAAACCCCTTTAAAGACCGTCCCTTTTACTTGGATGCCCAGGGCCACGGACCGGGTCGCTGCCACCGTGACTTCCCCTTTGATGACTACCCGACCCGGTACCGAGTACCCCTAAGCCCCGGCGGGCGCTCCACATTCTGAAGTAGTGCTCATTGAAGCGGGAGATATCAGCCAGGGCGTAGAGACAAGTATTTAGCAACACACGTAATGTCAGGTTAGGCCAGGTCAGGTCAGTAATAAAAAAAAAAATAAAAAAATAAATCAAAGACGTTAAGAAAAATTGAAACATACCACCTTGGGGATCATAAGCCTTTCGAGAATTCTTTGTTCAGTGTTGAGTTTCAGTCTGGCTTATCATCCAGTGGTGCTACTAGTGACCTCCTTGGACCTCTAGTGAGACCTTACTTGAACCTCAACTTACTCCAATAGTTCAGATGGAGCTAATCGGGTACTGGAAATACAAATAAACCAGTGGTCTTTTGACCATAACTTGACCACCAACCCAAAAGAACAATAAGAGATCATGATATTCAAAGAGAGCAATTTCTACCAAAATTTTAACGATCACACAATACACAAAATGGATATCTCCTTCGGTCTTTCAATGGTTTATCTGAGAAACACAAAAGCATCATGAGTGGTTCTAAATCATTATTGTCATACTCAGGGCTCAAAAATAACAATAATATTAGATATTGGGGGATGGGGATTTAGATATTGATGACCTAACCTTAAGATAAGACATAGATATCAGAACAGTAGGGGCCAGACAGCTGACATTCTGCTGAATAGCTATTATCTAGTCCCACGGAGGCTGGAATAAACAGTTTTCGGCGCAGAGAAACCACAGTCTATACATCATATAGTGGCTGCTTCCGGGTATTGCAGTTCAGATCCTATTCCCATTAATATTAGCGTCTGTAGCTACCACGTTAAAGATAAAGAACTCCTATACTCTACTGATAGATGAATTATAAGTAATAACGTTGTAAGAACCACTTCTGTTTTAGTCAATGCCTGATTTAGGATGGTTGATTTATTTATTTATTTTTCCTCCTTCAATAAAAAATTAATATTAATCAATGCTATGATAAGGAACAGCACAGATTATCTTCTCATTATGCTAAGTAAACGTCTTGGTTCGTGCAAATACTACATTCTACCTCTATGTGTGTTTTATCTGATTATCTCCAGCATAGCCATGGTTCCTGCCCTAGATCCGATTTATAAAAATGTATCAGCAGATTACATTAGTATTTAAATATGCAGCATTAACAATTTCTTTTCACACCTTCAGACTGTTAATATTCTAACATGGGTGATTTGCATGCCAAAATATTTGCTTCTAAGTATTTTTATACATAGAATTGGGAATGAGGACTAGATTGTAGATTTTGGCATGATAAAATATTTCTTAGGATTTTTTTAGCTGTTCTCTGCTGACATATTAAAGTTTACATATACTTTTGGTTATGACATATTAGTAGGATATATCGTATCATTGTGCTAGTTGTGGAAATCATGTCTGAGACCACCCCTACGTTTTACCAGTACATCAGGATCTCCCCTCCCCTCCCGCTATGTGACCACATGACTTGCGATCTCCATGGAGCTGTGGACCGCAAACACCTCGGCATTATGTGACACGCACGACCATACTGGTTCCGCTTATGTCACTTCCGGTTTTACCGGACACTTCACTCACATGGACACAGGCATCGCCCCCGGTCTATTTTAGGCGCGCTGTTTCCTGCTCCTATAGACGAGCGGTGGATGCCGCATCTCAGCCAGGAACACACGCTGCTTAAGGTAAATCGTTATTCACTGGCGCTGCCACCCCTTGTTGGCCTCCTAGCGGCTGATTGTCCGCTTTAGTCACAGCGCTCCATCTTTATTATACCATGTTCTCTTACAGCCTATTCATCTGATGGCCCTAACCTTTAACTGGTATGTACCCACAGGCTACTCACAGCACTTGGCACATGTCTCACTGAGTAGCATAGGCTTGTAGCTATACCCCCATTTTTTCACTCAGACGCAGTCTATTACCATTGGTTCTTTCTTCTTATAACGTCCATTAGTACGGTACGTCCTTCTTCACCTTGTTCTCAGTCATACGTGCCCTGACACCACAGTGGTTCATTCTGCATCCTTACATTTTTTCTATTTTCATTATGACCTCCATGTCTCAGATTGACTTTATTTATTCCATTATATTGTATATACCTTCTTTTGTATTTTATGTTAATAGGTGTTTTTTTATATACACTCACTGGCCACTTTATTAGGTACACCTGTCCAACTTCTTGTTAACACTTAATTTCTAATCAGCCAATCACATGGCGGCAACTCAGTGCATTTAGGCATGTAGACATGGTCAAGACAATCTCCTGCAGTTCAAACCGAGCATCAGTATGGGGAAGAAAGGTGATTTGAGTGCCTTTGAACGTGGCATGGTTGTTGGTGCCAGAAGGGCTGGTCTGAGTATTTCAGAAACTGCTGATCTACTGGGATTTTCACGCACAACCATCTCTAGGGTTTACAGAGAATGGTCCGAAAAAGAAAAAAAATCCAGTGAGCGGCAGTTCTGTGGGCGGAAATGCCTTGTTGATGCCAGAGGTCAGAGGAGAATGGGCAGACTGGTTCGAGCTGATAGAAAGGCAACAGTGACTCAAATCGCCACCCGTTACAACCAAGGTAGGCCTAAGAGCATCTCTGAACGCACAGTGCGTCGAACTTTGAGGCAGATGGGCTACAGCAGCAGAAGACCACACCGGGTACCACTCCTTTCAGCTAAGAACAGGAAACTGAGGCTACAATTTGTACAAGCTCATCGAAATTGGACAGTAGAAGATTGGAAAAACGTTGCTTGGTCTGATGAGTCTCGATTTCTGCTGCGACATTCGGATGGTAGGGTCAGAATTTGGCGTAAACAACATGAAAGCATGGATCCATCCTGCCTTGTATGGAGCATCTTTGGGATGTGCAGCCGACAAATCTGTGGCAACTGTGTGATGCCATCATGTCAATATGGACCAAAATCTCTGAGGAATGCTTCCAGCACCTTGTTGAATCTATGCCACGAAGAATTGAGGCAGTTCTGAAGGCAAAAGGGGGTCCAACCCCCGTTACTAGCATGGTGTACCTAATAAAGTGGCCGGTGAGTGTATATATATATATATATATATATATATATATATATATATATATATATATATATATATATATATATATATATATATATATATATATATATGTTTTGTCACCCTGTAGTAACTGATGAAGGTCCCGAATTTGGGACCGAAATGTTTGTTGGTACTACAAATAAACCTTTCACAAGCATTAAGTTGAGTGCCAGGTTCTTCAGTCTGAGACCACCCAAAGACCCAGAAAATAAAATGGCAAAGGAAAGACCATTTTGATTGATCTTTCCTTGATATGCAAGGAATTGCACCATAGCATTGTCCTACGTGGCCTCCATGGTTGGTGAAGCTCCAGTTGGAAATATACCCATTGATTAGTAAGCGATTGCAAATTTTACCGAAGGCTATGATCAACTATATGGCGGTCTGTTATTCCATATAGAAAGGAGACGTAATGGTCTAGTAAACGTCCCTATGTCGATCGGCGTATATGATACAACAGTATATAGTATGTAGGTCTTGTAAATTATCTTTACCATACACATTATTTATAAGAATGAAAGCACATGTATAAAAGCGCGTGTCGGCATCACATTCATCAGACTGGAGTACAAAAAGGTTCTTAAAAGTAAGCTCACTGCACCCACAGAGACCTAAAAATCAATTGAAACTGTCACCGCTGCGTCTTACAGGAGCATGTTACTAAGTACTTTACAAACTCCAGGAGGGAGGAAAGTGAAAAGTATTGAGTTAAAACTCTCCGCGGTAACAGAAACACATACTTATTTCATACTGACAAAAAAATGAGCCGCTCAGATTAAATATTAGTTTGTGGTTATCTAAAGTGTATGGAGCATGATCTACTCCTTACATTACAGTTTCTGAAGGAAAATGGCTTCTGATTTCCGACAATTATAATGATGGCCGGCAAAGGTCTGGATCATGGCTCTGAAACCTTCAAAGAAGAAAGAGTTACCGTATATCTGCATTTCTCTTTAAAAAAATTTAAAAAAATTTGCGTTTCTCCAAAATATGGATTTCTAGTAATTTGCTTCCACATCGACTCATGAAAGCCATCAAAATGTTAAAAAAATTAAAATACATTTAGACACATCATCAGGCCTGACATCATGACATTTCACAGTCTTGCACAGAACCACCCCCAGGCCTCTCGCAGCCATGATTTTGACCCAACCAGTGGGTATCAGAAGATGCGACAAGGACTAGATGGGTGACAACGAGGAGCCAGAGAGATGAGCGGTAACAGAGGTATAGATGATTTATCTTTAACATATTACAATTATTATGCACTGGGGTCTGTAGAGACCCCAAAACATAATAAGAGTCATTCAATTCTAATCAAATGTTCCAGGAAAAAATGTGCGAACAGGCGAATTTGAATGTTGCCCAATGTGATTATCTCTAAAATGTAGCAATTTTCCAGGGACTCATACACATACAGCTCTGGAAAAAATTTAAGAGAACACCACATCAAGGGCGTGTACACATAATGAACATAATCATCGAATTTAAGCAGAAGATGCTTCAGAAGAACGCTGGCAGTGTTTTTCCCAAAGCGTTTTTTCAGCTATATCTTGCAGTAGTTTTGCCACTGGCTTTTATTTCCTTGTAAGTACAAAATAGTGAGTGGCTTCCAGTGTGAAGCCACCTGAAGAATGGTTAGATCACTTATTTTAACAGTGGCCCACATTTATTAAAAATGTCATAATTTGCGCCAAAACTTTCATGTACTTACTTAAATTTTGGCACTCCATACTTATCAAGTGTCACACCTTAATGAGAACTGTGCATGGCCAACTTTTGAAAGCAGGTTAGTATACTTTCCAATGTTAAATTGAAGCCCGAAACCAAAGAGTCAAATGTCATAAAATTGTGTACAAAGAGCAGATTTTTATGATTGCTACTCAGTACCCTTCCCAATGTAAAAAAAATGGAACACCAATAGCAAATTTTACACAAATAATGTACTGAGGAATGTCACCCACTGTTAACATTTGGCTGTTGCGGGTCCTACTGATTGGTGAGAGAGCCAGTTGTCAGCCTTCACTAAGGATAGATCATCAATATTTAAGTCCTGGATAATCCTATATATATAAATATAAATATATATATATATATATATATATATATATATATATATATATATATATATATATATATATATTTCTACAATTTGCATTACTATAGGCCAAAAGACTTTTTATTGCAGCATATACTTTGTTGTAGGCACTTAATTATTTTAATGTATTATTGTAATCATCCAACAACAATGATCCTAGTGGTGAACCAATGCTTCGATAGTTAGGCAAGGTTCACGCTTGTGAAAACTTTCTAGAGACTTCCGAGACTTCATTGCAAGTTCCTTCAACTCTACTGGAAGAGTAACTTCAGCAGCATTTGGAAATCTTACCGACTCCTTTATTTTCATTGGGGTCTGTCTGGCACAAAGTTCTCTGAACAACAGTGTAAACTTAACCTTGGGTCCTAAACGGTTGGTCTTCAGCTAGATCTTTCAGAATCATTGTGTTGAAACCTCTACCCACAGACGGATCCTATGTTGGACCAGTTGGCCACCTGCTTTCAAAATCGTACATGGTATAAAAGTATCCAAAAAGCCCTGAACAAGATGTGGTTTGTGCACAACGTATGTATGAAACTGATATTCAACCCTAGGATTTCTCCTTGACTTTCCATTTTTTGTTTCTGGAAACAGTTAAAAACCTAATAATACAAATGCATTTAGTAAATCTCCAAATTCTGTTTGCAAACAATTACCTATTCAGAGCAGGCTTAGCTTTGAAAAAGTAATTTCAATGAGACTCAAATCAATATCCTTACGAGAAATACCAGGCCATTCTAAATATTTTCCGTGAGAGACGGTAGTGAAATGTTTAGCAGATAGGAATAAATATTAGTTGGTTGTTAAATCTCATAGAGCTGGAAAATAACACCAGGATTTTTTATTTCCCCCAGAGGAGAGAACCTTCCCAGAGAGAACATCCAATCTATCACATGATGACACCTTCAAGCAGGAGATTCTTATAAAGTGTGAGATATTTATCTTTAGTGGATTGGAAGATCATTTTAGTTCCGTTTTAGGAAACTACTCAAGAGTTGTAATAGATAAAACTGGAATATTTGCATTAGGTAGACTTGTGGGACAATATGCCGACTAACGCGTTTCTTAATAAATAGGGAACCAAATGTGTAAATTTAAGAGATGACTTCTAAGAAATAATCCTGTCTGAAGATAATGACGATCCCAAGAGTAGCATAGCTTTTTCAAGATTCGAGCTATAGTACAACTAGTATAAAGTTTTTAGTCAGTGAGGATAGAGAAAAAACCTGAGCAACTCCACCAACGTGACTTCTAGTAGTACGGCGGGTCATCGTTTTGTACAAATGGTACAAATATCTCCCTCTCTACTAGAGATGCACAGATCAATCCCCGGAGGATGGAATTCGAGTCAAATTTCCTGAGATTTGTGGCTTCACACTAATGCAAACACTGTGAGATTCAATTTGAACAAAGAAAAAGTGCCCAGCACCATTTCCCACACTTTTGTGTTGTCATGTGCGCCTCCCATAATACCCTGCAGCTATGACATCTAGCAGATTATCCGACCTTGTACAATGATGGTCATCACCTGTGTCATCACAGATCAACTGTTACCATTAAAGCACAGATTGTACAACAGTCATTTTCCATCTTCAGAGTCACTGGGTAAGCCTCTCTCTTCCATAGAATGTAACTCCTAAGGTCAGCAGGGTCCTCTACTTCTTTTTTTTTTGCAGAGTGTAAGCTCTTAAGATCAGCGGGGTCCTCTACTTCTCCCTCCTCTAGAGTGTAATCTCTTATCACCAGCGGGGTCCTCTCTTTCTGCTGTAGAGTGTAAGCTCTTATGGTCAGTGAGGTCCTCTCTCTCCTGTAGAGTGTAAGCTCTTATCATCAGCGGGGTCCTCGTTCTGCTGTAGAGTGTTATTATGGTCAGCAGGGTCCTCTCTCGCTCTCCTGTGGAGTGTAAGCTCTTATGATCATTGGGGTCCTCTTTCTTTTTCGTAGAGTGTAAGCTCTTATAGTCAGTGAGGTCCTCGCTCTCCCGTAAGGTCTAAGCTCTGATGATTAGTTGGCTACTCTCTCTCTTCTGTAGCATGTAAGTATTTATGGTTATCAGAAGTCTCTGTCTCTCCTCTCACCTAAGTATATTTTTATCTATTGGTATTGTTATTTACTGATTTAAAGCTAAACCTAATCCCCTGATTTCTGGGTCCATAATGTCTTATTGTGTGCTTTATACGAATAATTTTTAGGGGTAATCCCACCAATTTATTATTAACTTATTAATATGTACCAGTATAAAATTCCTACATAGAAGAAAACCATTTAGATCTTTAGGTAGAGAAAATTCTGCTATGTATATAACAATGAGCCTGTTACTGTTAATGTTACTGCTTTCTTTGCTACAAGTCTTGAGTTTGAATCCTGTTTAAGATAAGGCTGAAGGAAAATCAAATTAATTAAATATATAGAAGAATATACTGAAAACGCTCAGGAGGGCTCTTCCCCATGTTATTTGAGGAGAGAGAAGTCAAAACACACACAGCAGAAAGGACGGTGAGAGACTGTATATAAGCGAAACCAACTATTAGTTGGGCTCCTATGCAGCTGCCTATGCAGTATATCTACATCTATTATCTATGTGAGCTTTATTGGTTGAGTGAAATATTTCTTAAAAGATTTATACAGTAAATGCCCTGCTTTTGTCTCCTTTGTTGTGCTACTTCTGCAGATTATGATGCTTATCAACCTGCATAAAAATAGAGAATGGTGACTGCATGTTCTGCAAATTAACCATAAGTGCCTTTATATCACAAGAAGTGCATGAATAGATGTGCTTCCAAAGGTGATAGTTTAGATAAAATGGTTGAGAGCGAGAGAAATTGCGTCATTGCGAAGCACGGAACACATTACCTTGGCTATAATAAAATATCATCAAGAACAAAAAAAAAAATAAAAAAAATAACATTGAGCTTGAATATACTGTAGGCAACAAGAGACCCGCTGACCATTGGGATTTCCATGGTAGAGCAAGGCGTTTGCAGGGAAAGGTAGACTTCTGACATGTTATATGCAAGTCCCAGATGTTCAGAGAAAGAATTTTCTGACAAGACAAATGAAATAGGATTTATAGAGCCTCAGTATAATCCTTACCTTTGGGCTGTTTTTTTATCAGTAATTCCTAGTTTATCTTGATTAGACCATATAAATTCCTTAGAAAATTCATAAAGTGTATAGGTCATATCCTACAGAAGTTCTATGAAAAGTAAAACAAGCAGGTCATTGACTTGTGCGAATGTCCAAGGAATTGGAGAGATTACCGACCAAGAGTCGAGTTTACGAGAAAGAACTGTGGAGTAGGATCGGCTCCGGTTATTTAGTTGTGATCGATGTTATTTTGTAGAAGGTATTTTACCTTCTTAGTTCGCCTTTGTATGGTTTTTTAGATTTGTCAATGATGTAAATCAGTTTAGGCCATTTTTCCATTTCTGGAATAGTTCCGATATGCTTCTGCAAATTAATGAGATCTGTATCCAGTCACATCAAGTATTTTACAGCAGTGTATGCAAGTCCATTATATTCATACGTGGAGAAAACTCCAATATTAC
The DNA here is from genome assembly GCF_051348905.1 of Ranitomeya variabilis. Lineage (NCBI taxonomy): Eukaryota > Metazoa > Chordata > Amphibia > Anura > Dendrobatidae > Ranitomeya > Ranitomeya variabilis. Next base: position 37,609,835 of record NC_135239.1, on the reverse strand, counting down.
ACATTTTATTGACTGCACAAAAAGGAGAAATGCCGGTGTGCTGCGCTGCTGGTAAGGTATTCACAGGATACAGATAAATAGAAATAGATTGTAGTTTATTCCCAATGTGTTTCTTGGTTGAACGAACCTTTTCCTCAAGGGCTGAAATTCAGTCCTGACATTTGAAATCACACAGGCCCATGCTGTCCCCATCCCCATAAACCAGATGGGATATATTACTAATATTACCCTGGATGGAGGAAAGGAAGATTTTCTACAAGACCAATATTTCTAATGATACCTGTGGCATGCTGGGGTAAGTGAGGGAGTCAGCAACTTCGTGCTCCATCACAGCTCTTAACAGTATGAATGTCAGGACTCTGAACATTTTTATTACCTTTTGTGCATTACTGCCCTTTTCCAAGATGGCGTCTTTGGTTTCATGTGCACTGTGTCTTCCTGCTATAAAACTCCACCCCAGCCTTCAGTCTGTGCTAGAGTATTCTGCCTTGCATCCAGCTCCTGACTCGGATTACTCCCTGGCTATATACCTGCTCCTGTGAACCTGTGTGGTTATCCTGCTACTCTGAGTTCCTGCTGCATACACCAGTTTCCAGTAATCCTCCTTCATCTGCTGCTCCTGTTTACTCCCATCTGCATTTGCTGGACATGTAAGCTGTTGCTCTTCTGCTTAAACCTGAGATTATCACCCAGGCCTTCCTGGTTGAGATAAGACATTGCTTGAACTGCCTTATAAGCATATCTATGTTTGGACTAAAACAAGGACTTATTCGTGTCAAGTATCCTCAAGAATAACTGTGCTTCATAGACTTTCTGCGTGATTGCATTTTCCTCTGCAGTTCCCTAGAGACGGTTTAAGCTGCATTTAATATTTACACCAAGTGTTGTGGACCTGTTTAAATCACCGTGTGATAATATAGACTTTACCACTTATAAAACGGTGTCCTGTAGTTGTCTTGTTCCACGCAAAGAGTCTCCTGAGTTATCCCCTATAATTATTACAGGATACTCTAGCCAGAAAAGAGGAGACTGCTGGAACAATGACTGCAGAAAGCAGATTAGAGCAGGTGTTTTCCATAATTAGATCACTGCAAAAAGATGTGGAAGGTCTGCAAAAGATGTTTGGAAGCATTGAACACAATCAACAAGTGTTTGGACAAACTTTGCAGGACTTAAGCACCCGCATGGCAGCCCAGGAAAACAAACTTGCTGGCATAGAGTCCCAGTATGGACGGGCTTTTCAGGATATAAGCACGCAAATAGCTGCACAAGCAACTTTACCCTCTGGGCAACCGCCACCAGCTAGCCCACCTAAGTTGCCCCCATTCAGATTTAAAGGTGATCGCGACAAATTTTGTGGCTTTGTGAGTCAATGTATGCTATATTTTGATGTACATGCTGACCGTTTTCCTACTGATAGATCCAAAGTATTGTGTGTAATAATGCTGCTGACCTCACGAGCGCTCACCTGGGTGAATCCGATGATTGAGTCTCGTGACCCACAGTTAAATAACTTGGATGATTTCTTGGCCGCTATGGCATTAATGTTTGATGATCCTAATCGCCGTGCAACCGCTGAATCTGCTTTATTGTCTTTACGCCAGGCTAAACGTTCTGTTATTGAGTATGCCACTGAATTCAGGAGATTAGCGGTAGATACCAATTGGGACAGTTATGCACAATTGCCTATTTTTAAAAGGGGTCTGTCTAGTATTGTATAAGATGAACTAGCTCTCTCTGAGTCACCACAAGAGCTAGACACATTTATACAGCATTGTGTGCGCATAGACATTCGCCTTACTGAGCGTAGGCAGGAGAAGTTTGCTGCATATAACCGTATTTCTAACTTTTCCCTTCCTTCCAAAGAGCCTGCAGGTAAAACCTCTTGGGCGGTGGAGGAGGTGCCAATGCAAATTGATTCCGTTCAGAGGCGCAAGATTAATGAGCATCGCCTTCGTGAAAGTCTATGTTTCTACTGCGGTCAGTCTGACCACTTTTTAATCAACTGTCCCAAGTGTCCCAAGCGGCCTAACAAGGTGCTAGCAGCGGTAGGAGAATATGACAACTGTGATGATGAATCTGACATCTCTGGATGTAGCCTGCCTTTAAACGCTGTATTCCATTCACTTTCTATGACTTCACCCCCCAAGGAGCTGAAGGAGAAGAACTCTCACTGTTCTCTCCCTATTAAGATCCTTTGTTCAGAACAGTGGATTTCCAGTGCAGCTATGATTGACTCTGGTGCAGGTGGCAATTTCATGGATATCGCATTTGCCAAGGAACATGGTATTGAAATTCAGCAAAGAGCCTCTCCAATTATGGATGGATGGGTCACCTTTAATCTCTGGGCCTGTGGATCAGGAGACCATACCCCTTTCTTTCTTGCTAATTACTTCTCATTTTCCTGTGAGTTTAGACATTCCTTGGTTGCGTTCTCAGAACCCAATTATCAACTGGGAGACCAAGGAGATTATCTTTCCAACAAGGAGCAACTCAGCGTTAACAGAAGCTGTCCCTGAGTCCACAGCTACGGAACCACATGTACAGGTATTTACTTTACCTTCAGCATATAAACAGTTCTCTGACATCTGTGACAAGAAGAATGCAGATCAGCTTCCTCCACACAGGCATTATGACTGTCCCATTGAGCTGCTTCCTGGGGCAGCTATTCCTTTTGGTAACGTATACCCTTTGGCGGCACCTGAGCTTCAAGCCTTATAGGAGTATATTGATGAAAATCTGGCCAAAGGCTTCATACCTCCTTCTTCCTTACCAGCAGGGGCACCTATATTTTTTGTAAAAAAGAAGGATGGGACCCTGAGCCCCTGTGTTGACTATCGGGAACTTAATAAGGTAACCATACGAAACCGTTACCCTTTGTCTCTGATTCCCGAATTACTGGAAAGAGTCCATCATGCTAAGGTGTTCTCTAAACTGGATCTTCATGGGGCTTATAATTTGGTGCGTATTCGTCCAGGGGATGAGTGGAAGACAGCATTCAGTTGCCAGTATGGACACTTTGAATATCTTGTGATGCCCTTTGGGCTTTGGAACGCCCCTGCAACGTTTCAACACCTTGCTAATGACATTTTCAGAGATTTGTTGGACCAGTTTGTGTTGATCTATTTGGACGATATACTAATCTTTTCTGACTCTCTACAGGAACATGAAGAACATGTCAAAACTGTTTTAAGACGTCTGAAAGAGAACCATCTGTATATTAAGCCAGAGAAATGCGAGTTCCATCGTTCTGAGATACAGTTCTTAGGATATATCATCTCTCCCCAAGGGCTGAACATGGAATCTGGTAAGATTCAGGCTATCCTTGACTGGCCGGTACCCAAGAACGTTAAGGAGGTCCAACGTTTCATTGGTTTTGCAAATTTCTACAGACGCTTCATTCAAAATTTTTCTGATATTGTCCATCCCATTACTTCCTTGACAAAAAAGGAAAAGCCCTTTAAGTGGTCATCACAGGCTCAAGAAGCTTTTGATCGGCTTAAGATCTGTTTCACCTCAGCACCGCTGTTGATACACCCAGATCCAACACTTTCTTTCATTGTGGAGGTGGATGCTTCTGACAATGCTTTGGGGGCTATTCTCTCCCAAAGAACTGGAGAGAAGGGTCTGCTACATCCTTGTGCTTTCTTTTCCCGTAGACTAACCTCAGCAGAGAAGAATTACGATGTGGGAGACAAGGAATTGCTGGCTATAATTGCAGCTTTCAAAGAATGGAGGCATCATCTGCAAGGAGCTGCACAACAGATCATAGTGCTAACTGACCAACGCAATTTGGAGTTCCTTAGATCCGCTAGATGTCTTTCTCCTCGTCAGGCTCGTTGGAACTTATTTTTAAATCAATTTAACTTTGTTATCTCGTACCGTCCAGGTTCTCGTAATGAGAAGGCTGATGCTTTATCCCGAATCCATGCTGCGGATTCCGTACCTGGAGCCCCGTCCAAGACCATTCTATCTGATGCCAATTTCATTGGAGTTAACCACGATCAGGACTTGTGGAAGGAGTGCAGGGAGGCTTATGACGGTGATGTATTTCTGGCCAACCCTCCTGTGGATATTAATCTGGTCTTTAAGGGTGGCATGTGGTTCAGAGATCGACGTATCTACGTCCCTGAGGTCGTCAGTCTGCAGATCCTCAAGTTGGTACATGACTCCAAGTTGGCTGGTCACAGGGGGGTAAAGAAGACACGAGAGTTCCTGAGCCAATTCTTCTGGTGGCCAACTTGCCTGAAGGATACCAAGGACTATGTTCTCTCTTGCGAGGTATGTGCTTATTACAAGACTCCTCATGTGGCACCTACAGGTCTTCTACAACCATTACCTGTTCAATCCCGCCCTTGGGGGTCTATATCAATGGACTTTATTGTGGAGCTGCCTACATCGGGGGGCATGAATACAATCATGGTGGCAGTTGATCGCCTGACTAAAGCTGCTCATTTTGTTCCATGCGCCAGCCTCCCTTTAGCTAAAGATACAGTGAACTTGGTTATACAGAATGTCTTTCGGTTGCATGGGCTCCCGGATCAGATCAATTCTGACTGTGGAGTACAGTTCACTTCAAGATTCTGGAAGGGATTTTGCTCTGCACTCAATATTAATGTCTGTCTCTCTTCCGCTTACCATCCCCAGACAAATGGTCAGACTGAGCGGACCAACCAGATGCTGGAACAATATCTAAGATGCTATGTCAGCCATCTCCAGGATGATTGGTTGGAGTTGCTGCCGTTAGCCGAATTTTCATATAACAATTCTCAGAGCGCCTCCACTAAATTTACACCTTTCTTTGCCAATCTGGGTTATCATCCGTGTATCTTACCTAGATCTCCAATTAATTCTCTGGTTCCGGCAGTGGAGGAAAGGCTGACTGCGATGAGACAAAATCTGGAGGTTCTGAAGGAATCCCTGACCACAGCTCAAGAACGTTATAAGAGATCGGCTGATAGATTCTGTAAACCTGCACCCATGTTCAATGTAGGAGATTCCATGTGGTTAGCAACTAAAAATCTGAAGTTAAATGTTCCTTCACAAAAACTTGGACAGAAATTAATTGGCCCTTTCAAGATCAACGGTATTGTGAGCTCTGTGGCCTGCCGTCTGAAGCTGCCTAGGACTATGAAGGTACACCCAGTTTTTCATGTATCTTTACTAAAGCCTGTATCTCCTAATACCTTCCAGGGACGTGTTGTGCCACCTCCACAGCCTGTGGTGATTGATGGGCAAGAACAATTTGTGGTGGAGGAAATTATTGATTCCAGGATTCGCAGGGATTCCCTGAGAAACCAGGTCCAGGATCATCCTGAGGACGCTTCTAAGGAGGGAGTAATGTCAGGACTCTGAACATTTTTATTACTTTTTGTGCATTACTGCCCTTTTCCAAGATGGCGTCTTTGGTTTCATGTGCACTGTGTCTTCCTGCTATAAAACTCCACCCCAGCCTTCAGTCTGTGCTAGAGTATTCTGCCTTGCATCCAGCTCCTGACTCTGATTACTCCCTGGCTATATACCTGCTCCTGTGAACCTGTGTGGTGATTCTGCTACTCTGCTCTGAGTTGCTGCTGCATACACCAGTTTCCAGTAATCCTCCTTCATCTGCTGCTCCTGTTTACTCCCATCTGCATTTGCTGGACATGTAAGCTGTTGCTGCTCTGCTTAAACCTGAGATTATCACCCAGGCCTTCCTGGTTGAGATAAGACATTGCTTGAACTGCCTTATAAGCATATCTATCTATGTTTGGACTAAAACAAGGACTTATTCATGTCAAGTATCCTCAAGAATAATTGTGCTTCCTAGACTTTCTGCGTGATTGCATTTTCCTCTGAAGTTCCCTAGAGACTATTTAAGCTGCATTTAATATTTACACCAAGTGTTGTGGACTTGAGTTTCTCTCTGCACCTGTTTGAATCACCGTGTGATAATATAGACTTTACTACTTATAAAACTGTGTACTGTAGTTGTCTTGTTCCACGCAAAGAGTCTCCTGAGTTATCCCCTATAATTATTACAATGGGTATCTTGAGAACACCGATTCTGTTAACAACGTAGCAGACAAGGCAGCCCATGACCAGACAGGTCCTTCTGGCATTTGCCAGAATTGCCAGAGCCCTGCATGACAGTGATATCGCCCGCCTGGGACCTTCAAGGCCAAAGATATCATGGAATTTGGGAACCTGATAATTTTCTAAAGGGAAGGGACCTGAGTAGTCTCCAAAGCTTGCAATTTGTTACTATCTTTTCAGTTAGCCATGAAAAGGTGTCAACCACTGAGGACTCTCAATTCTAAATATTATTGCTTTTAATGAATTCATGTGAGCCTCAGAACTTGTATATTCTCTCTGTTAGACAAGCATGTCCTTATAGAGTCCATAAAATCACAATGTCTAGCCCAGAATCAAATAAAATATGCATAAGTGGCCAAATGTATTATACCATTTATCACAAGTCTACTACCAGCTTGGCTTCTCTAAAGAGAGCATGAATGTTTGTGAATACTACGTGCAGGTAAAGCAAATAAGACAACTTATATCCCTCCGGTCACTGGTGCTTTTCCCATTTACGCATGCCATGACTTGGATGGAGTGTCTAACATTTCCTAGTGATAGCAAATCATGATGTGGAATTTATATAACATTTACAGAAAAAAAACAAACAACCCTCATATCTTCTTCACCACCAGTTTGTTAGCGCAGGTATAAAGAAAAATGATGACCTTTTGTGTATGTGAGAGCCGAGCGTAAGCACAATAGTCACAGGAGCTGTGCTAAGACCGATCTGGTTTAATATATTTTTATTAGCGCTATAAGACATCCGTCGACATGAAGCTTTGACTTTTGCAGATGACATAAAGGTCTGTGAGACTATTGCCTTTTCCCTAAATGATTAACGACTCAGGTAAATTAGGAGAATAGACAAAAATGTGGCAAGTTCGGTTTAATTCTAAAATAGTGCAAAATAATGCACCTGGGCTACAAAAATCCAAAGACATGTTAGAGGATTAATGGCACCATAATGTCAACTTCTCGAGAGGAATGGAGCCTGGGAGCTATCATTTCACATGACTTAAGAGGTAGTCAGGCACCATAGCTAAAGCGGTTGGAGAGTCTGCAGAATGTGGAGATAGCGCAGAGGAGATAATAGAGAAAAATGGTGATAAATATTTATAGACCACTAGTAAGACCTCACCTGAAGTGCTGTGTGCTTAATGTGGTGGACCATATTTTCTGAAGAGGATGATAAAGCCCACTTTATCACGAAAGACCAAAGAAATAGAACAGCTCAGAAAATAAACTAGATGCTGAGAATATTACAGAACTGCTCACATCCAATACTGCAGAAGCAAAGAAAATCAATGGAAATTCTGAAAGTTCTTTTACAATTTTGTAAATTACAGTCAACTTTTTTTTTTTTGATAACTATATTTAAATATCTTTTCTAGATCCAATCCTGGTGTGTAGTAAATTCTATAATGTGTGCCCCTAAATTATCCCTACGGGTGAAGAAATTAAATTGTTAGTTGTTTTCAATTTTTATACATCAGTTGTGTAAAGCTATTTTTCAGTTTGCTTCAGAAACTCGTATATTATAAGTCTCTGGGGTCCATTAGGAACTTGCTGCAATTATATAAAAAAAAACATGACACAGATGTGTTCTGATAATGACAATGGATATGTATAACAGTCTGATGTCATCCATTGTCATCAGTTTTCATTTTTTGCTTCTTTTGCTTTTTTTATGGTTTTGAAGAACAAATAATCCCTTTATGTATAGACCAGAAATGTGTGAACGAATTTCAATCATAACTAATTGAAGTTTTCACCAATTTCACAAAAAAATCCAATAGTTTTGTGAATCAATATTTACAAATTCAGCAAAATGGCAGAAAGTCAGCTGTCATTTCGTTTTTGTGGATTCCTTTAAGGCTGCTTTCACATTGCATTTAGATACACGTACATGGGACCATTCTATACATTGCAGGAGATTGCAATAGTCACAGGAGTCTAACATAACCAAGGATGTGACAGTGGCAAGGCATTATGGTGATACCTGCACGATCACATCACATGGCATAATGCAGCTATACAGGACAGATGAATGTAATCTGACTGAAAGCCAAGGCAGGGAATGCAGTAGGCAGGATCCTTTTTGTGAACAGGCAGAAGGTTATGTGCAGAACACTGACTCAAACTGATGGTGTTGCTGTCAGAGGTAACATCATCCTGCTTTGACTGAGATGACTGTTGTGCCATATATTCCATAACATCCTCTGCTTCTTTCGCATTAATACTTTTGCCAATTATGGCCTGCATTTGATAGAATTCCTGCCAGATGGCTGGTACGAGTGGTGGTGGTGCTTCTAATGCTAGTGCCTTCCACATTTTGAACCATGGTTGTTTTTTTTATTTTACAATGTACCTTGTTATTGCCACTAGTACTTATTACCAATTCAATGACTTTTCCTTCTTGGTGTTGCACTACCTAAAATTGAAATTGCATTTTGAGGTCACTTGGATATTATTAAGGCTGTGTTTGCATTACGGAAATTGAATGGAGTTGGATACAACTCTAGTTGACCTCAGAGGGTTATACATATTTTATCAAGGCAATTGAATTATCTACGATTTGCAGAACATTTATACACCATCATTTGAAGTTTTGGGCAAAATTTGTCTTACCGGGCAAACTTGCATGTCAAAACATTTGATCACCTCTATTGGTTATTTAAAAGGGCACCTGGTAGAAGATTCATGCTGGTGAAAACACTTCTGCCTTACAAAGAAGTATGATTTATTCCAAATCAGGGTGGCGTTTTACTGAAAACAGTTTAGGAAGCAAGCTGGGAAACTGGAGAAGAGTCCAGGCACTGGCACGGTTTTACGTCTCCCTTTGAGGCTTGGCTTCATAGACAGGTTTCTACTATTAGTGTATAGAGCTAGATTTGCCAATCAATCAGGTGAGAATGAGAGAAAATATTTCCCCATGGCTGGCTCGTTTTTAAAACAATGTAGTTCTTCAAAATAAAATGAGGGAAAATAAAAGCCCATCCTTGAAGACCAGTTTAGCCTTAGAACATTTAATATGAGTCTAAAATGCCCAAGACCATATGGAAACTTGTGATGGCACTGGGTGAAAGGGGAAATGTTATTAATTGGCATTTACTAAGAAATTAAGTTACAGCACAGATCCTGTTAAGCGCTTTACTTAAAGGAATGTAAGATAAACAGAAATTGTCCTTATCACCCCGAGCTGGGCTGAGTGAAGAATAATGCTAGTGATTAAGAAGACTTGAACTTAAGAATAGAGAAAGAGCAGATGTAATGGGCAAAGGGTCTTGATTCCTGCCCTACAACACCATTCTTCTAAGAGAGAACATAGATGTGTTTGAAATTGCCCGACCACTTGAGAATTCACATCATTCTGAATTATTAATTTTCAGCAGTTAATGCTGAGTAATAAAAAGTACACATCTTCCAGTATCATCATTTAAAATCTCTGCATTTACATGGTCCTCAGAGACTGCCTACACCTAATCTCACTGTAATGAGTAATGTAATGTAATGTAATGTAATGTAATGAGTGGGCACCGTTACAAGAATACACAATTTTGCGATACTCTGTTGGGAGTTTTTATGCTATATGAGCCTATGTGTGTACACCCAATGGTTCTGATGTGAATTGCCGCCTGGTGATGCTTCTGCTGACATTTCACAATAATGTATTGAACTTGTACTGTATCATGAGAACTTGGAATCCTTACAGGCTATGAACCCCTAATTTCATGGAAAAAAAACATGTTACATGTTACGCTACGTACATTTTCTTCGTGAACCAAGTTTTAATTTTTGCTCTTGTAGGAGTTTCCCTCCCAGTAACATAGGTTGGATGCAAGATCTGTTTGTATCCATCTCCAGAACTTCACTTATTTGCTCTCCATTTGCTTTCCTATTTTTTTTTATATAGCTTTGTGTCTTGTCTGCTCTACATAAAATTTTAGATATGTTCCCCTTTCAGCATGGTGAATTTTTGTAAATCCATCTTTCCCTCCCTGCTGCTGTCGCAAAGGCCTCATATACACTTCCATGCAAATCGGTCCAAGATCAGACAGCAATGCATGGACTAGCCACGGCTCTCTGACCCAAGTGTCACAGCCCCATAGAAATACATGAAACTTTCACACTAGGGTCGGGAGACCGGTGGCCAGTCCATGCATTAGCGGTCCGTGCTCGTCCCGATTTGCTCGGACATCTGCATGAGCCCTCACACTGAGTGAACAGAGTGGGTGAGTAAAGAGCTGTTAAGAGCAGGAACTCTAGCAGGTTTTATAATTTTTTGAAGATCATTCAAACAAATAAAGGATTTACAGAGGCTCCACAGCAGAAAAATGGTAGAACATTTTTAATGAAGACCATTAAGGAAATTGCTTAACTTAATTTAGGAAACAAAGGAACAATAACAAAATTAGCAAGTTGGATACAACATTAATTGTATTTTTCGCAGCATTTAAAATTAGAACAAGTAGAAAAAAAAAGTAACCACACGACCCAGAAATTACGTGTTCACCATATTTCTTCTTTAACCCTTTCAAACTATAATACACCTAGTGCTATCCCTTCTTAGACCCTAACCGCTCCTTGAGGTCCATGGAGCACAGATGCTTCTTTATATCCATACCAGTCTTAAAGGCACCGGCCATTTTAATACTGAAGATCAAACTGTTGTAGTATTTTCATTGGTGTTAACACAAGTTTGGGACATGGCTAGAAACATCTCTTCAGAAATGTAAAACCCTGGGGTATTCACCTACATACCACACAGTACAGTGAGCGCCATCATTGCAGTCGTTACCTGTAAAGAAAAATACAGGTTATGTTTTCCAATACAGGGGACCACACGATGCACACTTTTATATCCTGAAGAAGGCTATGGACACCCTTGACATAAACTCATTTAGTCTAACTACTATGCATAATGGCAAAACTTTAGTAAAATCTATTTTGATACCATCATGTCAGATACCGGTGTAGTCATACATAAGTCGGGGAAATAAGAGGTTTCCATGTTCTCTTGGGAATCATGATATTGTTTTCTTGCAATTCCTAGCATGCGATCAGCCTTTTCTAATTGAGCATCAGAGTCTTTGAAATTGCAATTCGGCTCAGATTCCCATCACTGTATCATAAGACTTGCCTCAAAACACAAACCAATAACTCTGTCCCCTTTGTTCATTTTCCTATAGTAAGATGGATTGCCATAGTTGCATATTCGTGCTTGGCTTTTGTAATTGTGTCAGCCCAAGAAAACAAATTGTTGTTCATCTTCAAGTTAACACAGCTATATATTCAACTCCTTTAATGTCATTTACACTGTCTGGCACGCACTTAATGGGTATGAATAATACATGTAGAGACTTGAGGAAAAACTCCTTTAAAATACTTTGTCAGTAATAAACAGGTAATGGAACTAATTTACGAAATTGTTCTAAGCAGTGAGGCAATTTTGCTTCCACTTCCGTACGAGGACATGGAGGAGGCGCTGAAGTTGGGCACCCGCTAGTGAAAAAAATGCCAATATGTGTTACCAAGAGAGAACAGTACTGTAAGCCAGAATTTTCTGGATGAAACTCGCTATCCACATCAAGGGACAACAAAGCACCTTGAGTCTTTGAAAAACAGACACAGGTATGGAAAGCAGTGCCGTGCAGAGATTTGTAGAGTGGTTTGGCTCAAAGCCCCAAGTACATTTACCCTTTGTTTTCAGGGTTTCAAACAAAAATACACAGAAACTCCATCAGTCCTTTTCCTAGTAACCCAAAAAATCTACCGTAGCCTTGAGAAATGGTCTCGAAGGATGGCTTCCTGAAGTCATAAAATCCTGCAATTTAAACACACGTTGTTTCAATAGCAATTCGTAAAATATAAGATTATTATGAAAATTTCTCCAATTTGCTGAGTAAGTGATCTGATAATGACATGGGAGGCTGCCAAGGAAATTAATATTCTCAATAGTTTCCTTTCTTGACTCTACACTGAAGTTGATTAGAGGCTGCAATTTGTGATGGAACTTAGATCTTAAAAATTCTGAGTGCTTTGTAAAAAATCTCAAAAATTGACTACAAGTAAACTCAGTTGACTTGGATTTTTGGTCTTTTTGGCTGCAGTGGTGCCACCTCTACTGTTCAGGTAAAATTTACAATGTAGGCTATTCCATAGTTTTTTTAATGAGCTGAAGACACTTGACTGGAGATGTGAGAATTGATTCTTGGGACTCCAGTCCATCGTTCAGGTCAGTAATCTGTGGCCGTTGAACGGGAGGCTATGCGAGTCTTCTTACTATCTGGCATTCTTGACTCTACACTGAGGTTGATTAGAGGCTGCAGTTTGTGATGGGATTTAGATCTTAAAAATGTTGAGTGCTTTGTTAAATCTCACAAAACTTTAGTTACATTGGATTTTTGGTCTTTGTGGTCTCAGTGGTGCTACTTTTACTGTTTAGGGTTATTTACAATTTAGTCTATTCCATGTTTTTTTTTTACAGGTTGAACACACTTGACCAGAGATGAGCGAATCGATTTTTGGGACTCCACAGGTCAGTAATCAGTCTGTGACCATTGAACCGACCTATATGAATCCTCTAGCCATCTGACATTTTTAGCTCTTTTATTGATTAGCCGTGCAGGAGCGACGTCATCATTGTGTTGTGACGCACAATCGAGGTCGTGCCAACCTGGCTTATGAAAAAAGAGCTAGAAATGCCGGATGAGAAGGACATTCACATTGCTTCTGTTCAAAGGTTACAGATTACTAACATGGCCGATGGACTGGAGTCCTGCAAATCGATTCTTCCATTTCTACACTTCACCCTCAGTTTACTATGGGATGTAGCTACTGATGGAATCCGACTGCCATTTAATATGTACAGATGTGGGAATTAAAGATTGGGCATGTTGAACGTCAATGCCCTGTGCTGCTGTTCTCCTGAAGGATAGGACATCAGAGGTATGTGGAAGCAGCCTATTTCACTCTTAAAGCATCACAGAAAAAGAAACATCCTTACCAATACCAGGTCAGATTATCAATGCGCTAGAAGCAGAACTGCCCCGTCTTTATCCTGCGGGGAGTCTGCTGCATTCTGCTTGTGCATTGGTAATCTGACCTATTTTTTTGTAAGGTTGTTTCTTTTTCTGTGATGTTTTTTGAATTTATGTCTTTTTTTGTGAGTTATTTCACTCTTATTATACAAACACATGCACGCTTAACCATGCTGAGCATGCATGAGGCGTTCACTAAGAATAACGAAAGTGTTTGATCAACAGTTACAGGAAATGCATGCCAGCTTTACTACCAGTTCCTGTTCTAAATTCTCCTAGCAACTTATGTCATTGAAGACAGCTATACAGACAAATAAATTAGATAAATTTAAAAAATAGATATTTGCTGAAAATAACCAATCCTACAATTACTATGTACATCACTGGGGAATGCCGCATTGAGGGTCAGCTCCTGATGCATTACCTAGGTTTGCTAGCTATATTCACTCTGTATCAGCATTAAATATTATTTTGCTATGTAAAATTGGATTTGTCTAGAACTTCTGCACAACAAGACCATGAATTACTAGCCGTCGATACCAGCTATCATGTAGCAGGCACTTCAATGGATAAACAGCCTGCCAGGTTTGCCTAAATCACTAGGTTCTCCCCGGGCATGGACGCAATGTGCTGCATTCTTGTCCAGCATTTGGCATCCTCCAATGAATTGTAAAGCAGCGACAACAAGCTTTGTTCGCAGCTTTCCCAGTATGTTCTTAATCAAACCTGCTTCTGATTTAACTGCTCTTTATGCAAATCAGCTCATTTGCATTTGCTAACTTGATAACATTTCTGAATGTAATGACTTGAGTTGATGCTTGATTGAATCAGCTCCGATTACCAGGAACCGGCTAATTAAATGATTTAACTACAAACTGCTTAATTGATTCCATCTCATAACCTGATGGACTTGGGGTTGCAAGAATCCTCCTTCATGGTTGGCTGAGCCAAGGGGGTTTGGTGTAACAGCTGAGCGGCGGGGACTGCTGTATTCTCTAGCAGCTCCTAGTACATATGTAACCTGTACCATTAACAAGTCAGCCGTGAAATCTTGTAATACTCCGATATACACTATGACAACTTTGAATTATTTGGAACATCTGGGTTATTTTGCCTTGTACTGTAATAAGCTGTGTGTTTTGTGGTCTGCTCACGTCTGTGCGCCTGAGGAATTCTTACAATGTCATTCATTACTAAAATTGTTTTTTTTAAATGAAAACAAGGTCTCAGTGTATGGTTGTAGCCATGTGATCATTGTTACACCAGGTCAATATGACCAACGTGAAGAGAACTGCGCCACTGTATTCAAATAATATAAAGTGTCAGTGTTGTACGCAGAGAGACAGCCACCATTCTGTTAGGCTCTCCTGGTGAAGTGGATCCTTCAGGCCTAAGGTTTGGGTGGGCACATGGTGCAGCAGACAGGTGAGGCTTGCAGGACAGATAGCAGTGGCACTGGAAGCCACAGGCAGGCAGCTGAGGTACTGGAAGGCATAAACAAATAAGAGATTGAAAGATTGGAAGCCACAGGCAGCCAGAAGACTTCCTGGACACCACAGACAGGGAACTGTGCACAGACAAACTAAAAGTCTTAATTCCAAGACACAGTGGTGTGTCTTGGTGAGCCTTGTATAGGCCCAGGTAAATGATCACATGGGATCATGCTGGGCCATCTGCAAAGCCCGACATGAAGCACAACAGTGTTTAGCAGACCGGGATGAGAGAAGCAAAGCCCGGATCTGAGACAGGTGCGTAACACATTCTTTATAGTCCTTGTCCTCAGTAAGGCTCACAATTGGATTTATCCATGTTAGACAAAAACATTATAGTTAAATCTACAGGAAGTGAAGCATTTTTTTGTAGTGTGCAAGGAAACCATAGTCTATTATCCCTTGTGCCCCAGATGAAGCCACATTAGCGGCGGAACATATTCAGGAGGCTTTTGTGTTAGATTTTAACAATTGTGAGTCTTGGCCTTTGCACAATTAAAGTAGTGTGCACTGCAGACACAGCTCCAACATAACCATTGGAGCAATTAGAGAGTTGAGATATAGTGCTCTCAATTAGGCAGCAATATTGAAAAATCAACTAACAGGCTTAGTCCACTAATTGCATTTTTAGTAATTAGTGTGGGGTGTATTGCGTTATTTATTATAAATAATACTAAATAAAAGTAATGTCTTTTACGATACTCTTTGATTTGATGGAAGAAAAGTAAACATTTTTCTGTCCATATGGACAATTTCATACGTATCTCGTGTATATACTATACATCCTATATGATCCTTCCTAGTCTTCATTGTATTAAATGAAGTGCAAAACTGAAAGAAAATAGGTCAATAAAGAAGAATGTTTTCCTGTCAACATCATTCATTACGTTGTGCTTTTTTAGTGCTGGGCGGCCATTATTTTTGTGTACCAATTGCATTTACCTGTACCGAATTAATTAATTGATGAGATATGTTGCTCCTGTAGACATCGATTAAAATTTAGCTCATTTTTCTTTTCTAGCTACTTAATTTAATCCACTTCCCTGGATTTACAAATTAAATGTTATATTTTTCACATGCCTAGCTACACAATTAAAATCATCCTCTATTCTACAGCACTTGATCTAACTGAGTTATATACTGGACTGTATGTTGGAAGTAGTCCAACCTTATGGCATGCAAATACATAGCTCCATATGGCACATAAAATGGTTTTCCAGGATTACAATATCAATAGCATGTCCTTAGGAAAAGCCAACTATATCAAATTGGTGGAGGTCCAACTCTCAGCATTCTCACTGATGAGCCGTTTGATGAGGCCACGGCCCCATTCGTGTGAAGAGGACAATGTTATATTACCCGACACAACTGCTACTAAGTTTGCAGCAACAATAAAAGGTGCCACAGCAATGGCATAGTGTAAGGATACCTACAGGGCCCACCGATCTCTGACCCATAGGTCACAGGCTGCTGTAAGCCTTTGGCCTACAAGACCTTAGTGTCCCTGGGAATTTGCCGCAAGGATGTCACTGCATTGTGCAACCCGTACTGGTCCACTGTGATTATGTTATTTTTTATTGGGGGTGGCACAAAGTTTGCATTATTTTTTTTGAAGGGAGACTAAGAGGGCTTAATTACATTTTATGTGCAAACTGCCTATCCAGAGAAGAAGTGGACTTGAACTCTAGTGCCACCTATTATTTAATATCGACCCTTTAACGAGCCTTGCCATATGATTTAGGATAAAAGCCAAACCAGAATCTCAATTTGCAGACACGTGTTTCGGGGTGTTGCCCCTCATCAGTGCAGATCAAGAGATCTGATTTGTCTGTATGTGAGGCCTTTGACTGGGATATAAGGAATATTGTCTCTCCTTGTTGAAAGTGATACGCCTGACATGCCAGTGTAAGGAGAGACCCTATTTTTTATGTTGAAACTAATAAGGCATTAAAGGGGTATTCTCAAGTTTGGAAGTTATCGCTTATCTATAACTTTCTAATCATTTGAGGTCTGACCACTGAGACCTACATGAATCCCAAGATCAGAATCGAATCATTCACACTGGCATTCCATTCATTCTTAATGGGACAGCTAAAGATAGCCAAATGTTGCCCTCAGCTGGTCTTTGACATGCCCCATAAAATTAATGGAGTGGTAATGTGCATTAACACTGGGTTCTTCAGAGCCCCAGTCAGCAGGGTCACTGGGGGGGTTCCAGAGGTCAGATCCAAGCCATCAGGAAGTTATCCCCTGTTCCTCAAATGTAGGATAAGTTTGAAACATGAAAATACCCCATTTTAAACATTAGCATAGAATGAGAAATATTATGTTAGGTTTATTACCTCCAGTCCTATATAGCATCCCATGTAATCTGAAGCAAATATCAGTTTACACCTTGACTCGCTGGACCGAATGGTCTGTTTTTTTCTTCTGTGCCATGAAGTTACCATTCGTGTCAGTGAAGAACCCAATAGTGGAGCTATTAGGTAAAATATACTATTGATATCCTGCTGTAATAATGGCCATTTTTTTCATAACACCACCTGGGCCCATAATTGTTTGCTCTATTTTGTAAGTAAAGTACACTTCATTATGCTGTGAGGAAACATTCTAAATGTATACCTTGCCTATAATTATGTCCCTTTATAGAAATCCCCTACTGTTCTACGACTCAGGCTCCATGGGGAAACATCAGATCCTCTTGCTGCGTTTACTGCTCAATTCCATCATTATACAGCAGCCCGGATATCTATTAATACACGCTTACAGGCAAGTCTACAGATTCTCAGCAGTTCAGACGGAAAATTCAGTGATAAGATTGTGGGATATCGGAATATTAAATAACTCAGTACCGTTCACAAGTTGGAAGCTGAGTGATAAAACATAGGGAAGAAAACCACTCGTTTCCCCGTCATTTTGCAGCGGTGAATGATTGGCGACGCAGCTATCTCCATAACATGCTATATGTTTTTTGTCAACGACGGTGATTCTTAGCGTTTACCTTTGAAAGAGAAGAATTGGAAAGCGAACAATGGACATAATTGAATGTGAAAACAGTCTTGCTGTTATTTTTATTCAACGCTCTCTCTTGGATTGGTGTTTTATCCAACGGCATTACTGACGTCAGAATTGTCTGGAGCTTCAGAGCTTAAGTTAAAATATCCCTTGCCAGCGTTGTGTTCCTCTGTCTTTATCATGATCATTTCAATATGCATCGTACTGAAATGCCGGTGTACCGCTACTGCGCATAATGACTGCACTTAAAGATTTCTTACAAAACAGACCTAACTCATCATGTTTACTGCGTGCCGGGAAAGAGAAATGAGCCGAGAAGATACTTTATATTTGTAACTAGTGCTCAAGTCTCAATGTCCCGAGTAAGTTCTCTAACTTGGTCTTTGGTGAACGTGATGTGTTTGCCGTGCTATAACTCATCCATTCGATTTTTCTTTCTCTGATGGGCACCTTATCTTATTTTTTCAAACACTTTCACGTAAAGCAACTTGACAATTCAGAATAGAACTAAGTGCCATAGAGCCATTCCAATTTCAATTGTCGGAAGGGCATACGTCATCTCAAAATGAATGATTAATGGATAGATAAGGGACACTGGGGTAAATTTAAGGGAGTCTGAGAAATTAGAAAATATATGCATATTTAAGGAGAATGTTTTCCCCTTTTGCATGTCTCAGTCCGGTGTCGAAGTATAGTTTATACTTAAAGGGGCATTTCAGGACTTTGAAATTGATAACCTATACTCAATATCATATCGGTGGTGGTCCAAGATCTGTCACCCCAGTGATCAGTTGTACATTATGTAGTTCCTACTGCGGTGCGGATCAGGAACAGCAAAACTCTGTGCACTGTATAGGGGCTGTTTTCAGGTACAGCAGCTCAGTCCTCATTCATTTTGATTGAAGCTAAGCTGCAGTACCCAACAACTGTCACTACACAGTGTACTGAGCGTTTTTGTCCAGGCTCTGTACTTTGTGTACATCCAACTACCACAAGAGCAACAAACAGCTCATTGCTAAGGGTGCCGGATATCGGACATCATTTGTCTGATATCGATGACCTATCCATGGGATAAGTCATCAATATCCAATAGAGTTTAAACGTAAATCAAGTTTGTGTTGAATTTTTTTTTAATTTGCTGAAGCCAGAAAATTCAAATAATGTGCAAATTCTCTAAATTGCTGCTACCATTGCAGAAGATTACATAAACCCGAGAAGACTTTCATAACCATGGGCAAGGCCAGGAGTGATTCTCCATAATGTCTTGCAGTATCACCTCATATGGTGTAGCACAGTGTTCCCCAACTCCGGTCCTCAAGAGCCACCAAAGGTCATGTTGTCAGGATTTCCTGCACAGGTGATTGAATGCTTGCCTGTCCAGGTGATGCAATTATAACCTGTGCAATACTAAGGAAATCCTGATAACAAGACCTGTTGGTGGCTGTTGACGACCGGAGTTGGGGAACACTGGTGTAGCACAACCAATCTGGAGGGACATTTTCCCACAATCTAGGTTAACCAGAAAATGTCTGCTGCATGCCTTGCCTAAGCTTTTACACAGTCTTTGACAGTCCCTCCTAAATAGTTGTGCTATACCCTGTGATGTGATAGCAGCACAACATTATGGAGAAGCCCACGTGGTCTTACCTATGGTCATGTGCAGCGCCCCAGAGTTCTGGTCGTTGCAGTACTGATGCTCCGCCGCTAAGGGGGGCTATGGTACGTCTGATGGCACTGAAGGAGTTCACCTGACCAGGTATCACAGACACCAATACACTTCACAGTCTGGCCTCCAGGGGGAGCTAAGGGTGCTATGTATTAGGCCACTCCTCACAATCTGGTAAAACTGGGGGTTAGATAGGAAGTTAGTCAGAAGCTGACTGGGTTGGAACCAGGCAACATCCTGTGGCAGAGGGTGTTGCAGGGGAAGATTCAGGGGGGTCCGTGTCAGGGGTGGGATCCTGACAGAGGCCTAGCGAACCGAAAGAACGTTACGGGACCGCGCCTGCACTTCATTGCGGCGGTACCCCAAGAAAGGACAAGAAGCAAGGTTTATTGTGCTGAGTGAGAAACGAGATCAACGCAACAAGGAGAATCACCAGTAGGAGTCGTGCTGTAAGATGAGGCAACATCCTACTGAGGCACGTAGCCGGTGGCCGGAATGCCGAGGAAGTATTGAGCTCCAGGCCTTACTTCAAACCTACGGCAGGACAGTCAGTTCTAGGCGGGCTGTCTCTCCCAAAATCACCTAAGCAGACACAGGGGGCAACATCTGGAGAGGGGCAACTCTAGGGTCCCGGAAGACCTCCGAGCCTACCTGTCATACGGGTGCGTCCTAGCCATATCATCTGGGGGACGAAACAACATCATAATCGAGTTGTGAGGGAACTTCAGAAACAGACACAACAGTTGTGAGGACTATCCCGTAAGCACAGCAGGGAAGGACTACAACACACAAGCGCTAGAAGGTAGGCACAGATTTCCACCTGCGAAGGGAACCCTGGAGGTGCCATCGGACCGGCCGGACTTATGTAGCCCGGTTAACCGTATTTCGGACTGAGGATCCGGAAGCCTTCAGTAAAGAGGTAAAGAGACTGCAACCTGGTGTCCTTGTTATTTACTGCGACCGGCACCACACCACAAAAGCATCACTCTCTACCTTCATTGGACGCCCCTCAGCAGGGTCACGGGCGGGCCTAGCCACAGTGACAATCCCAGAACTGAGACAGAGAGGCCCGGTACCGGGTACCCCTCGGCCCTGCGGCAGTGGGGGCGCTCCACATGCAAGTCTTCTCAGGTTTATGTAATCTTCTGCAATATGTAAAATGGCAGCAGGAAGCCCACGTGGACAAGCTAAAAGACATGCCAGCCATTTCTGCCTGATAAAATCTTATACTTCATACTTGAGTAAGGCTTAACACTTAAATGCATAGGTTTTGCTAGTGCCTTCTGCAATTACTTATATAATCAATCTGTAAGATATTGTAAAATGGTATTAAAGATTCTATCATTTTTGGTAATTTGGGAAAAAATCAAACAAAAACATACCAAAGATACTAGGGAAAGTCCTATTAATTTTCATAAAAACATAAGTTTTATATGACTTACATTACTTTTGCTTTAGATTTAGTGTTTATTAGAGCTCAGAGCTGAATTGACAATTCTGCAGGTTTTAGAATAGAAATGTACTGTTATTCCTCCTGGCTCAATGTCTGCAAAGAGAATCTATTCTAGAGTAAGTTGTCTAAGCTCATTCATCTACTACATTACTACACACTGAAGAACCCACGGACGTTATTGCACATTATCTTTAGGGTAATTCTATGCACAAAAAAGTTGGGGACTTTACCTGGGGATTACCGGGATCTGCATCATGTCAATTTAATTCCCAGACTTTGTTGCCTTGCTCGTGGAAATCTGCTGTAAAATTACATTAAAACATTCCGTTGACTTGTAGGAATGTCCTCGGGAACCTGACTAGATCCTTAAACTCATTCAGACCCCAGGCCAGACTCTCTTCCTCATTTAGACCTCAAACCAGACCCCTGAAATTATTCAGATGCTAAATCAGTCCACGAAAGATAGTCAGCACCCAAAATGAATTTGGACCCATAATGCAAAAAAAAAAAAATAAATAAATAATAATAATTATATACATAGGGCTCACTTCTGGATCCTCCTCACTTCCAGGAATCACCCCACACCCTAGACCTCCCATTATAGATGCACTGTAGGAAACAATACTCTACTCCAATGCATCTACGATGGCAAAGAGAACGACTATCCCTGGTCCAGATTTGCATCGCTGTCAGCCAGTTAAAAAGTTATTCCCAAAAATTAAGATAAGTTATTGATTACTGGTGCACATACTTGTTCCATTCATTGCCGATAGGATTCACGGAGAAAGCTGAGTACAGAGCTCTGCTGTTTCCCGCAGTCCCATAGATAAGAAATAGAGCGGAGGTTGAGCATGTGTACCTTCTCTCCATTCAAGACCAGACTCTTGGAGTTTCAAAACCCCGGTATTTGGATTGCAAACAAATCCCAGCAGTCGGACTCCAAAAAATCAGTAAGATATCCCATGTCTTATTTATAAGGGATACTTTTTTTTATTTTGGTACTAAACCTTTAAGGATCGATACGTTCCTCTTGCTAAGGTATTATACATTCCATTTAGGATAAATTTAGAAAAGTGCATACTGATATACAAGCCAGTATATTGCATCTAGAAGTATAGGCCAAAGGATGATAATCTGTGATTCTCAATTTCCTATCTAATTACTCCGTCTATAATTCTTAGTCAGCAGGAAGCTACTGTAGCCCAGTTCTGCGGGAAATACATTGCAGTTCCTTCCCAGCTTGAAGCCGGTACCTAGCGGCCTTACATAATGCTGTACCTGTCAGTGCTTTCCGTTCATAACTCACTCATTTATCAAATATTGACATCATTTTAATCATTCATGAAATTGCAATCTAATTACTTAATGAAATAATTTTCTACACATTATGATGGATTGTACAATGAAAATAGCTGCAATTTGCAAAGAGCACCGTTTGTTTTAATTCCTTTCTGAATCGGTCACTGCTGAATATTTATACTCTCCATCTAATACGTCTAAAGATGAAGTTCAGTGAGCTTCACCTGTCCAAAGGTTATGTGGAGCATTGCAACTTAGCCCCAGTCACTTCAAAGCTGCAGTACCAGACACAACCCATGGACAGGTGTGGCGTTATTTCCTGAAGAAAGCAGTACTGGCTTGCTAATTTTTGGCAAGTTCTTTAAAGCAGATTGGTTGGCTTTAATATGAGGCTTGAGATGAGCAACCTCAACTGAAAGATTTTGTTCTGAAGTATATACCTGTATTGGCTTAGTGATACGTATTCCTGCCTTGCTGACAAGAGCAGCCCAAAACACAGTTGGAGACACCATTCTCTGCTCCGTGGCCATCTTCAGATCTTTTGACAGTGGTATATTACTGTGGCTATCAGACTAGTTACATTACTTCCGTGTTGTCCTCTTCCTGTTGTCAACATTGGTCTGTGCTGACTCTAGTCTTGGCCAACACCATCATTAGAGGCCAGGAATAGAAGCAAGATACTGAGCCTTAGCTCTGTGTTTATTATTGCTATATTTTGTTATCTATGCATCCAGTAGTACAATGGAGCTTCCATCAGTCATTACAAGAGATGACTCTGGTGATTCTGTCTCAGATTACGCAGCAAAGCTAGCAATAAACATGAGATAAATAATATGTCAATCTCTGATAACAAATTGCCTTTTAACAGCTTCAACCCAGTAAGTCAGCCGTAAACAATGGTTATTTTAACTTTAAAATAATTTAGTAACTTGAGAATATGCCTTTTGTTAGCCACACAATAAAACTAAGCAAGTTTGCAATTCACTTGCTTTCTCTAGCTTTTATCCTTCTCCTGCAATGAGAACTTTTATTTTTCATAGTGTACAGTTTGTTTCCATTAAGCCAGGCCACTAGTGACTGCTCAGATCCTGGCCGAATGTGTACAGTAATTATAATTTCAGGAGGAGGGTTAACTCCTTACATACTAGTCAGCTCTCTCCAACCCATTATTTTCTATACAGCGGTTGTCTGCTCAACTCCTCCCCCCACCTCAGCTCCCGACAAGCTGCTGCTATAAATCTTGCAAAATCACCAGCCCACAGCTTCAGCATTTCCCAGACCAGTTTTACTAATCACAGCCCTCACTTTCCTGAACAGTGTGCTTGCCCAAATACCCTGTTACCTCTGTGTGTAAATATAGTGATAGCAGTATAAACTCAGATCAAACCACTAATAACTAAATTTGTCACAGCAGAACTTGTTCTGAGTTTTACAGTTCTACTAAAACTAAAGCTCTGCTACTCAACAGAACTGTCACTCAAAGAGGAGATCCCGCCCTGCCAAGAAACCAGGAAGTAAGGAGACTGCAGAACTGTGTGCTGCTCAAGAAATAACTTAAGAATACCCCTTAAATTAATGACTATTTTGATTTGATGATCTGTACAGTTGGACATAAAATGACACTGAGTTTTTTTTATGTTTTTACCTAAAAAGAGGTTTCTGCTGGGGTTATATTGGCAGATTCTGTCTTGTTTTGATGAAAGGCTGCTTTCTCTTTGAGAAGTGTGACAGAGTGCAGTGAGAAAAAGATCAGTAATATAAAACTCAAGGAGCACAGAGATAATTATATTAGCAAAGATTAAGATTCAAGCGTCTCCTCATTAGTTTTACTATTTGCTACATCATTTTTCAGCCCAAATAAAAAAATAAAATATGGCAAGGGATCATTTTTCTTAATGTCTGAAATCCTAAAAAGTGAAGAACAAAAGCAAGCATCAGACAAGGCTCTCTTCAGACTGCGGTTGTGATTTTCACAATCCTGACCAAACCCTAATTAAGAGTCATTGGGTGTCTTTCGGAATTCTAGACGTCCATTGGCCAACAGATTCTAGCAGTGACTTACCAATCACAGTTATCGCCCCAAACATAGAGTAGGTTTGCAGTCAGTAACAATAGTATATATATGATATAAAGGAATCTTATTGTAAGTCAGGATTAAAGAACTTGGTGGACAAAGGGCCCAATTAATCAAGGCCAACGTTGCTCGCATCAGATTTGATGAGGATATTCTAGAGTCAGATGTTCCTGATTCATGAAGATGTACACTCCCATTCATGAATCACATGAATGGCACATTTAACCTTTTCCTAGGTTGTCAGAAGTAGGAGCAGGGGCTGATCTCCTCGCCTGTTGAAACGAGCCTTTATGGTGTATAGCAGGGGCATAGATAACTGGGTCGCAATGGTTGAAGTTGTGCCAATGCCCAAACATCCCATGCCACTTAAAGAAATACCAGTATTATACTCCATATGGCACATGGTTGGTAGGGACCCTGTAAGACATATTGTATTGGGTTCTGGAAACTTCAAGTGACATTCGTGGTGCATAGTGAAAGTACGTTTGTCTCCAAACTTCTGACACCGCAAAGAAAATTGGACATGTTGGATGTCTGCCGGAAAGGTTGTCTCTAAGACAAATGATTTAATTTTAGGGCTCAGTTATTTTGCAAAAGTTCATTTTTAGAAAAAAAAAAAAAAAAGTAACTTCTAGCATCATCTAGTTCTAAGATTAATTTTAATTTAAATATTATATAAAATCCATCCGTAATATTCCTTTTATACAGTTTTATATTCACTGCCTTGCTGTCAGGTGACAGAATGATATTCTAGACTCTTCCTTGCTGGGTTTTCAACGTGTTTTATCTCAGTGGGTCTCTTCATTAAAAGAGCTAGCTGAAGACAAAGGAATTATTAGCACATTCCTGGCTAGACTTTATGATTTTCTGTCAATCTTCAGCTAAGGCAGAAAAATCTTCTTGATTGAATAAATTACAAAGTTTGATTTAATCTTCCATTGCAACATTTGAGTGGTTAGTGCATCTTAAATTGAGCTTGGATGTGTCGGAATAAAATGAAGTCAGTGACACAATGATTTGCTTGTTTGAGAAGGAAGAATAGGGTCAATGATACAATGTTCTGCTAACACGGCGAGCGGCACGTCATTGATAAAGTGCTCAGCGAGCACAAGTCATCTACACACTTTCCCGTGACTTAATTTTCTGCAGTAAATGTTGACATACATTATGTAAGATATTACAATTTCTATTTAAAGAGAACAGATGTTGGTGAATATTGAACAGGGAAGCAGGAGAGCCATTTAACACTTTGGAAAATGCTTCAATATTAAAGAGCCATAATAAATTTTCAGACAGAGAGGCGAGTAAGCAGGCCAAATTTTACAGCTACTTCCCTGAAGTCTTAATATCAGTTCTAATTTCTTAAAGGTTAATAAAGTTGCCTAAATGCAATCACAGTTGACTAAGGACTATCACCTACTGGTATCTACTTAAAGGATTATTCCCAAAATATTAGGTTAGCCCTTATCCACAGAGTAGGGGATAACTGAGCACTAGGTGTCAGACCCTGCAGAGCTTCATCTTGAATGGAGTAGAGATGCACATGCTCAACTTCCTCTCCGTTCATGGTCCACCGGACTACCGTTTCTCTCTCTCTCTCTACAGTTGAGGTAGAGCATGTGCATATTGCTTCATTCAAGACAGTGCTCCAAATTTGGGCTTGCAGGAAGTCTCAGAAGTCGAACCTCCAGTGGTCGGTAGGTTATCCCCTACAAGAGATAGCTTCAAGGGACTCTGTCACCTGAATTTGGTGGGCTATGTAAATGCCCTGTGTCCAGTCTGATGGGCGGTGTTTCCTCTTCTTTCATTCACCCCTTCCTTTCCCACTGGCAGCAATATTTTCTTGAATTTCAGTAGGTTTCCTCCGTAGTTCAAGCGTGTGCAATGCAATCTTGCCTTGCGCACGCGCAGTATGCTTTGCCCAACTTTGGTCAAAGTCAAAAAGCGTTAGTGCACATGCGCTGCCGCACTATGTCCCGGCACACAGCAAAATACTTCCGGGACATAGTGTGGCGGCGCATGCACACTAATGCTTTTCAGCTTTGCCCACAGTTGGGCAAAGCATACTGCGCATGCACAAGGCAAGATTGCATTGCGCACATGTGAACTACGGAGGAAGCCTACTGAAATTCAAGAAAATATTGCGGCCAGCGGGAAAGGAAGGGGTGAATGAAAGAAGAGGATACAACGTCCATCGGACCGGACACAGGGCATTTACATAGGCTGCCAAATTCAGGTGACAGAGTCCCTTTAAAATTTGGTGAGTAACTCTCTAACAAAAAAAATATTTGGCTGATATCAAACTTTAAACATTAAAGGGGTTGTTCAGGCTTGGAGCAAAAGCTTGCAGTCACTCTATGTGACTGCAGACTTGTGAATCCTCACAGCGTGCATAGTAAGCGCTATCAGGATTCTCCATTGCTGGCACCGGGAACATGTGATCATATGAACTCAAATATATGATTTGCATACTTCCAGCCACATTTTGACTAAGTATCCGCCCAGTGACAAATCACTGGAAAAGTGGTGGAGGGGATGATTTGAAACCTAGAAGTTTGCTCCAGCACACTTATGCATTAAATGGCCATTTTAAGGGTTGGGTTTTGTGGACAACCATAAAGCGGGTGGGAGGTTGTCCACCTTATCTACATTCCAGGATGTGGTCTTGGGTTTAAATAGATGGCCTTCTTAAGCAGTGTTCAGTATGTTTAAAGAGAGGAACTCCAGGAAAGTGCTTGTGTTGGTGCTAGACTGAACCATGTGCTTTTGCTAGCCCTGAGCTGGGGAATCCCTGCAGATGTATGGACTGTGAGATACCATTTTGTTTTGTTTTCCTGTTTTGCACAAAAGAGCTTTGTTTATTTTCACTTCACCATGGTTTATGCTAGTTGTACCTAATAAACCAGTGAAGGACTTAAAGAGACAATATTCCCATGTCTACCTCCGTGTACAGCTGAGTGAGCTGACCTACCATAGGCCTCACTCAATTGCCCTGCATTCAGCAATACTGCACTCGTCTAGTCGGCAAATTGCATAATTCTGGTCACGCGCCTGCCAGCTTCCAGCACTGGCGTATTCTAACAGTGTACTCACTGTGCCTGGTAACGATTCACAAGTCTGCATGCAGACATTCAGTAGCAAATTCCATGCAAAAATCTGGTGTATTTATTAGCCCATGTGAATGGGTGGCAACATTTCGACTAAAGATCAACTGAACCTTTGTCAAGAAAAGCTTAAGCTGAAACTAAACGTTGCCACCTATTCACGTGGGTCAATAAATATACCAATTTTTTCACATTGAATTTCATATTGAGCGCTGCCAATTTCTTTGCTTTTTTTAGATAAAAAGAACATTAGCCTTGACAAAGTCTCTGATGTATTGAGCCGAAACGTCACCACTTGGGCTGAATAAAGTAAATTGCACTTCATTTTTGGATTTGGAGTGCTGCCTTTCTTCAGAGAAAGATATATAAAATGCTGTATAACATTTGAGAATCTAACACAATGCGAGTTACCTACTTAGCCATTCTAGAATCTGTTGACTTGCAAGATTGTATATTTCAATGTCCTGTATGAAGAAAATTACTTAACTCCTTCAGCAGAGAGCAACCCAAGGGCCGGAAAAAGCTGACAACAACGAGCTTGAGCCTTGTTTATGAATGCCGCCCATCATGGCATGATTGACAGATAAGATGGCTAGGAGTCAGTGCACTGGCATGTATGCTGATTCCTTGATCTCCACAGAGAAACTAAACATATGTCATTATCCTCACTTGGGAGGAGAGGTGGAATATTTTATGTGGGTACGAGATTGATACTGATTTTTGGAAAACCATTATCCATAGAGTTTTAAAAAGCAAAAAAGTGAATGATATGAACTGTTGAAGCACAAGAGTAATTAATTGCACCAAGACATGACCTTCTACCATCTCATCTGAAGGCGGTGAATACAACAAGAGCTAAATATTGAGCAGGGCAATGCTTGGGAATGTTTGTGCAAAATCGGAATTTGCAATTGAAGAAAGAAACGGAAAACAAACTTGTGTTCAGAAAATCCAAAATGTAAGAAAAAGGAAAAAAATCTTAGGTGACAATTCAATTACGGAACGGCCTTACATGTTTATCACAATGCTTTCATTACATAAGCCACCTTTAGTCCCCCACGGACCTGCACGAAAGTTGGGGGGAAATGGCCAACAGCTATCTTCTGGGGGATGTAATAAAACGGGCCAGATGTGATGATGACAGATTTACAAAGCAATAGTGAGGAATTTATGATGGAGGAAAATATAATTTATAGTGACTTTATTTATAGAAATTTACCGCCTCCCAAAAAAATAAGAATAGCAGAAAATCAGAACACCACATATAATTTTCACAGCTTACATCGGTAAAGTAGATGAATAAAACTGTCATTTGCCTTTAATGTTTTGCCGCCTCTGGCACTTATCCAGAAGTAGAGACCTGGTGCCCATAACCTCCTTATATCAGCTTGAGCCATAGGAATTATTCATACACGGATCAGATTCTGCAGGCTGTGTCTGGACTTACAATTCTTCTTATTATTCCCCCAGCAATGTCCATAGAGGTAACAGGTGAATGGTCACTGCCCTCGAATGAACTAATTGGTAAATTCAGCTGGATTGTGAGAGGAGGTAAAGAAAAAGACGCTCATGATGTTAAATGAGAGCAGTAACATGATGTTCTCTGTGTTCTGTATTTCTATTACCCAATAGCTTTTCATACTTCGTTACCTGATACTGCAGCAAAATTCTCCAACTTGGTTTGCATGTTAGCACACGAGCATGCTTGGATAACATCTCAATTGAGCACATTCGCTCATCAATACCTACCATGATAATGAATGTGGTGTGGCTGCTGACCCGACACAGGTTTCTCTAACTCTCAGCCTTCAAAAAGACAAAAATAATGAGCAAAGTGTAGTAAAGAAATGCTGAGAAGTGCAGAACCTAAAAATCTTCCAAGAATTTTTGTAAAAATTATCGTGTCTTCATGTTATCGAAGTGTAATTTGGTAAATACTTCTCTTTCTCATGATACACATGGTTATACATGATGTTATACATGATCAAGAAATGATAGCAAAACTATTGGAAGGCTGCAACGTGCAGCACAACCACTGGGCAGGTACACATAGACAGTAGTGGCATAAACATCTCACGACAAAGTCGTCTGTTTTTCAAAGATGGTTTTCGTCAATCACACATCTCAAAATATGTTTAGCCTGGAGGGAAGGAAGTAATACAATAGGTATGTACTTGGTCTCTAATAATTTTGGAGATTTATAACCCTTTAGGCTACTTTCACACATCAGGTTTTCGCCGTCAGGCTCAATCCGGTTAATTTTCAAAAAAACGGATCCGGCGAATGTTGCTGCTGGATCTGTTTTTTTTTTCCCATAGACTTGTATTAGTGCCGGATTGTGCCTATTGACCTTGCGTTTCGTCCGGTTTTTGCCGGATCCGGCAAATCTGACGTTTCCGGTTTCTGGAAAAAACGTCCATAGCAACGTTTTTTGTCGCCGGCGAAAAAGCCGGAAGCGCCAGGTGCTGTTTGCTAGAATGGAAGCCAATGGGAGCCAGAAGGTGCAGGATCCGGAAAATGACAGATTCTGGCGTCGGATTCCGTTTTTTTAAACTGAGCATGCTCCAAATTTTTTTATCCAATTATCTGGATATGCTAGTCGGATCCGTCGTGCCTGATGCAAAAAACCTGATGTGTGAAAGTAGCCTTCGTGAAAAAAGCCAAATTTTACAAACCTGCCGTGTCATTTTATGTGGCAATAACTCTGGAATATTTCAACATATCCCAGTGATATTAAGAATGTTTTTTCATGACACATTGAACTATGTTAATGGTAAATTTAGGTTGATACATTTTGCTTTTATTTATAAAAATAACAGATTTGACAATTTTTTTTAAAAAAAATAGCAATTTTCAAACTTTGAAAGTTTATACCTTTAATCCAGGATAGTCTTACCACATAAAGTTAACATAACATTCACCTTATGTCTGCTTTATATCAGCACTGTTTGTAAAATATCCTTTTACTTTGTTAGGATGTTAGAAGGTTTAAAAATTTTGCAGCGATTTCTCTTTTTTTATTTTCATGAAATTTACGAAACTTAATTTTTTAGGGACTTTTTTAGGTTTGAAGTGACTTTGGAAGACCTATATATTGGAAAACACCCAAAAGTGATACCATTATAAAAACAACACCCTGCAACATATTCAAAATTGCTGTTAGGTGGTTTATCAACCCTTCAGGCGCTTTTCAGGAATTAGTGCAAAAAGGCACGAGGCAATTGAAAAAGTTTATTTTTTACCACTAAAATGTTGCTATCATCTGAACAGCTCTCAATAGACGGCAGACTCTGGGGCCATGGTTTGCAATGGCAAACATCAGGACCACACAATCATAACCTCAGGGTACCGATAAGGTTGAAGAGGGATTCTCTATGCTCCTTTAACCATCTAGATGCCATTTTCACTATTGACAGCAGCATCGGTGTTAACACCGATCGTGACGCAGCAAGGTGTCAGCTACAGTATAGTTTATAGCCGACAGATGCAGCACTTTCACCCTTTGGGGGATGCTATTAACTTACATCTCAGGTCAGTAAAAAGTCCTGTTGGTGGTCACTAGGGGGATAAAGAGAGTAATATAAGTATATACAGTTGCAATTCATATTTATAGGCACTTATTCCTCAATGTCAACTTCTCAAAAAACTTTTTGGGTGACATTGGAAATTTTTCTTTTGAAATACTTGACATAAATAATTATTAATATTCATGGAGGCCAATTTACTTTTGCTTTGATAATTTTCTGTACCCATTTTTATGAATTTCTTTTTACATATTTTTTTTTTTTATGGGGGGTTGAACTGGAGGACTAAAGGAATTATTTCAAGTGAATGTATGCATTGCCGCATGATTTTATTGGGCTCCTTGAACATCTACTTTTCCCCTTCTTATTACAATAACATAATTGGTGTTATACACCTTTTTTCTTTATTTCAGAACCTAAAATACTGAAGTGAATATTTTTTTACAGCACTCCAGATTTATAGAAGCAGAGCACTGAGCTTTCACTGTGCTGGTGTCACTCGTGTGTGTTTTACGGATCTACCTCTTGCCCAATAAATCACACTGGGCACCTGAAACTTTTTCTTTTTTTTCTTCTTTACAAAATACCAACTTTTCATTTAAAACACTCGATTTAATTAGAAGGCCTGGTTGCTCAGAAATCAAGCGATTTATGAGCCCGTTCTCTTAACTTTTATAAATGTTCTTTTATTAAAATGTTCCATGGGATTCACCTTTATTAATGTGCATTCCATGAAATGTGTAATTGAAAGAGCTTAAAGGCAGGTTCAGGAGTTATGACAAATGGGACCAAAGTAGAAATGATACTGGTCTCTTGAAAAAGGGTTTATCCGGTTTTGGAATTTTCCAATAAGTTAGGCTATGATCACACTTGTGCTCCTTTTATAATAGAAACCCTAACACGCTGGATCTCATGGATCTTCGATGGACACCAGCAGTGCACAACGGACTCCATTGAATTAAAGTGAGGTCCGTTGGTTGCTTCATGGTATCTGTTTCTGCAGAAAAATTAGATTTTCATGCTGACCTATTTTACTTGCCAAATAGTATGATATAGGCTACAAAGACTCGGATGCAAAGAGAATATAGTAAGACATGTAACTATGTCTTCATCTAAATAAGGAGGCTTTGTCCAAGAGTCTGCTCAGTCCCATCTGTTGCTCCTCGTCAGAACAGGTTTCAGTTGTCTGCGTGAAACCCTTAACAGTAAGAGAGTTTTCTTTCTTGTGGAGGCGAGATATTTTGCATAGAGGGAATGTTATCCTGATGGTGTCCTAGCTGCTTGATCGCCACAAGGAGAATCTGTACTTTCTGAGAGTTTGTTGCAAAGTGTGGAAGTTTGACTTCCGAATAAACCAGAAGTTCTTTAGATTTTAAAATCTGAAATCTCAGAACTTTTCCTAACCACACACAGGACGCCAACTCAGCAGATGTGCAGCTGCCACACTTTGGCCTCCTATGTGTCTTTGCCTTGGGAGAGATGCATATGCAGCATAAATTCTAAAACTGGCATCCTATAAATCATTTCAATAGACAGAGATTCTCAGCTCCACTCAAAACCATAAAAAATGATGCAGCTGATACAGTTCACCCCTATGAATTTGGAGTTTACCTCCCTCGTGAGCAAAATCATTTATTGGTCCACAAGTCTCCTTGGAGTTTGTCTTTTCTGACACATCCCGCTTGATAGTTGAATTATATTTTTGGTTGAGAATTGCTAAATGCACAGCGCAAGATTGCATTAAAAGTTAATAATTCTTAGTGCAAATTCTTATCTAGAATAAATAGATTTAGAAAAAAAATGCTTAAATCCCTTTAAGAATTAATGAGGGTTCCCATTCATCAAAGAGCAATTTTCATCTTGAAGGAATCAGCAGTTCTTTGCGCTACATGTGCAAATTGCCTTTTTAGAGAGGAAGAAAACTCTAGTGCCATTTACTAGAAGTAGCAATCCTAAAAAGTCAATATCAACCCTTTAACCAGCCTTGCCACAGAATCTCCATTTGTAGACATGTTTCACTGTGTTTGCCCCTCCTCAGTGCAATCTGATTTAGCTGTGTGAAAGGCTGTATTAGGGGCTTTGGCAGAAAGATCAGAATTGAACATTTAATTAATGTTAGATATTATAGCAAGTTTTTCCTATTAACAAACCCTTATTTGTTAGAGTAAGGGATAACATCTCTCATTGTGGAGAGTGACACGCCTGACATGACAGTGTAAGGACACTTATAAGCCATACTGATGAGAGGCAACACATGGCTGCAAAAAGAGATACTAGCTTATCTTTTATCTTATTTGCAAATGTGTTTGGGGGGTGGTCCTCCTCAGTATGGCCTACAAGTCTCCTTACACTGTCATCTCTCATCGTGGAGAGTGACATGCCTGACATGACAGTGTAAGGAGACTTGTAGGACATACTGAGGAGAGGCAAAACATGGCTGTAAACAGATTCTGTTTTGTCTTTTATCTAATTTGCTAACATGTGTTTGGAGGGGTTGGCCCTCCCTCAGTATGGCCTATAAGTCTCCTTACACTGTTATGTCACGCATGTCACTCTCCACATTGAGAGAGTTACCCCTTACTCTAACACATGAGGGTTTGTTAATATGTTAGATATTTTAGCAAGTTTTTCCTATTCAAATGTTCACCTCTGATTTTTCTGCCAAAAACCCCTAATAACAATTTCCTTAGTCTGTATAAAAACTTTAAAAGTTACAGAAATATAACCGCAATTTAAGTTCTGCAAATTATAACCTGAATATGAATTAAGCAGTAATTCGAGCTCACTTACACGTCTAATAGTATTGCAAATTGGAATATTATTAGTCTTGTAATGATATGGTATCCTGAATGGAAATATAGCACTCGTCAGTAAAAGGATATTTATTTTTTTCCATAAAGAGGTTTTGGATTATTTTAATCTTATTATCAGACTGGTGAGAACAAGTTGAATAACAGCATAAATATAGTGTTTATGAGGCAGTTTTTTGTATCTCAATTTCAAATTTGCCATCAGTGAAGCAAGTTGATTTGAGAGTTTGGTTTACTACAACTGTAACCCGGTCTAGGCAAATATTTGGGGACAGAACAGTATAGACTCCGTACTGATACATTTACCTACATTAAAGATATATGGCCAGAATTCCTCAGCAATTTCTTACCATTTTGTCTTACAATTTCAAATAATTTCTTAATAGCATTCTTACTATTTCAAATACCAGAAACTTTGTCAGAAAAGCTCAGAACATAAGTGTTATCAGAGCCAAACTCACAGAAGAGTTCCTAAGCTATGGGTCTAGTCCAACTTCCAACCAATAATGTTCTTATTCACTGGCAACAAACACAGATCTTGAAAATTGGGAGTAATTGGAGGCTACAGGCTGGTTGGTTGGTTGGATGGTGGGGTATCGTGAGATTTGTTGACTTTTCCTAGTGTCTGGATGGTCCGGTCCTTATTCCTGGAGACTCCCAGATCTTCCAGGAGAATTGGCATCAGCCCAACAGAAGGGCCTTATCCTTACGATTGGTGGACACTCGGTATTTGCTGCAAAAGTCAGGCCTTTAGCAGTGAAAAACACTGCGTTAAATTTGGACGTTTTTGACAACTTTTTGAAGAGTTTTTACCAGAGTTTTTTCTCCCATCACTTGAATTGGTAAAAAATGGTACAAAAACATTGAGAGAATTGATGTTGAAAAATGCTGCAGATTTGAAAAAATACTTTAAAGGTTCAAATCTGCAAAGAAAAATAATCAGTGTGAGCATGAGATTTCTGAAAGCTCATTCACTTTACTGGTACTTTAAAAATGCCGCATTTTTTTCCCCACGGCAAAAATTAAGGGAACCTGTCACCAGTTTTTAAGAATCATTCTAAACTAATTCCAATCCCCATATCTTCTACTTTACTGCAATCCAAAAATGTGTCTATCATCTCCTGTCTCCCCCTGTTTATCTCCAAAACTACCATTTACATTTCTCCCACACAGTATGTAAATTAGTATGGTCAAGTCTGGATTGCGTCGTCGCTGCAGTGTCTGTGTATATTTTCATTTCCTAATCATCCATCGGCTTTGATGTGGACAACACGTCCTGTGTCATCCCCATAGCACAACCTGGCACCATTGCCGCAGCACTGCAGACCCGCATAGGTGCACTTTGCTCTACCCGCTTACTGCAGAGATCAGGTTATCATTACGCATGCGCCAAAAGATGTCATTCCGGATCCTACGTTCTAGAATTAAAAAGCTGTGTGCATCTATACACTAAGCACATACTCACACTAGACCTTGGAAATCAAGGTCCCAGAGTCTGGAGGTAGTGTGGAGAGACAGATAATCGAAGTTGCTTGAGGTCTAGTGTGAAGTTTCCACAATCAGTGATGGTTTGGGGAGCCATGTCATCTGCTGGTGTAGGTCCACTGTGTTTTATCAAGACCAAAGTCAGCGCAGGAAATTTTAGAGCACTTAATGCTTCCTTTTGCCGACAAGCTTTTTGGAGATGAAAATTTCATTCTCCAGCAGGACTTGGCACCTGTCCACACTGCCAAAAGTACCAATACCTGGTTTACAAACAACAGTATCCCTGTGCTTGATTGGCAGCAAACTCACCTGACCAAGAGGAAGATGAGAGACACCAGACCCAATAATGCAGATGAGCTGAAGGCTGCAATCAAAAGCAACCTGGGCTTCCATAACACCTCAGCAGTGCCACAGGCTGGTCGCCTCCATGCCATGCCACATTGATGCAGTAATTGATGCAAAAGGAGCCCTGACCAAGTATGGAGTGCATTTACTGAACATACAGTGTCTTGCGAAAGTATACCCCTGGAATTTTTCAACCTTTTCCCACATATCATGCTTCAAACATAAAGATACCAAAAGTAAATTTTTGGTGAAGAATCAATAACAAGTGGAACACAATTGTGAAGTTGAATGAAATGTATTGGTTATTTTAAATTTTTGTGGAAATTCAAAAACTGAAAAGTGGGACGTGCAATATTATTCGGCCCCTTTTCTTTCAGTGCAGCAAACTCTCTCCAGAAGTTCATTGTTGATCTCTGAATGATCCAATGTTGTCCTAAATGCCCAATGATGATAAATATAATCCACCTGTGTGTAATGAAGTCTCCGTATAAATGCACCTGCTCTGTGATAGTCTCAGGGTTTTGTTTGAAGCACAGAGAGCATCATGAAGACCAAGGAACACAACAGGCAGGTCCGTGATACTGTTGTGGAGAACTTTAAAGCCAGATTTGGATACAAAATGATTTCCAAAACTTTAAACATCCCAAGGAGCAATGTGCAAGCGATCATATTGAAATTGAAGGAGGATCATACCACTGCAAATCTACCAAGACTCGGCCGTCCCTCTAAACTTTCATCTCAAACAAGGAGAAGACTGATCAGAGATGCAGCCAAGAGGCCCATGATCACTCTGGATGAACTGCAGAGATCTACAGCTGAGGTGGGACAGTCTGTCCATTGGACAACAATCAGTCGCACACTGCACAAATCTGGCCTTTATGGAAGAGTGGCAAGAAGAAAGCCATTTCTCAAAGATATCCATAAAAAGTGTTGTTTAAAGTTTGCAACAAGCCACCTGGGAGACACACCAAACATGTGGAAGAAGGTGCTCTGGTCAGATGAAACCAAAATCAAACTATTTGGCAACAATGCCAAACGATATGAACACACCATCCCCACAGACATACATGGTGGTCGCAGCATCATGGTTTGGGCCTGCTTTTCTTCCACAGGGTCAGGGAAGATTGTTAAAATTGATGGGAAGATGGATGGAGCCAAATACAGGACCATTCTTGGCGACAACCTGTTGGAGTCTGCAAAAGTCCTGAGACTGGGATGGAGATTTGTCTTCCAACAAGACAATGATCCCAAACATAAAGCAAAATCTACAATGGAATGGTTCACAAATAAACGTATCCAGGTGTGAGAATCACCAAGTCAAAGTCTAGACCTCAATCCAATCAAGAATCTGTGGAATGAGGTGAAAACTTCTGTTCACAAACGATCTCCATCAAACCTCACTGAGCTCGAGCTGTTTGCCAAGGAAGAATGTGCAAGAATTTCAGTCTCTCGATGTACAAAACTGATAGAGACATACCCCAAGCGACTTGCAGCTGTAATCGCAGCAAAAGGTGGCGCAACAAAGTATTAAGTTAAAGGGGTTGAATAATATTGCACGCCCCACTTTCAGTTTTTTAATTTCCACAAAAATGTAAAATAACCGATAAATTTCATTCAACTTCACAATTGTGTTCCACTTGTTGTTGATTCTTCACCAAAAATCTACATTTGGTATCTTTATGTTTGAAGCATGATATGTGGGAAAAGGTTGAAAAGTTCCAGGAAGCCG
Organism: Ranitomeya variabilis; assembly: GCF_051348905.1. Classification (NCBI taxonomy): domain Eukaryota; kingdom Metazoa; phylum Chordata; class Amphibia; order Anura; family Dendrobatidae; genus Ranitomeya; species Ranitomeya variabilis. The sequence continues at coordinate 37,572,741 of NC_135239.1, read as the reverse complement.
ATTACTTTCACAAGGCACTGTACATTTCAGTAGGCCAACATTTTGGATTTTAAAATCATTTTTTCAAGCTGGTGTTATAAAGTATTCTATTTTACGGAGATAATGAGTTTGGGGTTTTCATTGGCTGCAAGCCATAATCATCAACACTAACAGAAATAAACACCTAAAATAGATCACTCTGTTTGTAATGACTCTAATATACGAGTTTCACTTTTTGTATTGAAGAACTGAAATAAATTAACTTTTTAATGACATTCTAATTTTGTGAGATGCACCTGTATGTGTGTGATTGGTGTATACATAAGTGTATAACAATGTGTGTGTCGCATACTGGGTATTCAGCATCCACTTTTATAAATCCCGGCAGCGCAAACAGGAGTCCATAGGTGTAAACATGTTAGTAATCGCCTAACGAATTAACAAAATGCTGCTGACTACATGATCCTGTATTGGAACAGATTGATCCATTACTGATTGTTCTGTGCCCTTCATTCTTCCTCCGCCAGTGTAAAGAGACCGATAAACAAGCGCCGAACGACTTCAATATAGTTGATCGCGTTCATTTAACCGTATGAACTCAGCTCATGTAAATCCAACCTAAATGTTTGCATATGATGGTGCAATATGTGAACATTTACAACCCTACTTTAAACTTTTGCCCAGAGCCCCACTTTGTCCAAAACCAGCCCTGCTACTAGCCTGCAGATAAAAATAGTCTTTACATGGCTGCTTGCTTATTTCCCGTGTTGACACTATACATTTCATACAAAAGATTTGGGTGTCATTGACAGCGTTGTAAACACTAAACAGTCTTATCCTATATCTTTGCAAGAAGCCTCATATATCCAGCACTGTCAGTAAATTTTTCCTCTATGACTCCAAATGAGCAATGTCAAAGCCAGGAGAGGCTGACCAGCATCACAACTGCGTTCAGCATCAGTGGTGCCAACTGCCCATGAAAATAAGAGAAAAATGCCATTGCAACAGATCCCATTCCTGACTGAAGATACAATATTTATATCCAGTGGGGAAACTAGAGACAGATGGGCCCCGATGCAAACTTTGGACCTGCCCACCCCAGTCATTTGTATGGGCCCTTGTAGTGTTCTATACCCAATAAAGGACATAGATGTTGCCACCCCTCGCCTATTATGTAGTAATGTCCCCTATCCTGGTATATATGTCCCTCATTCTTGCTCCGTCCTGGAAAATATGTCCCCCTTCCTGGTATATATATGTTTCCTATACTGGGCCCCTTCCTGCTATATATGTCTCCCATCCTGGTATGTAAGTTCCCCATCCTGGGCTTAAACTGGTATATATGTCCTACATCCTGGTATATATATGTCTCCAACCCTGGGAACATTCTGGTATATAGGTTTCAATTCCGGGCCCCTTCCTGGTATACATGTCTCCCATCCTGGACCCATCCTGGTATATATGTTCCCCATTTTGGGCCCCTTCCTGGTATATATGTCCCCTATCCT